>NC_085992.1:39190874-39544624 GCF_030014385.1 Trichomycterus rosablanca
CCTCTCAGTTCTAATAATGGCAATATCACATAGCAACACGTATTTCCCTATCTAAATAATCAGTCTGAACATACAGTTTTCACAGTCACAGGGCAGTGGTTAAGGTATTGAACTAGAAGGTTGCTGGTTCAAGCCCCACCACTGTCAACCTGGGCCCCTGAGCAAGGCCCTTTACCCTCAATTGCTTAAATTATATTTAGTCATAACTGTAAGTCACACTTTCACTTTCTTAACCGCTTATCCAAATAGGGTCGTGGGGGGAGCCTATCCCAGCTTTTCAGTGGGCGCAAGGCACACAGTAACACGCCAGTCTATCGCAGGGCACACACACACATACACACACCCATTGACCTGTAGGGCTATTCAGTGTCTCCAATTAACCTGACTGCATGTTTTTGGACTGTGGGAGGAAACCCACGCAGACACGGGGAGAACATGCAAACTCCCCGTCTGTGGATCGAACCCAGGACCTTCTTGCTGTGAGGCGTCAGTGCTGCCCACCGAGCCACCGTGCCGCCTTAACTGCAAGTCGCTTTGGATAATATTTTTTACTTATTTCTTAGGAGTTTAACGTCATGTTTTACACACTTTGGTTACATTCATGACGGAAACGGTTGTTACTCGTAACACAAAGATTCATCAGTTCACAGGTTTTAATGTCAAACACAGTCATGGACAATTTTGTTTCTCCAATTAACCTCACCTATGCTGTAATAATTAGGGCTGCCAGAGTCTAAAACTCTCTGTAAAACTGATATTTTTCTCAACTCGCATTTTACATTTTTAACTACAGTTTCTGTTGTTTTACCCAGAGGTCCTTCTGATGGAAACCTGTTTACCTGCCCGAGGTTAAGGAATGAAATCGAGACTGCCGTGCCAACAATGCTGCTCCTGCCGGATGTGACAGATCCTGGTGTGTTTGCACCAAGAATGTCAAGAACTCACTACAGACTTTATTACAGACTGGACTGAATAATAACTCTATTATTATTTATTTATTTCTTATTGCTAGTTATAACTTTTAGTTCATTTTAATTTTGTGTTTGTATGATTCGTGTAAATCTTATTCATTGAAAGTATCCTCCAGACCACCCAAGAAGGATGGGTCCCTGCTGAGTCTGGTTCCTCGCAAGGTTTCTTCCTGTAATTTTCAGGGAGTTTTCCCTTGCCACTGTCGCCCTCGGCTTGCTCAACAGGGGTTTTTGTATCTGTTGGTCCTGGATTTTGTAAAGTTGCTTTGAGACCATGTCTATTGTAAAAAGCGCTATATAAATACATTTGACTTGATTTGACTTGACTAACTGCATGTCTTTGGACTGAGGGAGGAAACCGGAGCTCCCAGAGTAAACCCACTCAGACACGGGGAGAACATGCAAACTACACAGAAAGGACCCGGACTGCTCCACCTGGGGATTGAACCCAGGACCTTCTTGCTGTGAGGCAACAGTGCTACCCCACTTTGGATAAAAAGCTATTTTTGAGTAGTGGTTAAGGTACTGGACCAGTAATCAGAAGGTTGTCGGTTCTAGCCCCACACCACTGTCAAATTGTCACTTTTGGGCCCCTGAGCAAGGCCATTAACCCTCAACTGCTTGAAACGTATAAATGTAAGCCAATTCAGATAAAACGTGCTAAATGCTGGAAATGTGTCTTATTTGCATTTTACCTAATGTCCCTGCTTAAAAAAACTGGACTGTCATTTGATGACCAGCATGTAACGATTGGTCAAAATAAATGAATAAAAAATTTGGTCTTTAAAAATGTAAGCATTTAAATTAGAGTTAGAAATGAGTCCTAATTAGACAATATCTTTGTTAGTCTTGCATTGTTTAACAGTCAACATTTTCTGCAGTCTGTGTTTGGGAATAAATAATAGGTTTTTTGTATGTTTGTTTGTTTTCCTTCTTACTTCTTATCAGAACAGCAAACAATCTGAAATGGTGACTCACGTGGTGCAGTGGTCTAATCCCACCATAAAGGCTATCTAGTTAGAATCTCAGCTGTGATATCAACCCGGCTGGACGTCTAGGCACAATTGGCCGCAGCTGAAGTGGATTCCGCATTGTCGCTGCAAAAGCATGAGTGGTGGATGATTGCTTAACTCTTTACTGCTCTCTGTGAGAGTTTACTACTACCTGGTAAAAAGAAGAAGCCAGTGACTGAGGGGTGTGTGCTAGTCTGCAGCTCTTATAAGTCAGATCAGGGGTGATGTTGAATAGGAAATTGAAAATGACTAAATTGGGGGAAAAGAAACAAATAAATAAAAACAAGATTGTTAAATGCATTATTTGTGCTTCTGCTAGAGGTGACAGTTGTACACCAAACAAAATCCTCACTCAAGGAGAAGTACAATTACCCAAAACTTACTTACTTACACTTGCTTGACGTATGATTTTTAATTTTTCAAATTTGAATTTAAGAAGTACTTGCTTAAAGGTTTACCTACATTATGAGATACAAAATTGTCCATGACTGTGTTTGATATAACCTTGTGAACTGATGAATCTTGTGATGAGTAACTACCGTTTCTGTCGTGGATGTAACCAAAGTGTAAAACATGACGTTAAAATCCTAATAAACAAACTTACTTCAAGACAGATCTAACAGTTACCTGACAAACTCAGACCTTGCTTAAATTATTTGTTTGCCTAAGGGTTGCCAGATTTTTAAGTTCTTAATGAGTACTCATATATTTATTGGTGGTGATGGACCTACCATGACCTTGACTGGGGAAAGGAGTGAGTTGAATGAAAAACGAGTTATTTGCTCTCCAGCTCTTGGCCCCCACCATAGCAACTGAAGTATGAAACTGTCTGCAGACTAATTGTTTTTTTTGGATAAATTGTACTAAGAGGAACGTTTGAAGTGGTTGCTATACTATTGTAAATAGCAAAATAGGATGTATAATGCACATTTATTTTATGAGAAAAACACTACAGAAAACAGGACCAATGACATAATTGTGCCTTTTAATTTGTTGTTAAGAAAGATACAACATGCTCATTTTGATTTGCAGCATTAATATATAGAACTTGTGTTATGTAATGTAAAGTGTTCCTATATACACATCGTGTTCCTATATACACATCGTTCATCACTGACGATGTGTCCAAGCCGCACCGTCAAGGTGTTTCATGGAACTGTGTTATGTAATGTAAAGTGTTCCTATATACATTTTATTATAGTAATTAAATACTTTTCTCCTACACATTTTTAAAATATTGTTTATACTAATAATTATAAACCTTTTGTTGATATTTTAAGTACTTTTCATATGTATAAAACATTAGGAACATAGTAAACCTGTATTATACAGAACTAGTAATCCGACAAAAACAGCATATTTATTTAGTGAAAGCTTTTGTTTCCACACACTTGGGTGTTTCGGTGGCTCTGATTTTCAATCCTAAGAGTTTTGCCATGTTTATCTTGCCCTCACATTTGATTTACTTCAAGACAAATCTAACAGTTTTCTGACAAACTCAATAAGGTGTTCAGACTTTGCGTAAATTATTTGTTTGCATAAGTAAAGTAGGGTTGCCAGATTTTTCAGCTCTTAATGAGGTCTCTCATTTTCTTGGTGATGATGGACCTAACATGACCTTGACTGTGGGAAGGAGTTAGTTGATTGAAAAACTAGTTATATGAGCTCCAACTTTTGCCCCCCACAATAGCAACTGAAGAATAGACCTGCCTGCAGACTAGTTTTTTGCAGAGGTGGAAAGTAACGAATCACATTTACTCGCGTTACTGTAATTAAGTAGTTTTTTTGTGTACTTGTACTTTTTAAAGTAGATTTTACAACCAGTAATTTTACTTTTACTTGAGTATGTTTTGTATTAAGAATTGTAATTCGCTACATTTTAAATAACATCCGTTACTGAGTAAAAAAATAAAAAAACGCAAAAAACAATCGCGTCTGGGAAACTGCTGCAGTGAATTTTGAGATGGAAAATAAACTGGTGCTAAAATAAAGGAGCTGTAATCTAGGTATAGAGTAGGGAAGGGCGATTTTAAAAGTTTAACATGTTTGGAGTTTGATGTTTCGTTATTTGACAACATAGTCTGATGTGAAAGAATGGCAAAGTTTTGTCTTACATCTTGAAGGTTTTCTTTGGGTCATTTAGTGAAAGCCACATAACCTTGCCTTGTTTTGAGTTATGAGATTTGCAGTATGACTTGTTTGGTATTTGTTGGTGATGAAAAGAAGTCTGGTCTATAGAATCCACAATTAATGCCAACTTCAGTGGTTAACACAGTTTGAAAAAGTTTTATGGGATGGTCTGTACTAAAATAACACATTACACATCCCTAAATATTTTAAATGTTGTATCAACATGTTTTTTTCTATTATATCTTAATTAAAAACAATCACTGTGAGATATATCCACTTGTCCTGTTTGCATTACACAGAAGAGACACCCTGTTAAAAAAGTAACTAAGTAACGTTTACTCTGAGTACATTTTAAATGAGTTACTTTTTACTTTACTTTTTACTTGATTTTTAGACTAGTAATTGTACTCATACTTAAGTAAAAATTCATTAAAGTCATAGTACTTTTACATGAGTACAATATTTTAGTACTCTTTCCACCTCTGGTTTTTTGTTTATGGATAAATTGTACTAAGAGGAACGTTTGAAGCGTTTGCTGTACTACTTTAAATAGCAGAATGTATAATGCAAATGTGTTATCATTTATTAAAACCATTTTTAAGAAAACAATACAGAAAACAGGACCAATGACATCATTGTTCCTTTTTTTTGTTGGTAAACCAGATACAACATGCTCATTTTGATTTGCGGCATTAATATATAGAACTTGTTTTATTTAATGTAAAGTGTTTATATATACATTTTATTAAAGTTATTAAATACTTTTCTCCTATCCATTTCTCCTATCAATTTTTAAACATTAAACATTAGAGACGTAGTGAACCTGACAAAAAAACAGCGTATTTATTTAGTGAAAGCTTTTGTTTTCATACATAAGGGTTTTTCAGTGGCTCTAATTTTCAATCCCTGGGAACTTTTTTTGCCGTCACATTTGATTTACTTCAAGACAGATCTAACAGTTACCTGACAAACTCTATAAGATGTTCAGACTTTGCTTAAATTATTTGTTTGCCTAAGTAAAGTAGGGCTGCCATATTTTTAAGCTCTAAATGAGTTCTCTCATTTTTCTTGGTGGTGATGGACTTACCATGACCTTGACTGGGGGAAAGAGTTAGTTATATAAAAAACTAGTTATATGCTGGATTTTATAAACAAATACACCAATTGTGTGATTAAAGAGCAATCTGTTGTGTCACCGGAATAATTTGAATGTGTTTTATGTTTTGAAATTTGGCAATATGGATAAATATACACTGATCAGCCATAACATTAAAACCTCCTTGTTTCTACACACACTGTCTATTTTATCAGCTCAACTTACCATAGAAGCACTTCGTAGTTCTTCTACTGACTGTAGTTCATCTGTTTCTCTGCATGCTTTGTTAGCCCCTTTCATGCTGTTCTTCAATGGCCAGGACTCTCCCAGGACCACTACAGAGCAGGTATTATTTGGGTGGTGGATCATTCTCAGTACTGCAGTGACACTTACATGGTGGTGGTGTGTTAGTGTGTGTTGTGCTGGTATGAGTGGATAAGACACAGCAGCGCTGATGCAGTTTTTAAACACCTCACTGTCACTGCTGGAGTAAGAATAGTCCACCAACCAAAATATATAAAGCCAACAGCGCCCCGTGGGCAGCGTCCTGTGACCACTGATGAAGGTCTCGAAGATGACCAACTCAAACAGCAGCAATAGATGAGCGATCGTCTCTGACTTTACATCTACAAGGTGGACCAACTAGGTAGGAGTGTCTAATAGAGTGGACAGTGAGTGGACACGGTGTTTAAAAACTCCAGCAGCGCTGCTGTGTCTGATCCACTCATACCAGCACAACACACACTAACACACCACCACCATATCATTGTCACTGCAGTGCTGAGAATGATTCACCTCCTAAATAATATCTGCTCTGTGGTGGCCCTGTGGGGGTCCTGACCATTCAAGAATAGGGTAAAAGCAGGTTAAAACAGTATGCAGAGAAACATATGGACTACAAAGTACTTCAATATGGTAAGTGGAGCTGATAAAATGGACAGTGAGTGAAGAAACAAGGGGGTGGTTTTAATGTTATGGCTGATCAGTGTTCTTAATAAAAGATTTTACAATGTTTGCCAAAATAACATGTTTTACATTTATTAATACATAAATGTCTAGTAGCATTATATAAATAGTAACCAGTGGCATGTGGAACTGTGTGGCTAAACCTGCTGAACCACCAACCCCAAACTTAACGTAACATAATATAACATAAGTATGCCTGGAAGTGCAATTTATTGGTAAATTAGAACAAATTAAAAACAAAATTACCCACTTACAGTGTATGTATGTATGTATGTATGTGTGTAAGATAGCCATTGCATCAGCTATTCATACAACTCTTATCTAAAGCTTCATGTTGAAAGCTGATTAAAAATTTCCCATGGAATGAAAATTCCCAGAAGACATCCTGTTTTTATGACTCATGGATGAAATCATTAAATGGTTAGTACAAAAGAAAACATCTAAAAGAGCTGAACATGAATTGTTTTATCTGTTCTTGTCAGACAGATTCTGTCATGTTTGTAGGAGATCATTTCTCTTATCTCCGCCCTTGAGAAGACCGCTCTGTGAGGCAGGCTTTGAATTTCACCTCTATAAACTTTTCCTGTATGGCTCTTCCTCTGTGGATCGATTGTAAGGGGATCTGGTGTAACATGATGAGTGCTGCTGATCTCTGGTGCCACAGAACCAAACCGGCCAGTGTTCTCGCAATGACCCCTAAATCACTCAGACTGGATAAACAGCAGCATCTCCATGAGCAACGCCAGGGTGGAAACGGTGCCTTGGGATGGCTCAGACTAACTGAGAATAAATAAAAAAAGGCTATTTTTTAAGTAGAACATGGCGTACCATGACAAATTGTATCAACATAAATGTCTTGTTTTCTTTTTCTCATAAATAGAAAATGCATGTCTTTGTTAAAGTTCTGCTATTGTACAGCGTCCTCTGCTGTGGTAAAATAGCTAAACATGACTGTTGTCCTTTAATGATCCCAGAGTTTTTCTTTTCCTCATTGCTAGGCAACTAATCACCAGTTGCTTCATCTGGACGGTCATGTGGAGCAGATAAGCATTTAATGTTCATGCTTGAGTGTGGTGAAGTGGTCAAAATCTCAGTATAGTATATAAATAATAACAGTAAGAAATGAAAGAGTCTAGTGGACCTTAAAATCAGGGGAAAAAATCGTATTGTGAACCTAGTATCGTGAATCGCATCGCATCGTGGGTAGAGTGTATCGCTACATCCCTAATATTTAACAGTGTTTGCCATAGAAATTACTGTGATCAGTAATTTAACTGTCTTGTTCTTGTTCTCTCTCTCTCTCTCTCTCTCTCTCTCTCTCTCTCTCTCTCACACACACACACACACACACTAAAAGATCAGCTTTTCATGAATATTTTATGTACAATGAGGTAAATAATGGTTTTTTTTGCCTTTCAGACTGTTAAACAAGTGATATGCAGTGATGGAAAGCAACAACACGACTGGTTCTAACACACACAAAAATACTTCAGTGCTAACAACTCCCTTTTATGAAGAAACAATCACCTGCAAAGTGAGAGTGTGTATGTGAGTAGGTAAGTTAAAAGCCCATTAGGTTAAAATTTGTGACCATGCATTTGTAAGGCACCTAAATGTACCACCATAACCTAAATCACCATACTGCATGAAGTACTACTCCAGTTTCCTTTTATTCCCCAAAAAGTGTCAGTAGGTGGACTAAGTGCTCATAGTTGCTCCAAGGTAAACGTTAGTAAATGTGTGATGCCCTTTAATGTACTGGCACTCGGGTCAAGTCGTATTCAAGACTTGCTGCCAGTGTTTCAGAAATTACCCTGGAGAGAAGGGAAGACGATTACACGGGTGCCTGCAGTGTGTCGAGTGTCAAGCTGGATCTCGAAAAAACCCTATATACCCTATATGTCAGGACATAAACATACACTTAATGAGTAGATCCAATAATTGATCACGCTTTACTGGCGTCCAACAGTAATATTGGTTTAAAAATCTACAATAATTTACTATGACATGCCCACTATTATTATTATTATTATTATTACAATCATTTATGTATTTATTTAGTGTTTGTTTAACTTTATTTTATTTCATTTGCATGTTTTACCACTGATATATCCTGGTCATGGTTGCTGTGGGTCTAACTTTGCTGTAATCACTAAGCACAATGCAATAACATACCCCAGGACAAGATGCCAATCCATCGCGACGCCCTGCACGCCCATCCAGCCAATAGTCAAGTCAAGTCAAATTTATTTGTATAGCGCTCTTTACAATAGACATTGTCTCAAAGAAACTTTACAGAATCCAGGACCGACAGACCAAAAACCCCTGTTGAGCAAGCCGAGGATGACAGTGGCAAGGGAAAACTCCCTTAAAATTACTGAAAGAAACTTTGAGAGGAACCAGACTCAGCAGGGACCTGTGCTCTTTGGGTGGACAACTGGAATGAACAGGATTTACACACACACACAAAAATAAATAAATAGCACTGCTGGGGATTCGAACCCTGGACCCCAGTAGTAGTGGACTAACGTAATTTAACACTGTGCCACCCGAATATTTGTTTAGTATTTTTATACTGGGGCCTGTACAATAATAGTAATGCGAATGTACCAGACTACAAATATTGATATAAAGGCAATTAATCGTGGTTGTTTTAAGTAATCACACTTATGTCACTAGAAAACATTGTCATAACTGGTACAGAACTGGTAGTACTGTGGAGGGGACATAAACACATTTAAATTTCATGAATCATTACTGGATTATCTACCTATTATTATCTCGTTATAAAAATTATCCTAAATGAGGTAATTAATCTTATATTAGAAGGATGTATTAGTGTCACGTCTGGCTTCTCATTAGACTTTAAACAGTTGTTAATCCCCCCAGTGAGGCCTTCAGCCAGCATTTATCTGTACACATCATCAACAGTACAGTAGTGCTCTTATAAAAACACTGAGGTCATGTCTTCTCCCAAACACCTTTTAACTAAGAGAACTATTCAACAAGCTTTTCCTTTCTTTATACTATTGACTTTATATTAGAACTTTTAAACTAGGCACAAAAACTTGTATTATTATTTTATTTATTTAACCTTTACTTAACCAGGCAAGTCATTAAGAACTGCCTTTATTTACAATGACAGCCTGGCAAAAGGCAAATGTAATTATCTGTAATTTGTTTTTTAAAAGTTGTCTTAGAAATAAATGTATCCAGCCTTAGAGTTTCTTGCAGTTTGTTCCAGTCTATGGCTGCAGCCCCTTGAAATGATGACTGACCAAAAATGGTGTTCGTTTTAGGAACCTTTAGTGAAATACGACGAGCAGCGCGAGTATAATAAACTGAAGATGAGGTTTGCAATAAATGACACAAATAGGAAGGAGACAAACCAAGCAGGGTTTTGTATATGAGCATAAACCAATGAATAGCACGACGAGTGTGTAAAGATGGCCAGTTCACAGTAGAATAAAGGGTACAGTGATGTGTTTTATATGGAGCATTTATCGCAAACGGAATGGCAGAGTGATAAAGTACGTCAAGTTTCAGAAGATCACTTTTTCGAGCTGACCTGCATATAACATCACCAAAATCTAACAAGGGGAGGATGGTCATTGTACAAGTTTCAGTTTAGCAGATCGGCTAAGAGAGGCCCGCATTCTAAACAGAGAGCCTATTTTTGATCTAACATTAGATTGTAATTTACTAATGTGATATGAAAATGTCAGTGTGCCATCTAGCCATATGCCCAAATATTTATACTCAGAGACCTGACTTCAAGTAGCCCCATCGACAGTGATGATGTCATGGACTGCTTGGTGAACCAGACCTCTTTTGCCAAACCACATAACCTTAGTCTTGGTGGTATTTAACACAAGATCTAAATTAGAAACACTGGATTTACATTCATTTCAACACTGAACTGTAAAATTCCTTGATAGATTTGAGTGTTTTGGCTCCTTTCGTGAAGACTAATGCTGTTTACAGTATTTTCAATTGTGCCAGTACATCAGGACAAAATGCTATAGAGTTGTGATTGTCTATTTACAGTAAAACATATAGAATTCTAATAAGCAAACCTCAGATGTGGGTCATTAACAATCTTAAATAGTTAAGGGATTGTGACCAGTGACCTAAAACAGGGGTTTTTAACCTGTGGGAGTACCTGTTCGGGGGGCATGACATTACGAGATTTTTTTTTACTTTTAAAACTAAAGCAATTCATTTTTCACCCACAAGACACATATTTGATTAGTCTCACTGACCACGCACACATGCACATTTAATGTTATCCGGTACAGTCTGGAAAAAAACTTAAAAATAGGGCTAAAAGCGAAGATAAATCTGTGACAAAACAATGACTGCTGTTATAGCGGCCGTGTGTGTGTTTAAGAGAGGTGTTCTGTTCACAGTATCGGTATAAGTGAGTCAGGAGTCGATTCATATGAAGCAAAACGTAAGTTTCTTTTCTCAGTCATCTCTCCGTGTTTACCATTATTAATTAATGTCGCGGTTTAAAATAAACAACAGCTACTACAGAACATTTTGTGTGACTCGCTTACCTTAAAATGCTCAGGCTTAATTAAACTGGCTATTTCCACAGAGCGGTAGCCGAGTCAGACTCGTTCTGCATGTGTAGCTAAAAGTTTTCGGTCAGCACACGGAGGAGGGCACGTGTCCAAAAAGGCTGAAAACCCCTGGCCTAAAATACTGGTGGTGACAACTTTTATTACAAACAAGGTGTTTGAACTATACAAATAAAAACATCTGGTTCATGAAGTCCTTATTACTCTGCGTCACTTCGTTGTGTTTACATACTCTAAATGCCTAACATCCTGAGTGCATCAGTGGTCATACAACAATACAAACATTATTTATTGGACACTTTTTTAAATGGACACAGTTTTGGATACTCTGGAGCCATGAATTTAACATTAAGGGAGACCAAATCAACTGGGATTAAGGGAGGGGCACTCTAAAACATCCCTTCCATATTACACAAATTACACAAAGCTAGTGAGTGGAATACGTTTACAGTATGATAACTTTTAGATCATTATATTTGGAAGACATGCCCCCCTCCTCTCTCTCACTCTCTGGGCAGCGTCCTGTGACCACTGATGAAGGTCTAGAAGATGACCAACTCAAACAGCAGCAATAGACGAGCGATCGTCTCTGACTTCACATCTACAAGGTGGACCAACTAGGTAGGAGTGTCTAATAGAGTGGACATGGTATTTAAAAACTCCAGCAGCGCTGCTGTGTCTGATCCACTCATACCAGCACAACACACACTAACACACCACCACCATGTCAGTGTCACTGCAGTGCTGAGAATGACCCACCACCTAAATAATACCCACACTGTAGTGGTCCTGTGGGAGTCCTGACCATTGAAGAACAGCATGAAAGGGGGCTAACAAAGCATGCAGAGAAACATATGGACTACAGTCAGTAATTGTAGAACTACAAAGTGCTTCTATATGGTAAGTGGAGCTGATAAAATGGACAGTGAGTGTAGAAACAAGGAGGTGGTTTTAATGTTATGGCTGATCTGTGTATATAGTAATTACGGCCTCGCTCTGGACTTATTCATTTGTTTTTAGTATCCAGTGGATCAGGCACCACCCAGTAACATTACGTGCAGAGCAGGAATACACCCTGAAAGTGTGCCAATCCATTACACATGCTTACTTCATTAAAACAATCACTCGCATGTGCACTCTAAAAATTAGAAGCACTAACATGTACTCTTTTGTCACTGAAGTAATATACTAATGCAAAAGTAAAGAGTTTCTACATTTGTATGTACACTGATTAGGCAAAACATTATAACCACCTTTCTAATATTGTGTTGGTTCCCCTTTTGCTGCCAAAACAGCCCTGACCATCGAGGCATGGACTCCACTAGACCCCTGAAGGTGTGCTGTGGTATCTGGCACCAAGATGTCAGCAGCAGATCCTTTAACTCCTGTAAGTTGTGCGGTCTGGCCTCCATGGATCGGACTTGTTTGTCCAGCACATCCCATAGACGACTGGATTGAGAGCTGTGAAATTTGGAGGCCAAGTCAACACCTCAAACTCGTTGTTGTGCACTGCAGACTGGGAACACCCCAAAAGAGCTGCAGTTTTGGAGATGCTCTGACCCAGTCGTCTAGCCATCACAAATTTTGCCCTTGTCAGACTCGCTTAAATCCTTACACTTGCCCATTTTTCCTGCTTCTAACACATCAACTTTGAGGATGAAATGTTCACTTGCTGCCTAATATATCCCACCCACTAACAGGTGCTGTGATGAAAAGATAATCAGTGTTATTCACTTCACCTGTCAGTGGTCATAATGTTATGCCTCACCGGTGTATATTTACATGGAAAACTAAAAAAAGTATTTACAGTATGGCAGTCTATTATGCACCTTTAATGACCTTAAGCTACAATAATATACATTCTAATATAGAAATGTTCAAACAAAAGGTGCAAAGTATGCCCCATTGAGAGTACCACACAGAAACAGTACACTTTAGTGTGGGTGCTATTGCTTTCTAGAGGTGAAAGGAAACTGAAGTAGCCAAAAAAAACTTTATGGAACATAGGGGAACATACCACACTCCTTACAAACTGTGCTGGAAGGGGAGTGATCGGAAACAGTAAAATATGGGTTTGCTGCCCTCATGTGGTGGCTTACCAGGCAACACTTAGTGATTTCATATTGATAATGTTCAGTGTCTTACATTTGTTATAGCATAACAATATCACAGATCTGTACTAATCCAGTACTAATACTGATACACTGAAAAACTTGACAAACAGGAATTTAAATAGTTACAGTGTGATGGGAGCAGCTTGATGACTGATGTGTGCATGGATATGAAGTATTAAGTTAGTCAACACAAGGTCAAGGCAGAAAGTGTCAGCAGATTTAGATAGCAAAAATCTAAACTTCTTTAATACTCATCCCATATTTAAGGCCAGTATTAGCACTCAGTATTGGATTGGTGCATCTGTAATTACAAATATTACATCACATCTGTCAAGCATGGGAATTAAATTTTCTGTGATAGCGCAGGAAAACAAGTAATCCTAAAAGTGCATTTAGTTAGTTTGGATACATACTACGCCTCTTATCTAAATTTCAGGCGGGGCAGAGATAACTATCCTCACAAATGGGTTTCCTGAGGAACTCTAAGCACATTTACTTGGATGTGAAGCATAAACCTTCAAAAGCTAAAATTTATTTACTTAATTATTTATGTTTAGATCATAGTTGTGATACATCCAGAGACCAAATTCACTGCGGGGACTTATACACTCAGCCATAAAATTAAAACCACCTCCTTGTTTCTACACTCACTGTCCATTTTATCAGCTCCACTTACCATATAGAAGCACTTTGTAGTTCTACAATTACTGACTGTAGTCATAATTTCTCTGCATGCTTTGTTAGCCCCGTTCACCCTGTTCTTCAATGGTCAGGGCCCCCACAGGACCACCACAGAGCAGGTATTATTTAAATGGTGGATTATTCTCAGCACTGCAGTGACACTGACATGGTGGTGGTGTGTTGTGCTGGTATGAGTGGAATACCCTGTATACTCACTGTCCACTCAATTAGACACTCCTACCTAGTTGGTCCACCTTGTAGATGTAAAGTCAGAGACGATCGCTCATCTATTGCTGCTGTTTGAGTTGGTCATCTTCTATAACTTCACCAATGGGGCGCTGTTGGCTGTATATATTTTTGGGTGGTGGACTATTCTCAGTCCAGCAGTGACAGTGAGGTGTGTAAAAACTCCATAAGCATTGCTGTGTCTTCTGCACTCATACCAGCACAACACACACTAACACACCACCACCATGTCAGTGTCACCGCAGTGCTGAGAATGATCCACCACCCAAATAATACCTGCTCTGTGGTGGTCCTGTGGGGGTCCTGACCATTGAAGAAGAGCATGAAAGGGGCTAACAATGCATGCAGAGAAACAGATGGACTATAGTCAGTAGCACTTAGAGGAAATCAGATTACCTGGAAAACCTATTTTGAAAATATAGATAAAATATAATAAATATAATGAAAAAAGATTTCCTAACTAACTTTGCAAGACTATTTTATGAGGGCAGTTGTAGCCTAGTGGGTAGGGTATAGGACTAGTAATCGAAAGGTCACTGGTTCAAGCCCCACCCCTGCCCTTGAGCAAGGCCTCTAACCCTTAATTGTCTAGAAAATATACGGTCACAGTATTGTAAAGTTAAAGTGAGTTAAAGTGCTTATGTCACACCCATTGACAACATGTGTATTAAATCAATAACATACGATAAATTATAGGATTATAGGCAATAGTCTTCTTCCTTCTCTGTTTCAGCATAACTGTGCTCCTGTGCACAAGGTGGGTTTGATGTAAAAGCAACTCCAGTGGCCTGCACAGAACCCTGACCTCTACCTTATTAAACACCATTGGGATTAATTATATGCTGGCTGAGAGCCAGACCTTCTGGTCCATCATCAGTGCCTAACCTCAAAAATAATTTACCTTCTAAATTATTTTAACTGAATAAGCCTGAGCCTTACACCAGTAACACGGCAAAGTGGGGGAATCAATCCACTGCAAGAAATCACATGGTCCCTCATTTACTCACAGATATGCCAGTCTGCCTAAGATGCTTTTAGAGGTTTTTGGAAAGTGATAAGAAACCTATCCATCCAAAAAGATTTAAAGTGATGCCATATAAGAATGCTGATATAAATGTATAAATTTAATTAGGGTAACAGTGCATCTGGAATCACCTGGACACACTGGGAACAAGGTGGAATACACCCTAGGCGTTGTAAAAGACACTCACATATTTGTACCCAGGGGCAATTTATAGCAGTGAGTGAGGGCAGTTGTAGCCTAGCGATTAAGGTACTGTACTAGTAATCAGAAAGTCGCTGGTTCAAGCCCCACCACTGCCAGGTTGCTGCTGTTGGACCCTTGAGCAAGGCCCTTAACCCTCAATTGCTCACACTGTATACTGTGACTACTGTAAGTCGCTTTGGATAAAAGCGTCTGCTAAATGATGAAAATGTAAATGAGTGAGGGAATTGGTTGACACCAGGCTGGCACAAGGAGACAGACTCCTCACAGACCCTGACCACTGTGACTAAAGAACAACCAATGGTTACCTAAATAAACCTTCAGTTTATGGTCCTTTTATTATTTTTGGTAGTGCCATACAGCAACATACATCCTAGGGACCAGCATTCAATCCTTTACCTCTGGTCACCTCTCAAAAATAGGCATACTGTGAATTGGCAACATTGAGACAGGTGTATATTAAACTGGGAGGCCCTGATCATGATGACAAGGTTGCTAAAGAGAAATGAATAATATATTTGCCCAAATTTAAGGAAAATGATTCATTAAGTTTTTGTAACATCATTACAACCTGTTAAATGGCAATCCATAAAATGATACTTAAGAAATCAAACATGGTTCTTCTATAGTACCAGTATAAAGTAACTGTCATGCACTACTTGAGTTAGAATTTTAATTTAATTTAATTACAACATATTCATGCAAAGTATCTAATTCATGATTCTGAAAAAATTGTTTTCCTTAGGACATTTGTGCAACAAATGACCATAATATCATTAAAATGTGACCACATAGGCCATAAGGGTCAATATAATAGGAGGCTTATAAATAATCAATGACATCTGTGAATATATTTTAGTTCAGCACTAACATCCAAAGCAGATGTTACAAAGTTAGTCATGACATTCAGTGACAAAAAATCTATCACCTAAATCTGTGTAATCAAATGAACTGGGTATTTGTGGAAAGTTGAAGTGGGAAGATCATTGTGATCAGAAATATCGGGGCAGAAACTGGAGGAAGGGTGTTGAACATATGGTCAAACAGGGCGCTCTCTAATGGCGTATCAAATATCCTCAGACAGGCTCGCGGGCGCTGCACGTTTAGAGCCTAAAAGCAGATAATGTAAGAAGCTTCCTGTGCTCACCATCCTCTGGGAACATGATGATGGGTTGGATCAATTATAGACTCTCTTTCTTCCTTTCGCGCACCCTTTCACTGGCGCACAAAGATGCATGGTCATCATCCACAAATGAGAATGAGAGCCGCGCCATTCATGCCGGTCATACCCATCTATTACGAGAGCTCAGAAACTGTCAGCACTCCCTCAGCTAAATTAATCTCATGCAAACTATTGTTCAGAATTAAAACTGATAAAAAGATAGTGGTAGCTCAGCAGTTACGGTGCTGGACTAGTAATTAGAAGGCTCAGCACTGCAAGGTTGCCACTGTTGGGCCCATGAGCCAGATCCTTAATCCACAATAGCTTGAACTGCATTCAGTTATAATTGTAAGTCATTTTAAATAAATGCATCTGCTAAATGCCACAAATGTAAATGTGAATACTGCCAAAACACTTAATGCCAATGGTTCTAACACCCAACAACCAATCAGATTAATCCCACACTTGTACTCTTCCCTGCAAAGCTATGCTCCAAATACACACTACACCCAAACATGTTTGACAAGCCAGTAACCATCTTCTTTTGACTGGTTGAATTTACATTTCCCGTCCTAATTTTTAAATATTTACCATTCACTTTGATAGGTATTTCTATTGTGTTTGCACAATGATGGGTCATTTTAGGAGCTACACCCACAATTTAGATGCACGTTGTGGGTACACAATTCCTAACTCTGCAGTCCATCTGTTGCTTTGTTTTGTTGCAATTTATTACCCCCTGTATTGCATTAATCAATGGGAAAGGACCCCCGTTTGAGCCTAAATGACCAGTTGTGTTGTGACTAATTTTTGCACTGCAGTGAAGAAACACACTGTCATGTCATTATAGCATTAGTGTTGTTGCACTCTCATATTACATTTCAATATGTTATAAAGTTTTGTTTATCTGCTGTTTTTTTTTTTACATGCTTTTAAACATGGTTTTCTTATACAGTATTGTTATGTGACATTACAATAGCTCATATATTTGAGATTTGCATTAATTTGACTAAGACATTTATTTTTTAATCAGACGCTTACTTTTGTAGTAAATACCAAAAAGAAAACAAAGGGAAACAGGGAGGAAAGTGGAATGTTAACACTTATCCTCTTTGTTTAGTATTTAGTTGAGCTAATTTTGGCAGCTATTATTTATCCAAAAGACAAGTAGTAACTTTTTTACTCAGCAGAGTGGAACAATTTCTTTTAAAAATAACCGTTAAAACCTTAACCACTGAGCTATCACTATATTGATAGTATGTATTTGAGAAAGTGATGAGGAGTAGACTTATCTTCCTCTTTGGCAGTTCTACAGTAGTGCAGGAGCAAAGTTATTGCAAAATCTTACTTTGGTCCCAGGACATCATTCATGATCAGTGCACTGTGATGGCTCACCTGTCAGATTTGGGGTATTTACGGAAGCTTTGTCTGGTTAAATCCTGGTGGGTCTGTGGTTCAGCCGAAATGCCCTGTGCGCGCCGGGTCCGCGGCTCCATCACCTGCGCGCTCGGTAACACCGACTGACACTTATGCAGCTTCCGTTTCAGCTCCTGTATCTCATCCTCCCGCTCCGCCAAGCGCCTCTCTAGATCCCGAATCCTCTCCTCCTTCAGCAGCAGGATCTTCGCGAAGTCTTCCTCCAGCTCGCTCATATTTAAACCGCGCTGGGAAAAGTTTAATCCCGAAAAGCAAGAAGCGCAACCGCACGGAGCAATGGTTCTAACTAAATCAGCCCTGTCAGTAAGAGAGTCCTCAGATCTCAGCGTGTAAGAGAGTCGATCGGTGTCGGTAATCCACGTGTTCACTGTAGATCAGATCATCTGAGACAGTTTGGAAGACGCTGGTTAGGATGATGATCATCTCTCATCAATCCACGCAGTGCTTCCAGATCTTCTTCCGCCCCGTCACTTCAGCTGAACAGTATAACAGGACAGGAAAGAACAGGGTGCCGCCGCCGCCGCGCCTCTGATTACTCCTCCATTTCCGAACAGAAGTAAAGCTGGATTTATTAAAACCGCACTGATACTAACACTGACCCTAACACACTGACCCTAACACACTCACCCTAACACACTGCCCAACTCACTGCTCTGAGTCCAGCCGGCGGGGTCACGTGGTGTGAGGTGACGTAACGAGTGTAACTCGAAGCGACTTTCTGAGGATAAAATCAACCGAGTTCAACTGCACAACATCTGTCATGTTCCAGTGTAGAATAACATGCTTTATAAAGTGTCATCTCTGCATACATCATCCCTTTACTGAATATTATTAAAGTAATATTTGTTATTATTGTACAATTAATATTTACTACTTTTATTATTATGATTATTATTACTTTTATTATTGTTGTTGCTGTTATTATTATTATTATTATTATTATTAGTAGTAGTAGTAGTAATAGTGTTATTAAAGTACAATGTAATATAATTAATATTTACTACTTTTATTATTATGATTATTATTACTGTTATTATTGTTGTTGCTGTTATTATTATTATTATTATTATTATTATTAGTAGTAGTAGTAGTAGTAGTAGTAGTGTTATTAAAGTACAATGTAATATAATTAATATTTACTACTTTTATTATTATGATTATTATTACTTTTATTATTGTTGTTGCTGTTATTATTATTATTATTATTATTAGTAGTAGTAGTAGTAGTAGTAATAGTGTTATTAAAGTACAATGTAATATAATTAATATTTACTACTTTTATTATTATGATTATTATTACTTTTATTATTGTTGTTGCTGTTATTATTATTATTATTATTAGTAGTAGTAGTAGTAGTAGTAATAGTGTTATTAAAGTACAATGTAATATAATTAATATTTACTACTTTTATTATTATGATTATTATTACTTTTATTATTGTTGTTGCTGTTATTATTATTATTATTATTATTATTAGTAGTAGTAGTAGTAATAGTGTTATTAAAGTACAATGTAATATAATTAATATTTACTACTTTTATTATTATTATTATTAATAATAATAATATTAATATTGTTATTACGTTTATTGTTGTTGTTGCTGTTATTATTATTATTATCACTATTATTATTAGTAGTAGTAGTGTTATTAAAGTACAATGTAATATAATTATTATTTACTGCTTTTATTATTATTATAAGTATAAGTATTATTATTGTTATTACTTTTATTGTTGTTGCTGTTATTATTATTATTAGTAGTAGTGTTATTAAAGTACAATGTAATGTAATTAATATTTACTACTTTTATTATTATTATTATTATTATTATTAATATAATTGCTGTTGTTCTTGTTGCGGTTATTATTATTACTATTAGTAGTAGTAGTAGTTATTAAAGTAAAATTTTATATAATTATTATTGACTACCTTTATTATTATATGATTACTTTTATTGTTGTTGTTGCTGCTGCTGCTGTTATTATTATTATTTTACTAGTAGTAGTAGTGTTATTATTATTATTATTATTATTATTATTATTTTATTAGTAGTAGTAGTAGTCTGTTGACTACTAAAAATTACTCCTAGGCATTAATGGGTGTCTGAACAGATAAGTGTGTAAAGTGATAAATTGGCAACAAGTCCAGGTGTGTGCCAAGTGTTGTTGGGTGGCTTCTGACCCACCACAGCCCTGACCAGGATCAAGTGATCAGTAAAAATAAATAAATACAAAGTTTAAACACCCTGGTAAAATTCTATGCTTTTTTATTTAAAACTATGTAAACATTCTGTACATGAAAAAACTGCACATGCTGGTGCACACATTTCTTTCTATTTGCTGAATTTAACATACTAAAAAATATAAAACATCAAATATTACATTAAAAAACATTACATTTCATTAAAAAACATGGAATGATATTTTCATCTTTTCTGAAATGCAGTTGCTTCTGAGTAGCAATAATGTAAAATTTATTAAATGTGTTTTAAATCCTCAAAAGTTACAGTCGATCGTTTATTCTACAGTAACCATCCTGCAGGGTAACTGACCACAAGGCAAAAATACACACTGGACATGGCACCAGTCTAATGCACGGCATCACATATTTATTCATACTTTTGAAGCAATTCAGAGTGGTGTATTTACCTACTGGCATATTTGAGGGTGTGGGAGAAAACCAAAGTACACAAAGCAGATCTATGAAAACTCTCCATAAAGAGTAAACATAGACAGGAATGCAACACACATTGCTGTGTTGCACCAATACCCAATAAGCACTTATAAAGATGTTATTGTTTAAGGTAAGATTCAATTCAATTCAACTTTACTGGCATTATACAATACAGGGTTGTACAGTATAACGAAACACTGAAACACTAAGATATTTTAAGGGGCATTATTTGTCAGATAACATTATTAACCTCAACATCGAAGGAAAAAGCACATTTAAAAACACATTTAAAAACAAAAACATTTAAAAAATGTGATTACATTTTAAGATTTAATTAGTAAAATTGGTTGGGAGAAGTGACTCACCCTTAAGTATAACCATTATAAACTCACAACCAATAACCTTTTAGATTAAACAGCAGGCTGATTCATGCCCACCTGACACTGACATAAACTGTATTGCAAATAAGTAGTTGTAGCAATCGGTGTGTTTTTGTCAGTTGTATTGCAAAAAACCTACCATGATTGAAAAGGTCCTTTCAAATAAGCTTTTGGAGGAAGTTGTGAAAAGGCACAAATTACAAAATAGATACAATCAAAGATTCCAGGTGCTTTAAATATTCGTCTGAGTACTTAGTACCCTGAGTGGCCATCTCTTCAAACTGGATCTATAGCAAGATATTGATCAGGGAAGCTACAAAGCGGCCAGTGGCAACTTTAAAGGATTTAAACATCTTGGCTGAGACTGGTCATGCTGTGCATGTAGCTTCACACAAGGCTGACCTGTATGGCAGGGTAGAAAGAAAGAGCCTCTTTTAAAATATGGGCTAGACTGAGGCTTACTTTCTTTTTGCCCAGCTCCCAACACTATACCTGCTGTGAAGCATGGTGGTGGCAACATTATGTTATGGGGATGTTTCTTTTTAGTAAGACCTGGTCAGATTTGAAGGGAAATGGATGCTGCCACATGCACCCCTCTGCTATACAAGTGTACATAGGCAGGCAGTCAGTCCTTCAGCAAAAGGTAAACATCCTAGAGCGGCCAACTCAGAGCCCTGACTTAAATCAGTGGACTGACTTAAAGAGAGCAATCCATTGCTATTCACTGCTAAATTTGTCTGAGCAATTCTGCAAGGAAAAGTGGGTAAATATTTCCAGTCTATATGGGTAAAGCTGGTAGAGACATATCCATTAATATTAATGTAATCTCTAAATTAACTTGGCTGTGAGTAAAGCAAACAGTAGCACCACAAATTATTATTACATTACTGTATGTTTCACTGAAGTGTTATTGTTGTTTTACCTAAGAATAACTTTTTATTAGTTTATCTGTATTAAATGTATTGAAGAACATACAGTATACCACAACATATACTGCATGTTGTCTATTAGGAATGTAACGATGCACCACAAGACAAGTTAAAAATCGGTGCACATGTGCCACGATTCGAATCGGTTATTCGTTTAAGATGAATCGATATTCACTTTAAACAGCAAAGGGCACTGGCTCTATTCACTTCGCCTGGTTGATGGCACTTCACAAAGTTGCCAGGTAGGGGGATTTTCCAGCCAAATTTATTTATGTGAGGATACTTTCTTTATTTGTATTATTCATTTATTTATATAATGTTGGATTTGTTTTAAAATTTCATTTCAGTTTTTTGACACAGTAAGCATTATTAGGCATGGTTTGTACCTACCTCAGAAATAAAAGGGCTTTCATTATTTAGATAAATAAAAGATAAGCACAAATACAGTATTTTATTTAATTTTTTAAGAGAAATAATAAAAGGAAACTTTGTAATAACTTGTCTTCAATTTCATTTGTTTAAAAAAATCGGGAAAAAAAACGTATCGTGAACCCAGTATCGTAAATTGTATCGCATCATGGGTAGAGTGTATCGTTACATCCCTATTGTCTACCCTACAAAAGCATATCTGAACTGGCAAAAATACATTACTAATGAACTTCCCCTGTCTGATAGAAGCTAAATCTTGTGCTCTTCTCAAAAATGACATAAGACCCACTTTCACAATAAGTACTTTAAACAAAACTAACATTAAGTAATGTCTGCTTATTAAAACAATAACAGTAATAAGTAAAATAACCCCCCTGTTCTACCTATATTCTAATAGGGTTTTAACAGATGTGTTCCTTGTGCTTCTTAGCTAAATACTTTAAATGTTAATATTATTTACTTCTTATATTGCAACACTTTCCTATAAATGACCCAAATGCTATGTGCTCTGCTCTAGTGTTTACACTGGATAACTAACAGATGATCAGTCATGTCAATAGTTTGTGTACAGCATCTTTGATTACTCACTGCTCTCTAAAAGCTCTAATTAAGATTGCAATCGAGAGAAAGTTTGTTTATTAAAACATTTTGTTTTGTATTTTATTTGTAATACAGCAGTACATTGTCAGGGCTCTAGAGTGCGACCAATTTGGTCGCACATGCGACCTAATTTCTCAATGGTGCGACTAAAAAAAATCTCAGGTCGCACCGGTGCGACCAGGCGTCCGAGGGAAAAAAAAAACAACAGACACACATTAGGCCAATATCATGGTCTAAACCAATCAGAGATAGTGAAGGGCGGGACAATATTGTAGCGGTGATATGTGAGCGACATTCAGCTCAGCCAATCAGAATGCAGCACCAGGTTTATACACGTGCGTTCGGACGTTCTGCCGTAAGTTTAGTTTTGTATATGAGACTCGCCGGATGTCCCCAGAATGGAAGTTCGGGTTCTGGAGCTCGGCGGTGTAAAGTGTTGTAACGCTCACTTAAGTCCTGACTAAACAGTTAAAGTGACTCGACCCTGTCGTGTGCCTTTATTCCCACACCTCCACCACCGCACAGCAAAAGACCCGCAGCATCTCCACCGGACAGCGGCTAGGTGAGCCGACCCTCTACAGTAGCAAGGGGCTAATGCTAGCGGTAAAGTGCCGCGATAGTGAAAGTAAAAACACGACAATATTTTCGTTAAGTAAAATATAAAAATAACTAAAAGACCAAAATATATTACAATACATGTAGTCAAAATACGCAGTGAGTGCACCGCAAGCGATTTTGGGAATCTGTGTAAAAGATTCAGTAAAGCCGATAATATAATGCACTGCATTTAAGATTACACTCTAACACACACACAAACATATACATATAATTTTAAATATACACACACATATAAATAGATATACACACATACATACACATTTACTCTATTATTTTTATAATTTTTATAAGTGTGCTATAATTAGTCTGTAATACTATAATTAACTGTAAAGAAGACAGTGGCCGGCAATAGTATATTTGTGACTGGTTCTAATACATTTTGAATTGAAAGGCTGAAAAAGCCCAATGCATCTATAAAACACATTACATGCCGCGATAAATGCACTGCCCAAGTGTCCCCCTCTCCCCACTGCCCTTCATTGTCAGGCAGCAGCAAACAGATCATCAGACGAGGCCATGTTGACCAGATTGTTAGTTATTTCCAAGTCAATATTGCCTGTATGGACAGTGATAAAAAAAAAAAAAAAAAAAAGTGAACCTGTAAAACTGCGGTGTTAAATGCGATGCGGTCGAAAATTTGGGTGCACCTAACTTTTGTGCTGGTGCACCTAAGAAAAAAAGTTAGGTGCACCAGTGCAACCAGTGCAAAACGTTAGTCTAGAGCCCTGATTGTAACTCAGTGTCCCCTAAACTCAAAATCTTTGAAACTTAACGCCCTTGTCGAGAAATTTGTACCCTTAAACTCAACATTTCCCTTAAACTCGTGTGTGCGACTGTATCTGTGTTTATCTGGATTTTAATCCTGTTTCACTTTTAAACTTGTGTTACAGCTTAGGGTGCTGAGAGAGTCTAAAACACTTAGCGTTAAAAACAGCTTAATGTAACTTAATGTATTAAAAGAACGACATAGAAACACTAAAACTCTCTTAATTATTACTGCTCATAAGTTCTCTCCACTAATTAAGAAGCATAAGAAAACAAAAAAAGAAGTAAAGGTAAAGCGCATGTTTTATTTTATTTTTATATAAATTTTTCTTTGTTTTTCATTGTATTTCAGTGTTTTTTTTTATATAATTTGATATTTTCAGTGTACAAGTGTCAAAAACAACCTCATTATTTTACATGAGCCTAAAATATATGCAGTTCTACGGGACCATGGAACGCATTAACAGGTTTTTCATACATCCTTATGGGAAAAAATACCTTTAAAACTCAACGCCACTCCCAGAACCAATTGACGTTGAGTATTATCATTAAACTCCTAAAAGTGAATGTAAAAATAGATGAATATTTAAATATCTAATACATAAATTAATATGAGTGAAAATTATATTAAATAACTTTTAAAGCTAGTGGTCATAGCAGTCTCAGATTTTTATTATTAGATATATTGTATTATTTTTGTTTAACATGTTCATATTTACATTGTTGTATTACTACTATCCAGCCAGAGATGTTCACAAGTCACAAAATATGAGTCCGAGTCAAGTCACGAGTCTTTAGACTAGAGTCCGGGTCAAGACACGAGTCAATATAATCTACAGTACACAAAACATATATTGGAAATGTAGCGTAGAAACAAATAATCTGTAAGTTCAGATAAAAAAACAACAACAGATTAGCAATTGTATTTTGCCATTTTACTTAGTGCCTTTACTTTCCTAGGTACCAGTTAAAATCTTAAACTGATACGTTTTATTTGCACTGCAAAACAAAAGCGCGCAATAAATCGGACACAGCGGCCAACATCCAAAACACAGCAAAAAAATCCATAACCACTGCTTACCTTAACTTGCAGATGCTATTAAATTTATAACCGTGTGTTGTCCCATTAGAAATATAATGCGTTAGTTTGTAAATGTGCATATTACAAACCTCCAAACTTTTCCCGGTTGTGTAAAATACTAACTCGTTAGAAAGCCAATCAAGCGTTTCATTGACACATCATCTGTGTGACGCTGCAAACTAAATAAATACAAATAACAGCATTTCTTACTAAAAATTAAAATCAGAAGGTGTGATTGGTTCAGAAAGCTTTTCTTCCAACCATTAGCGCCAATTCTGTAGGAGCGTTTCATTTATACCAGCTGTTCCAGTGAAGTGCACTACGTAGGGTATTCCACCATTTTAAGTGAGATTCCAAAGGTAGGGAGCGACGCTTCATCGCTACGCCGGAAGCTGGCTGGAACATTTACCCATTGCATGCATTACGAGTTAAAACGGCTGGAGCTGTGTTAGATAGCAGAAAATGACACGATCAGAATATAATTGATTGTCACAGGTAACTAATGTTAACACATGCTGCTGACTTTGTTGTCTACAAGTCATTTTTTGTTGAGTCCTGAGTCATTTGAAACGAGTCCGAGTCGAGTCTGAAGTCGCTGTGTGTGCAACTTACGTGCGACTCGGATTCGAGTCCCCATCTCTGCTACTATCACTACTACTTATAATAATAATAATAAATACTGTATTGTGAGCTTTAACCAAATTCAGATTAAATATATGAGATCTATATTTGCAAAGGTGGATGCAAATATCCAAAACCTTCAGCTATCCAAAACAGCCTGTATTCTAACTCAACATTTTATAAAAGCAGTGTTCTGTTTTTATTGGCAGATAACCTCACAAACTCCTCCATATAAAGACCATTAGTTATGGCCTTCGCATGAGCCAGAATTACTTTTCTTTTTTTTGTTGTTTATGCAGCATTGTGAAATAAAAGGGAGTAATAACTTGACAGTGTAGAGAGAGCTAGCAGATGACTGTATTTGTGATAGGTGTATCATCAACATTATGTGAAAGCTAGAAGCTAGCAATTGTGGCATTGGAAAGTTTCGCTGATTTGTTTAAAAATCATAAAATGATTTGCCAGATATTTCAATTATACACCGACCAGGTGAAGTGAATCACGGCACCTGTTAGTGGGTGGGATATATTAGGCAGCAAGTGAACATTTTATCCTCAGAGTTGATGTGTTAGAAGCAGGAAAAATGGACAAGCCTAAGGATTTGAGCGAGTTTGACAAGGGCCAAATTGTGATGGCTAGACGACTGGGTCGGAGCATCTCCAAAACTGCAGCTCTTGTGGGGTGTTTCCAGTCTGCAGTGGTCAGTATCTATCAAAAGTGGTCCAAGGCCGCTCAGGTGGCGCAGTGGTAAAGTACGCTAGCACACCAGAGTTGGGGTTTCGAATACATCGTATCGAATCTAAGCTCTGCCTTTCGACTGGGCTGGGCAGCAGCATGAACAACGATTGGCTGTTGTTCATAGGGTTAGGGGTAAAAAGTCGGATCATGGGTCCTCATAACTGGTGCAACTGTGGCCCCTGATGGCTGACTGATGGCGCCTGCACAGAACTGAGGAATAATGCTGATGGGGGTGTGGCCCTCCGTACACAGTGCCCATCGGCGTATGAACTCGACTCGTGCAGGTGAAAAATGCAGTCTGTACTGACTGTACGTGCCGGAGGGGGGGTATGTCAGTTGAGAGGTGTCCTCAGACAGCAGTGAAGGGTCGAATCAGTATAGAGGATGCAATCAGGGTAATTGGACACGACTAGATTAGGGGAGAAAATTGGGGGGAAAAAGTGGAAAAAATAGAAAATTCAAAAAAAGTGGTCCAAGGAAGGAACAGTGGCAAACCGGCGGCAGGGTCATGGGCGGCCAAGGCTCATTGATAGAAGATATATAGATATACTTTATTTGTCATATATACTGTACATATACAGATGTACAGTACAATGAAATTCTTTCTTCACATATCCCAGCTTGTTTGGAAGCTGGGGTCAGAGTGCAGGGTCAGCCATTGTACAGCACCCCTGGAGCAGACAGGGTTAAGGGCCTTGCTCAAGGACCCAACAGTGGCTGCATAGCAGAGTCTGGATTTGAACCGTCAATCTTTCGGTTGATAGCCCAAAGCTCTACCCACTAGGCTACCACTGTCCCCACTCACACTGATGCACGTGGGGAGCGAAGGCTGGCCCAGGTGGTCCGATCCAACAGACGAGCTACTGTAGCTCATATTGCTGAAGAAGTTAATGCTGGTTCTGATAGAAAGATGTCAGAATACACAGTGCATCACAGTTTGTTATGTATGGGGCTGCATAACCGCAGACCAGTCAGTTAGGAAGGTGGTCATAATGTTATGCCTCATCGGTGTACTTACACAGAGTTAACAGAGATTATCTGCTGCTAGTTTACAGCTGATAAAACAAGTTTATAAGGTAAGCATCAAAAATATTAAAAGTTTGAAATGTCAACCAATAAGATAAAATATTTAATTTGCTTTAATGGTTTGCTTTTCCTGTTCGCTGTGATAATTAGAACCTGTCTGCTAAGCTGCACAGTGCAGTCAGCCAGTTTTACTCACACAGCCAATCAGAAATTAGCAATAATATAAAATATAAAAAACAAGCAAAATAACACTAAACAGCAAAAACATGGTTTTGTGATTGGTTCCGAGTGACTGGCACAAGAAAAACAGCCTTTGCTTGCTTTGTGCTGTGAGCTGAGAAAAAAATCTAGGGAGGCAATGTTATCCCAAGGCAGCACCACCCTACATACTTTTTTAGCCTACTTTCACCCTGTTCTTTGATGCTCAGGACCCCCACAGAGCAGGTATTATTTAGGTGGTGGATCATTCTGAGCACTGCAGTGACACTGACATGGTGGTGGTGTGTTTGTGTGTGTTGTGCTGGTATGAGTGGATCAGACACAGCAGCGCTGCTGGAGTTTTTAAATACCCTGTATGCTCACTGTCCACTCTATTAGACACTCCTACCTAGTTGGTCCACCTTGTAGATGTAAAGTCAGAGACGATCGCTCATCTATTGCTGCTGTTTGAGTTGGTCATCTTCTAGACCATCTTCACCAGTGGTCACAGGATGCTGCCCACGGGACGCTGTTGACTGAATATATTTTTGGTTGGTAGACTATTCTCAGTCCAGCAGTGACAGGGTGTTTAAAAACTCCATAAGCATTGTTGTGTCTTATGCACTCATACCAGCACAACACACACTGACAAACTACCACCATGTCAGTGTCACTGCAGTGCTGAGAATGATCCACCACCTAAATAATACCTACTCTGTAGGGGTAATAGGAGAGTCCTGACCATTGAAGAACAGCATGAAAGGGGGCTAACAAAGCATGCAGAGAAACTGATGGACTACAGTCAGTAATTGTAGAACAACAAAGTGCTTCTATATGGTAAGTGAAGCAGATAAAATGAGTGTAGAAAGGAGGTGGTCCTTAGCTGTCTATAATGTCTGCAGTCTGCATTCTCTCTCTGACTTGCTCTAAATAAACAGTAAACCACTGAACACTCTAGTGGCCCTGTGCAGTACTACACTGTCCTGCTATTTGCCTGAGGGACAGATAGGATTACAGGTGTGTCAGGATGTCCTCCTGAGTATGAGCTGGAGCAGACATTACTCATCTCATTCGTGTTACACTACCCCCCTATAAGACAGGATTTGGAGCCTCAGGACAAGACAGCACCTCTTAGTCAGACCTGCTTCTTAAATAAAAAATAACAGTGTGGATTGAACAGTCCTCACTATAGAAACTATAGTTTGAGAGGCAGGGACAGTTGAAGTTCTTAATATATACTGCATAAGGAATAACGAAATGTACAGAAGTGACTAGTTTAAGTAGTTCTGAATGCATATAGATGTTACTTTGAATACTACAACCTCAAATCAGAAAAAGTTGGGACAGTATGAGTGTATGAACCCAAGATTTTCTCCCATTTCCTCCCAACTTAGCAAAGTCAATTAGTCTTCCACTGCTGGGGATCCCAATTGCATTCAAGGATGGTATATTTGCCTGCCTCATGCCCCTTCCGACGTGTGAAAAGTCCCTCAACCCCTTCTTTTTCGCCCGTGCTTCAGTGCATTCGCACATGAGGCTTATCCACTTCTGCACAGGTGCCTCAAGCTGCTAACCAGGGTCCTTGCACAGCATTTGAAGACCCCACCCACTTAGTCCGGCCTTTTTTTCACCCAACAGACTCTGCTGCAGGCACTGCCAATTGGCAGCCGAGATTCATTTACATTTACATTTTTGGCATTTAGCAGACGCTTTCATCCAAAGCGACTTACAGTTGTGACAGTATACAATGCAATTGAGGGTTAAGGACTTGCTCAAGGACCCAACAGTTGCAACCTGGCACAGGTGAGGCTTGAACCGGCAACCTTCTGATTACTAGTCCAGTACCTTAACCACTAGGCTACAACTGCCCTATGGATGTAGAGGATCTCAGCGTGGCATTCAGAATCTCAGCGCTGGTGTGCTAGCAGAATATCCCACTGCACCACCTAGGGAACCCAAGATATTTTGTTTTGTCTGGTCAACTTCATTTAATTTGTTGAGATACATCCATTCCTGCATTTCAAGCCTGCAACACATTCTCTCAACTCTTAAAAGACGTTTTGGCACCAAGGATACCAAGTGATTATGTGTCAGATCATATTTTATCCTATTCTGCCTGCAAACACGTCTTAAGGTGTGCAACAGTATGGGGTTGTCATTATTATTATTAACAAATTAAATGCTGACCAGACAGAACATGAAATAACTCAGGTTCATACTGACTGCAATTTAAAAAAAAGCCAAAGTGACTGTAAGAAACTCTGCATTATTTCTGATTTGGGGTTGTATTTTGAAACCAACATTGACTAAAGTAACTGTGATGGGTAGTTGCCACTGCCAGTATTTCCAGATATTATCAAAAAAAAGAAAGAACCAACAGAAGACTGCTTGTGGGAAGCCCCAGAATCCACAGGCCAAAAATCTGTTCTCAAATGTAAGCAAATATTATATCACATAAAACTGAGCAAACTGGTGGGACAGACCACAGTGCCGACCTGCCCAGACCCCAGGTCCTGAGCCAGAGATGTTCACAAGTCACAAAATACGAGTCCGAGTCAGGTCACGAGTCTTTAGGCTAGAGTCCGAGTCAAGTCATGAGTCTTTAGACTAGAGTCCCAGTCAAGTCATGAGTCTTTAGACTAGAGTCCCAGTCAAGTCATGAGTCTTTAGACTAGAGTCCCAGTCAAGTCATGAGTCTTTAGACTAGAGTCCGAGTCAAGTCATGAGTCTTTAGACTAGAGTCCGAGTCAAGTCACGAGTCTTTAGACTAGAGTCCGAGTCAAGTGATGAGTCTTTAGGCCAGAGTCTGAGTCAAGTCACAAGTCTTTAGACTAGAGTCCGAGTCAAGTCCAGAGTCTTTAGACTAGAGTCCGAGTCAAGTTACGAGTCTTTAGACTAGAGTCCGAGTCAAGTCATGAGTCTTTAGGCCAGAGTCTGAGTCGTCACAAGTCTTTAGACTAGAGTCTGTGTCAAGTCACAAGTCTTTAAACTAGAGTCCGAGTCAAGTCATGAGTCTTTAGGCTAGAGTCCGAGTCAAGTCACGAGTCAATATAATATACACAAAACATATATTGGAAATGTAGCATAGAAATAAACAAATAATATGTAACTTCAGATAAAAAAACAATAACAGATTAGCGACTGTATTTTGCTGTTTTACTTAGTGCCTTTACTTTCCTAGTCATTGTGCAAACGAATGTAATTTCCATAACAAGAAGTTCATTTAATGCTATTTATTCTTTCATTGACTGTCTGCTAAAGAAATTGTCTTCCCTGTCACTTCCCTTCCACCAGAGCCACATTTAGCCCAGATTCATTGAAAATCTCTTTTGCTCTCTAACAATCTCTGTCTGGCTTCTTCATCTCTTTATCTCACATGTATTCTCACTTTATCACCCCACCCCAGGACTTGTCTTGCCAGGTATATTTTTAGGTCACTTTTTTTGCACATTCCTTCATGAATCACGCTGAAGATTATTTTCTGTTCTCTTCTTCATTTAGATTTTAGAGGTGTCTGGTTTTTTTTAGAATCATGGTGTAGCTGAGAATTTCTGTAATGATCATTCCTGCAACATGCCTATCATCTTTCATGGTTTTATCTTAGTACATCTCACTATGTAATTGTCTTAATTATTTAGGACAACACAGCAAATGGGGGTTTGTTTGGTAGAGACGTCACATTATTAAATACAACCCAAAAATAAACATAATAACAATTCACTATAAGTTACTCTTAATGGTGTTGGATTTTTCTTTAATACACCCTAAATGTAAGCAAGCTTGAACAGTAAATTCTATTTTGAAGTGCTATTTTTCATCTATCTGCCAGACCCAGTTCACACAGCTAGTCATGAGTTAAACACATTACCTAATACTGTACAGGACATTGGCGCTACTTGTCATGGTCTGAGCTACTGAGTCACCTTGGCCAAGCAGTGTATTTTTGCTTGCTCTTTTTTGTTTTTCTGGAGCTTTAGGCCTTTACCTATAAAATCATGTATTCATAGGTTCATGTTGCATAGTTTTGATTTTTTTATAGGTCAGGAGGTCAAGAGGGGCTTTATTGTCATTTCAGCTATATACAAGTACATATAGAAACAAAACAACATTCCTTCAGGACCAGGGTGCAACATAGAACAAAAAGTGCAAGACAATACAGTACACAGTGCAAATAGACAACAGTGCAATACATACAAAAAGGCCTAAAATAAATACAAAAAGACATTTCTAATCTAAAAAGTAATTAAAGGAGACAAGACTAGAGACAAGTGTTGGTCAGTACATGGTACTGAGTAAATAGTACGCGGGGTAGAAAAGCATATTCTGATATGCAGTTAGCAGTGTAGTTTTTTTTTTATAGCAGCAGAGATAAAAGAGTAAGGTGCAAAAATGCGAAACTTGCAAAACTTGTGCAAATTGCAATTGCATCAAAGATGCAAGTAATACAGTCACAGTAGTACAATACAGTAGTTGTATGTATTTAAGTTGTGTGTGTGTCAGAGTCCATCATGTATGTATGTATGTCAAGTCAAGGAACATTGTCTCAAAGCAACTTTACAGAATCCAGGACCAACAGGCCAAAAACCTCTATAGATTATAGGTTCATAGGTATCTATGAATTTATAGAAATGTGACATTTTCATCTATTTTATGTCTTATTCATATACAGCTGTTAGCTTTATAGGAGTACTGTAGCACATTCACCTGTAATGGTAATGGGGAGGCTCCAAAATTTGGGCTCCTGCCCTAGGCAAAGTCATTTTGAAAATAAGCTCTAAATGTGTCCTCTCCCAAATAGTACTATCTCCTCATGTCATGTCACTACACTGTCACTGCTTTGTGATGGTTGGCAGCACAGGTCGTCCTTCTCTGATGTCCTCTGTCTCATGTCGCTTGTAGCAGACCAGCCCCTGATAATGCAATCCATGTTGTGATCTCAATTCAGCTTATTCTTGGACTTCCTCGTCTTCTGAGTTCAACCAACATCCCTGATCACTGCAAATCTCTATGAACATGAACCCCCAAGCTTTGCATCTTTGTCTAAAGATGGGATGGACTGTCCTAAAGGGTCAAAACTCGGCACAGCCAGGTGGGCCATTATATCACATAAAACTGAGCAAACTGGTGGGGCAGACAACAGTGCTGACCTGCCCAGACCCCCAGGACCTGAGCCACACAGCTCTGTTTTACAAAGACTAATTAATAGCCTGAGTAAATAAGGATGTTTTCAAACCTGGAATTGAACATTGACATTGTGTCTGAATCCCACACAAAGACAGGGAGATGTTGTGGGGCCATGTAAGAAAATGCTATTCCGGGCCGCTCAGGTGGCACAGTGGTAAAAACACACGCTAGCGCGCCAGAGCTCTCGAATACATCGTATCGAATCTCAGCTCTGCCATCCGGCTTGGCTAAGCGGCCACATTAACAATGATTGGCCTGTTGTTCATATAGGGGTGGGGTATTAAGCCGGATAGGGACTCCTCGTGACTGATGCAACTATGACCTCTGCTGGCTGATTGATGGCGCCTGGGTGTGTCTCTCCGTACACAGAGCTGATTCACATAAATGCACTCGCCTAGTGTGGGTGAAAAAAATGCTTACGGCTGCTGCGTGGGTTAGCTTCGTTCTCCTCAAATTAGAGCGGGGGTCGGCATTAGTGAAGAGGAAGCATGACGCAATCGGACAATTGGACTCGCTAAAAAGTATATATAAAGAAAATGCAATTCCCCCTATTGCCACATAATTGGACACCTTTATGATGCAATTGAACGTTGATAGTAAGATATGCCTTCTTGTCCAGCATTTATGCTTTTGACTGAATGAACACAGATTCTCACATACAGTATGTACTTTAAATCTTGTTGACAGCCTTCCCAGAAAAGTAGAGGCTGATACAGATGCAGTGGGGGTGGGGTGTTGACCACAAAACATACATGTGCTTGATATTCTGGGTTTCATCAGCCCTAAATGCTGTCCTGTAAGAACATCATAAAGCATTAAACCCTATAGTGATCTATGCAGTGTACAGTGGTACTGAGTGAAGGGGAGTAAAACACTACTCCTTAAAAGGAGTGGCTCATATGAGGTAACCAGCTGAAGATCCCTCTTCAGCTCTCACTTAGCCGAAGACACCAAATAGAGCTCTACGTTTGTCACAGAGCAGTTCGGAGGGTAAACATGGCAGAGATTATTCATACCGAACAATGCAATAGTCTTCCAAGCTGCCTACCACTGACTGTAATAGTAAATAATGTAGAAAATATTTAGTGCTCATACTGAAATAAAATGTATTGTATATTTGGGTTTGGGTGCAATGTTACTATATATATATATTTAATGGTGAGGACCCCCACAGAACCTCTACAGAGCAGGTATTATTTGGGTGGTGGATCATTCTCAGTACTGCAGTGACACTGACATGGTGGTGGTGTGTTAGTGTGTGTTGTGCTGGTATGTGTGGATAAGACACAGCAGCGCTGCTGGAGTTTTTAAACACCTCACTGTCCCTGCTGAGACCAAAAAATATATCCAGTCAACAGCGCCCCGTAGGCAGCGTGTTGTGACCACTGATGAAGGTCTAGAAGATGACCAACTCAAACAGCAGCAATAGATGAGCGATCGTCTCTGACTTTACATCTACAAAGTGGACCAACTAAGTAGGAGTATTAAGAAACTCCAGCAGCACTGCTGCGTCTGATCCACTCATACCAGCACAAACACACACTAACACACCACCACCATGTCAGTGTCACTGCAGTGCTGAGAATCATCCACCACACAAATAATACCTGCTCTGTAGTGGTCCAGGGAGAGTCCTGACCATTGAAGAACAGGGTGAAAGGGGGCTAACAAAGCATGTAGAGAAACAGATGGACTACAGTCAGTAATTGTAGAACTACAAAGTGCTTCTATATGTTAAGTGGAGCTGATAAAATGGACAGTGAGTGTAGAAACAAGGAGGTGGTTTTAATGTTATGGCTGATCGGTGTATGTTACATTTCATACATGTACAGTACATTATGTGTACTCTTATGTGTACCACCAGGTTGCCACTATTGAGCCCCTGAGAAGAGGTCTTAACCCTCAATTGCCTGCTTTGTATACTGTCACAATTATTGAGTAAAACATCTGCCAAACGCCGTAAAAGTAAATGATTGTGAGCCAGGCCTTCCCCTCCAACAGTAGAACCTGACCATACCAATTCTCTTTTGACTAAATTGGCTCTAATTCCAACCCACAGCATGCTGCTCTATTTGTTGTGGAATGTGTTTGGCATGCCAGTCATGTTTATATAGACAAAACCAAGTGGTCATTCTATGGTGGGCAGGTCAGAATGTCTTGTCAGTGCAGGCTTTACTATAGCAAACTCATAAAGCCCCCTCTGCTAAAGATAGACAGGGCACAAGCAGCTCCAGCAGTGGCTGTAAATCAGCATCATAAGGATCCCATTAACACCAGTCCCATATGTTCTGCTTACATCACTTGTACTTACGTCTGTGTCCATGTGTTTTGGAATTACTTCTTGAAGCCACCAATCACCTCAATTTCAAACAATCGAACTGAGACCCACGTCGAGATTCTTCATCATGTCCACTGGATGGAAAAGTTTACTGTTTTGTATGTAAGTAGCAGCAAAGTGCTGACCAGTAAGTAATGTTTTTTCTGTGAACTGCTCTCCAGGTGGTTTAGTGCTCAAAACACCCCCATGACCTGCAGAGAGCTCAATCTACCATTCTGCCCCCTCCAGCTATACATTCCTCAGTCTCACCATCTGCATAACTCACTAAACACATAATATAGGGGTGGGTGTGTAAAAGAGGATAAAGACTATAGTAAGGCATAGTCTTGCCTTGTTCCCTTTTTATATGTTTTTATTGTTTGTTTATGTCGATGTCTTTGTGCGCATATGTAGCAAAAATTATTGAACCATAACATTAAAACCACCTCCTTGTTTCTACACACACTGTCCATTTTATCAGCTCCACTTACCATATAGAAGCACTTTGTAGTTCTACAATTACCGACTGTAGTCCATCTGTTTCTCTACATACCCTTTTAGCCTGCTTTCACCATGTACTTCAATGGTCAGGACCCCCACAGGACCACCACAGAGCAGGTATTATTTAGGTGGTGGATCATTCTCAGCACTGCAGTGACACTGACATGGTGGTGGTGTGTTAGTGTGTGTTGTGCTGGCATGAGGGGATCAGACACAGCAGCGCTGCTGGATTTTTTAAATACCGTGTCAAATCACTGTCCACTCTATTAGACACTCATACCTAGTTGGTCCACCTTGTAGATGTAAAGTCAGAGACGCGCGCTAATCTATTGCTGCTGTTTGAGTTGGTCATCTTCTAGACCTTCATCAGTGGTCACAGGACGCTGCCCACGGGGCGCTGTTGCCTGGATATATTTTTGGTTGGTGGACTATTCTGAGTCCAGCAGTGACAGTGAGATGTTTAAAAACTCCAGCAGCATTGCTGTGTCTGATCCACTCATACCAGCACAACACACACTAACACACCACCACCATGTCAGTGTCACTGCAGTGCTGAGAATGATCCACCACCCAAATAATACCTGCTCTGCGGTGGTCCTGGGAGAGTCCTGACCACTAAAGAACAGCTTGAAAGGGGGCTAACAAAGCATGCAGAGAAACTGATGGACTACAGTCAGTAATTGTAGAACTACAAAGTGCTTCTATATGGTAAGTGGAGCTGATAAAATGGACAATGTGTGTAGAAACAAAGAGGTGGTTTTAATGTTATGGCTAATCGCTGTGTATATATAACCCACGCAGACACGGGGAGAACATGCAAACTCCACACAGACCTGGACCGCTCCACCTGGGGATTAAACCCAGGACCTTCTTGCTGTGAGACGACAGTGCTACCCACTGAGCCACCCATATATTTATATATATATATATATATATATATATATATATATATATATATATATATATACAGTATATATATATATACAGTGTATCACAAAAGTGAGTACACCCCTCACATTTCTGCAGATATTGAAGTATATCTTTTCATGGGACAACACTGACTAAATGACACTTTGACACAATGAAAAGTAGTCTGTGTGCAGCTTATATAACAGTGTAAATTTATTCTTCCCTCAAAATAACTCAATATACAGCCATTAATGTCTAAACCACCGGCAACAAAAGTGAGTACACCCCTTAGTGAAAGTTCCTGAAGTGTCAATATTTTGTGTGGCCACCATTATTTCCCAGAACTGCCTTAACTCTCCTGGGCATGAAGTTTACCAGAGCTTCACAGGTTGCCACTGGAATGCTTTTCCACTCCTCCATGATGACATCACGGAGCTGGCGGATATTCGAGACTTTGCGCTCCTCCACCTTCCGCTTGAGGATGCCCCAAAGATGTTCTATTGGGTTTAGGTCTGGAGACATGCTTGGCCAGTCCATCACCTTTACCCTCAGCCTCTTCAATAAAGCAGTGGTCGTCTTAGAGGTGTGTTTGGGGTCATTATCATGCTGGAACACTGCCCTGCGACCCAGTTTCCGGAGTGAGGGGATCATGCTCTGCTTCAGTATTTCACAGTACATATTGGAGTTCATGTGTCCGTCAATGAAATGTAACTCCCCAACACCTGCTGCACTCATGCAGCCCCAGACCATGGCATTCCCACCACCATGCTTGACTGTAGGCATGACACACTTATCTTTGTACTCCTCACCTGATTGCCGCCACACATGCTTGAGACCATCTGAACCAAACAAATTAATCTTGGTCTCATCAGACCATAGGACATGGTTCCAGTAATCCATGTCCTTTGTTGACATGTCTTCAGCAAACTGTTTGCGGGCTTTCTTGTGTAGAGACTTCAGAAGAGGCTTCCTTCTGGGGTGACAGCCATGCAGACCAATTTGATGTAGTGTGCGGCGTATGGTCTGAGCACTGACAGGCTGACCCCCCACCTTTTCAATCTCTGCAGCAATGCTGACAGCACTCCTGCGCCTATCTTTCAAAGACAGCAGTTGGATGTGACGCTGAGCACGTGCACTCAGCTTCTTTGGACGACCAACGCGAGGTCTGTTCTGAGTGGACCCTGCTCTTTTAAAACGCTGGATGATCTTGGCCACTGTGCTGCAGCTCAGTTTCAGGGTGTTGGCAATCTTCTTGTAGCCTTGGCCATCTTCATGTAGCGCAACAATTCGTCTTTTAAGATCCTCAGAGAGTTCTTTGCCATGAGGTGCCATGTTGGAACTTTCAGTGACCAGTATGAGAGAGTGTGAGAGCTGTACTACTAAATTGAACACACCTGCTCCCTATGCACACCTGAGACCTAGTAACACTAACAAATCACTTGACATTTTGGAGGGAAAATGACAAGCAGTGCTCAATTTGGACATTTAGGCGTGTAGTCTCTTAGGGGTGTACTCACTTTTGTTGCCGGTGGTTTAGACATTAATGGCTGTATATTGAGTTATTTTGAGGGAAGAATAAATTTACACTGTTATATAAGCTGCACACAGACTACTTTTCATTGTGTCAAAGTGTCATTTTGTCAGTGTTGTCCCATGAAAAGATATACTTAAATATCTGCAGAAATGTGAGGGGTGTACTCACTTTTGTGATACACTGTATATACAATTATTTTACCTTTTTTTTTATTTATTTATTTTTTACTTTTTTAGAAAGATTCATTGAAAATTTGGGAATCAATAAAGGGTCTTTTTTTTTGTAACCTATTGCAGCCTCATGGATCTTTACAGTTAATTTCAGTTACTAAAGCAAATGTATCTTACAAAAAATAATTACATCCTGCTAATCTCATTAAATCCTGCTAATCTCATTAATATTGTTATAATAATAATAATAATTATTATTATTATTACAAATGACTTTTGAAGACTTGAAGCATGGACTTTTTGATCATAAATGCAGAAATGCAGGTTATTGCAAAGGGGTCACAAAACTTTGCTTGTAGTATTTCATTTAGGAGAGAATGCATATGTGTGTACCCTTTGTATCTGTTATGGTTCCCAGAAAGACGGAATGGAGTCTAAATCCTATGTTTCCCCAAAAGCTTCCAAAACCTAAAAAAAACAGAAACAGTGTGTCAGCAATGGTTTTCAAAATGCATTTATTCATTTAACTTTTTAATAGTGAATCTATGAATCAGGTGCCTCCTGCAGATGCTAGAAAGTGGAAACACATTGTGCAGAGGATGAAATCCATCACAGGATTATTACACTTACACAATTTATCCCTCACTTACATTTGGGAGCAAGTTAAAGAGGCCATTTCAACTTGTTTGCTTATGCATGTTTTTGTGAGGTGGAAGGTAACTGAAATACACAGAGGAAACCATCACAAACACAGAAAAACAACATTCAACTCCTCATAGACAGTGACCGTAGGTGAACTCAGGCCCTTAAAAATCCAGCTGCTGTGCAGCACCCAGTTTACCTGCTGAGTCACAGTGTCATTAAGAAATAGGCAAAATAATGATTTTATCTTCTTTTTTCGCCTACTTCCATATTTAGGGGTTATCAGAGAGGATTACTCTGGTCTGAACACCTGATTTGGCACAGTGTTTATGCAGGATGCCTTACTTCCACTTTCACTCTGACACACAGTGTATCACAAAAGTGAGTACACCCCTCACATTTCATTTAGGAGAGAATGCATATGTGTGTACCCTTTGTATCTGTTATGGTTCCCAGAAAGACGGAATGGAGTCTAAATCCTATGTTTCCCCAAAAGCTTCCAAAACCTAAAAAAAACAGAAACAGTGTGTCAGCAATGGTTTTCAAAATGCATTTATTCATTTAACTTTTTAATAGTGAATCTATGAATCAGGTGCCTCCTGCAGATGCTAGAAAGTGGAAACACATTGTGCAGAGGATGAAATCCATCACAGGATTATTACACTTACACAATTTATCCCTCACTTACATTTGGGAGCAAGTTAAAGAGGCCATTTCAACTTGTTTGCTTATGCATGTTTTTGTGAGGTGGAAGGTAACTGAAATACACAGAGGAAACCATCACAAACACAGAAAAACAACATTCAACTCCTCATAGACAGTGACCGTAGGTGAACTCAGGCCCTTAAAAATCCAGCTGCTGTGCAGCACCCAGTTTACCTGCTGAGTCACAGTGTCATTAAGAAATAGGCAAAATAATGATTTTATCTTCTTTTTTCGCCTACTTCCATATTTAGGGGTTATCAGAGAGGATTACTCTGGTCTGAACACCTGATTTGGCACAGTGTTTATGCAGGATGCCTTACTTCCACTTTCACTCTGACACACAGTGTATCACAAAAGTGAGTACACCCCTCACATTTCTGCAAATATTTCATGATATCTTTTCATGGGACAACACTATAGACATGAAACTTGGATATAACTTAAGAGTAGTCAGTGTACAGCTTGTATAGCAGTGTAGATTTACTGTCTTCTGAAAATAACTCAACACACAGCCATTAATGTCTAAATAGCTGGCAACATAAGTGAGTACACCCCACAGTGAACATGTCCAAATTGTGCCCAAATGTGTCGTTGTCCCTCCCTGGTGTCATGTGTTAAGGTCTCAGGTGTAAATGGGGAGCAGGGCTGTTAAATTTGGTGTTTTGGGTACAATTCTCTCATACTGGCCACTGGATATTCAACATGGCACCTCATGGCAAAGAACTCTCTGAGGATGTGAGAAATAGAATTGTTGCTCTCCACAAAGATGGCCTGGGCTATAAGAAGATTGCTAACACCCTAAAACTGAGCTACAGCATGGTGGCCAAGGTCATACAGCGGTTTTCCAGGACAGGTTCCACTCGGAACAGGCTTCGCCAGGGTCGACCAAAGAAGTTGAGTCCACGTGTTCGGCGTCATATCCAGAGGTTGGCTTGAAAAAATAGACACATGAGTGCTGCCAGCATTGCTGCAGAGGTTGAAGACGTGGGAGGTCAGCCTGTCAGTGCTCAGACCATACGCCGCTCACTGCATCAACTCGGTCTGCATGGAAGGAAGCTGACGCACAAGAAAGCCCACAAACAGTTTGCTGAAGACAAGCAGTCCAAGAACATGGATTACTGGAATGCCCTGTGGTCTGACGAGACCAAGATAAACTTGTTTGGCTCAGATGGTGTCCAGCATGTGTGGCGGCACCCTGGTGAGAAGTACCAAGACAACTGTATCTTGCCTACAGTCAAGCATGGTGGTGGTAGCATCATGGTCTTGGGCTGCATGAGTGTTGCTGGCACTGGGGAGCTGCGGTTCATTGAGGGAAACATGAATTCCAACATGTACTGTGACATTCTGAAACAGAGCATGATCCCCTCCCTTCGAAAACTGGGCCTCATGGCAGTTTTCCAACAGGATAACGACCCCAAACACAACCTCCAAGATGACAACTGCCTTGCTGAGGAAGCTGAAGGTAAAGGTGATGGACTAAACCCAATTGAGCACCTGTGGCGCATCCTCAAGTGGAAGGTGGAGGAGTTCAAGGTGTCTAACATCCACCAGCTCCGTGATGTCATCATGGAGGAGTGGAAGAGGATTCCAGTAGCAACCTGTGCAGCTCTGGTGAATTCCATGCCCAGGAGGGTTAAGGCAGTGCTGGATAATAATGGTGGTCACACAAAATATTGACACTTTGGGCACAATTTGGACATGTTCACTGTGGGGTGTACTCACTTATGTTGCCAGCCATTTAGACATTAATGGCTGTGTGTTGAGTTATTTTCAGAAGACAGTAAATCTACACTGCTATACAAGCTGTACACTGACTACTCTAAGTTATATCCAAGTTTTATTTCTATAGTGTTGTCCCATGAAAAGTTATAATAAAATATTTGCAGAAATGTGAGGGGTGTACTCACTTTTGTGATACACTGTAGCTAATCATGTCTGTGTAGGCCCCAGACTGGCTGATAGCACCGTTTTGATTCAAACCCCAGATCTCAGCAGTATGTGAGCCAGTGTATTTTATAGCTGCATCTACCACGTGCAAAGGAATCTGCAAAAGAACAATGGACTCTGGAGCAATGGAAGAAGGTCATGTGGTCTGATTCCAGATTTACCCTGTTCCAGAGTGATGGGCGCACCAGGGTAAGAAGAGAGGCGGCTGAAGTGATGCACCCATCATGCCTAGTGCCTACCGTACAAGCCTGTGGGGGCAGTGCTATGATCTGGGGTTGCTGCAGTTGGTCAGGTCTAGGTTCAGCAACGTTATGTGCCCAAAGAATGAGGTCTTCCCTGATGGCACGGGCATATTCCAAGATGACAATGCCAGGATTCATCGGGCTCAAATTGTGAAAGAGTGGTTCAGGGAGCATGAGACATCATTTTCACACATGGATTGGCCACCACAGATTCAAGACCTGAACCACATTGAGAATCTTTGGGATGTGCTGGAGAAGACTTGGTGCAGTGGTCCAAATTTCCCATCATCAATACAAGATCTTGGGGAAAAATTAATGCAACTCTGGACAGAAATAAATGTTGTGACATTGCAGAAGCTTGTGGAAAGGATGCCACAGCGAATGTGTGCCGTAATCAAAGCTAAAGGTGCTCCAACCAAATATTAGAGTATGTGACCTTTTTTTTGGCCAGGCAGTGTATATTCTAAACTATATGATTTATACTCACTCTTACAACTAGACAAAATCATGCTTACTGTGTCCTACTGACCTTTTCACATTAATTTTTGTTGCTATTTACTGACCAGCCCATGAGTGAGATGTCAGGATCCAAATGGTAATATTACAGTTACTCCAAACTAAAGTTTCTAAATTTAGGAAGGTGAATTATATCTTCTGCCCCGTCAGGTCTAATAAAAGTGTTTAATTATGCTTGCGGTGAAAGAGCGTGACCCAGAGCTACCCAGTTAATCAAGTAGGAAATCATTTCTTCAGAAGGATTTAAGTTTGATTCTATGACAGATTATGGGCAAATTGGCAGTCTGCTTGTTTTTGATTCCTGCTTTGTACATTTTTATTTGTGTTGTTTGGCTCTGTTGCCTGAGAAGCATTAATGCCCATGTTGTTTTAATACTAGCAGCAGCAGCAGTCCGGGTTCACGGTTATGTGCAGGACACGTAGAGAACTGCATAGCGTCCGGTTTGTTTATATAAGGAGAATTCTGTATATACTGGAGGTACTGTGCCTGCATGTATGTGAACCTGGATTTACAGCCCTGTAAAATCCCTGGTGCCTGAAGTTTAAGCTTTCCCATAAGAGCCAAAATATACATGCTGCTTATAAAGTGAGTTATTTCTCAGTACTCTTGGTTTATATCTGTGTAACACATGGACAGCTGTGTGAATATTCAATAATCTAATCTCTAGCTACTACATATAGGAGTATGTATAATTATCACAGATCATTTAGACACATTTTGCAGTACTATGAAAGGATGAAGACCCATTAAAAAGACATGGAATAAATTATAGCTTAAGGGCAGTTGTGAGGCATTTTATCGAACATTTTAAACCTAATTAGAACCATTACATTGTACCAATAATAGTTTTACGAGGAGACTTGTTTAGATTTTAACAACTTAGCATGTGAGTAACCACCACTTAGACCAAATCATAAATGGTGTTATAAATATAGTGCGATGCTACATGATTTTGCAGAATGTGACACTGGATGCAGCCAGAGATTTTGGGACAAATCAGAGACATTTACATTATGTGGTATTTTCCACCAGAATGATTAAAATAAAACTTTAAGGTCGTTCAGGTGGCGCAGCGGTAAAAACACACGCTGGAACCAGAGCTGGGATCTCAAATACATCGTATCGAATATCACCTCTGCCTGCCCGCTAAGGCTGAGCGGCCACATGAACAACGATTGGCCTGTTGTTCAGATATGGGCGGGACTAAGCCGGATGGGGTCTCTCTCTCATGACTGGTGCAATTACGACCTCTGCTGGCTGATTGATGGCGCCTGCACAGAGATGAGAAAAGAGTGCTCTCAGGGTGTGTCTCTTCGTACACAACGCTGAGCTGCACTGCACTGCACTCATCAAAGTGTAGGTGATAAGATGCATACGGCATGCTACCCACGTTCTCCTCAATCAGAGCAGGCATTGGTGGAGAGGAAGCATGATGCAATGAGGCAATTGGACGTGCTAATAAAAAGGGAGAAAATGCATAAATAAAATTTAAAAAAATAAATAAAAATTTAAAACAAAAGATCATCTTAAGACACTTTTTATAAATTTATTTTACAGACTTTTATTTTTAAGGATTTTTGTGCTCCCTAATAAATAGTAAACAGATACGACAAACTGAATAATATTTTCTAAAAAAAATGAAACAATAACGTATTATTACTTGCTATGTAGAAATGACCGTCTTTTACACTACATTATTGATTTTGCAGAATGTGACACTGGATGCAGCCAGAGATTTTGGGACAAATCAGAGACATTTACAAATAGGACAACATTATGTGGTATTTTCCACTAGAATGATTAAAAATAAATATTTAAACAGAAGATCATCTTAAGATTTGACTTTTTATAAATGTATTAATTTATTTTAGGGACTTTTATTTTTAAGGATGATTATGCTTTCAAATAAATAGTAGACAAATTAATTAAAACTTTTAATGCAATCATTACTTGCTATGTAGAAATTCAATGTTTTGCCGCTCAGGTGGCGCAACGGTATGAACACAGTATCGAGTCTCAGCTCTGACTGCCGGCTGGGCTGAGCAGCCACATGAACAACGATTGGCCTGTTGTTCAGATAGGGGTGGGATATTAAAAAGTCGGATAGGGACTCTCTCATAACTAATGCAACTACAACCTTTGCTGGCCGATTGATGGCGCCTGAACAGAGATGGGAAAAGAGTGCTGTCAGGGTGTGTCTCTCCGTATACAGTGCTTGTCCGCATTGCACTCGTCAAAGTGTAGGTGACAAAATGAAGACGGCATGCTGCCCACGTGTCGGAGGGGGTGTGGGTTAGCTTCGTTCTCCTCAATCAGAGTGGGGATTGGCATTGGTGGAGATGCAATGATGCAATGAGGCAATTGGATGTGCTAAAGGGAGAAAAAGGGGGGGGGGAATGCATAAACAAAATATATATATTAAATAAAGAAAGAAATTGTTACATTATTGATTTTGCAGAATGTGACAAAAATTAATATTTAAACAGAGGATCATCTTAAGATAAATGTATTTTAAGGATGTTTATTTTTAAGGATAAGTGTGCTCTCAAATAAATAGTAAACAGATTCAAATAATATCTAAATAACATTTTTAATGAAATGAAACAAGAATGTATCATTACTTGCTATGTGGTAATTAATTAATAAATGACCTCTATGTGGGGGAGTCTAGGCAGGTACCCAATCTCCCAAAAAACATTTGATGTTTTAAATTGGCTCTGGGTGTAAGCGGGTTAATAGGTAAATGTGTGAATGCATTTTGATGCATTGGCGACCTCTGCAGGATGGATGATTGTTACAGCCAAAAACAGAAGGTGCTTCAAGCCCAAGATTTTGTAATAATATGACCAAAAAGCTTATGTTTATGCATCTGCATACTTTTGGCCATATAATGTACACCGATCAGCCATAACATTAAAACCACAGCTCCACTTGCCATATAGAAGCACTTTGTAGTTCTACAATTACTGACTGTAGTCCATTGGTTTCTCTACATACTTTCTTAACCTGCACCACAGAGCAGGTATTAATTAGGTGGTGGAAAGTTTTTGGTTGGTGGACTATTCTCAGTCCAGCAGTGACAGTGAGGTGTTTAAAAACTCCAGCAGCGCTGCTGTGTCTGATCCACTCATACCAGCACAACACACACTAACACACCACCACCATGTCAGTGTCACTGCAGTGCTGAGAATGATCCACTACCCAAATAATGCCTACTCTGTAGTAGTTCTGTGGGGGTCCTGACCATTGAAGAACAGAGTAAAAACAGGTTAAAAAAGTATGTAAAAAAACAGATGGACTGCAGTGCTCCTATATGGTAAGTGGAGCTGATAAAGTGGACAGCGAGTGTAGAAACAAGGAGGTGGTTTTAATATTATGGCTGATCGGTGTATGTGGACACCTAAACAAGAGCTTGTTAGACATGTCATTTTAAAGCCTTGGGTATTATTATGGAGTCCCCACACCCCACTGCAGCTATACCAGCCTACGCTCTTCTTAAAAGGCTTCATACAAAATGTAGGAGTCTATAAGAACTTGCTCATTCAGATTCAAAAGAACGTGTGTAAGGTCAGACAGTGACCTGGTTCTAATTTACCCCCAAGGGGTTTTATGGGACTGGGGTCAGGGCTCTGAAAGACTGTTGTAGCCTCTATACTTCAAACTTCAAACAAATATAATGTCTTCATGAACCTCACTCTGTGCACATGAGAACAGGCATGTTGGAGTAGGAATAGGCCTTTCACTAACGGTTACCACAAAATTGAAAGCAGTCTAGCTAATTAGTAAAAAATTGCATGTCTGATCTGATTAGCTAAGGCAGTTTTTAGATGAAATAATATTAAGCAGTGGTGTAACTAGGCGCTCATGGGCCCCAGTGCAAAAAAATGTTTGGGCCCCTTCAACAAATTTCATATATATATACTTTCATTATCGCCACACTTTACCGCTAGCATTAGCCACCTGCTACTGTAGAGGGTCGGCTCACCTAGCCGCTGCGAGTGCTGCTCGTCTGGCGGGGAGGCTACGGGTCTTTTGTTGCGTGCGGTGGTGGAGTTGTGGGAATAAAGGCACACGACAAGGTGGAGTTCACTTTAACTGTTTAGTCAGGACTTCAATGAGCGATACAACACTTTAGACTGCCTAGCTCCAGCACCAGAACTACCTATTGGGTTTAATGCTGGGGTCATACTGCGAGTCTCATATACAAAACTAACTGCAGAACGTCCAAACACACATGTATAAACCAGGTGCTGCATTCTGATTGGCTGAGCTGAATGTCACTCACAAATCAACGCTACAGTATTGTAATATAATAATAACGACCTGGCGAGTGCAGCCAATGGGGGGCAGTGCTATGGGGGGGTTGAGTTCATGTCGTGGAGCCTCAACCCCCCCGCCCCCCGCCATGGGCACCAGTGCACCTGCCCCCCCCCGCCTGGTAGTTACGCCCTTGATATTAAGTGACGTCAAGTCAATTTCAACTCCAGTATGGATGACTTCATTCCAGAACACCCTCGGCCTTTCCCAAACCGTTCCCTCCTCACTAACACTCCACTACAGGGTGACACTCCATATGAAGTCACACTCTGTGCTGTGAAGGGTGCTTCCGATTAAGGGGAGGGTCTAAATTCAGGAGTCAACTTTGGGATGCCCTCTTTGCTTTTGAGCGGAAGAAGGAAGCTGCCGTCACCATGGCTACAGATGGACGCTTTTCTCGCTTTGCTGTCATGTCTTGTGCTCCGTTATCATTTCAGCATCTCCAAGCAAGAATACGAGCTCAGGAGACGCAAGCACCTGCTACTTTATAACTAGTATAAATGTATAGTTATGTTTTAATTCTCCAAAAAATGGTGTTAAATATGATAATAATGTTAGTGATAGTATTGTTGGGGTAAAATAATTTTGCCATTTATGAAGTTTAAGTTCACCGATCACAGATTTGATTACTTTCTTTTTATTACTATTTTACTGAAAATGATGTTGGAACCTATATTTGTAAAGCGTTTCCTCTATTCACCTGTCCTAGCTGCACTTCCGTGGAGTGTGGTGGTTGAGTGTGCTCTGGTGTACACTCGCTGTTGGAGGGTTGTATAGTTCACTCCCCCTCCGCCCTAATTACTTTGGGACAGCCCTTAATGTGGCGAGCACTCCACGTGAACGCGCAAACGGAGGCAGAGTGGAGAGGCGGAGTGGGTAGGGAGCGGATTGGGATTGGGGGCCTGTCTTCTGTTTGGGTCTTCAGGCTTCTCATATGCTTGGTCAATATTTCTCTAATTTTATCCATACATACTTGTTGCTGTCCATCCTCCTCCTCTTTTACCTTCAACTCTTCCAAGCATAATTTGTCTTTTCAACTAAACTGGTAAAATGTCACCGTTTTATTTTAGGAATTGCTCATTTTGACTTTAATGAGTCATCGAAAACCTTCTTTCCAATTCAAATCAGCTATTTTTAAGGTTCACTCACTTACCCACTTTCTTAACTGCTCATCCAATTAAAATCGCGGGGGGCGGGTTTGGGGGGGTTACACAGCAACGCCCTGGACGGGGCTCCAGTCCACCGCAGGGCAGGCACACATACATACACACACACATACACACACCCATTCACCTATAGGGCAATTCAGTGTCTCCAGTTAACCTGACTGCATGTTTATGGACTGTGGGAGGAAACCGGAGCTCCCAGAGGAAATCCGCCTGAGGATCAAACCAAGGACCTTCTTGCTGTGAGGTGACAGTGCTACCCACTGAGCCACCGTGCCCCTATATGAGGTTTAGACATTTAAAATAGTTTTTAGGTTAGAAAAACTTCACAGCCTGGACACCTACTGCAGCAGACATGATGTGAATGTTTACACAGCACTGATAAGATGAAGATTTAAAAAAGCAAGTTCAAAGTCTTTAAAACTACCAGCAATGATACGGCCTATTATTACAATTTACAACATTCTCATTTAGGGAGTATAAAATAAACAGTGAAATATCTTCAAAGCAAGAAGAATAAAAAGAGAGGAAAGACTGTGAGAAGGAAGAACCCAGATAAAGTAGAAAAAGACAAAGAAGACAAAGGAGATTGGGAAGATTTATGTTAAAGATCTAATAGCCACTGGAAACAAAAAAGAGCCAACTTAATAGGGGTGATGTCAGACTATACAGATTAGACGACTGCTCACAGACAGACATAGACTCACTCTCTGAGAGTTTGGCATTACTTGTTATCCTCTAGAGGCGTTATACCAAAAATAAAAGCTTGTTTAAGGTATAAAACATAGCCTTCTTAGAATAAATCAGCGCTTCCCAAACCCGTCCCCAGGGATGGAAGGCAGCCCACATTTTTGCTCTCTCACAATCAGCAACCCTGTGGTGCAGCTAGTAAACTTGGTATCGCACAGCAACATGGGTCATGAGAACATGGGCTCAATTCAGTGCATATTCTATCCGTGTCCATAAGGGTTTCATCAGTTTTTAAGGTCTGGAGTTAGCCAGTCACTCAGGTGTCACACTAGGCACAAAACAGAACTGGTGACTGGTCGGCGCTAGATTTGCTGGCTCGGGAGCAACTCGGTATGTGTGAACTACTCAACGACTCGATCCGTGCAGCTCGATGAGCGCTTGGCGACCGAAGAGAGATATCTAGCATGTCAAATATCTGGATGTAAGTCGCCCAACTGGCAATGAGTGCTATGTCGAACAGCCAATGAGAATGCAAGATACGGTGTGAGGGGATATGCAGGGGAGGGGTTGTAAAAAGGTGGGACGGGGCATAATATAGTTTATATCAGAATACATCGGCACACACACACAAGCTTTACAGTATTTCTGACCTTATCGTTCTCTACAAAACATAACACCAACATTGCATTGCAAAAAATATTTATTAACCTCTAACCTCTAACAATCCATGCTGTCCACGTAGCCAAATGCACTCAGATTCATTTATTTTTTCTCCTTGATTTTATGCTGCACATCAGCGCACAAACTTTGATTGTTCGCTACTTGTTGACGTGCATTTTTGGACGTGGTATCATTAAGCTCCTCGTCACTTCTCACGTTTGTTTTCGTGACAGAGCGTAGTTTGGGAGACCGGAGAAGCTCGTCTGCGATTCCGGTTGGTGATAGATCGTGTAGTGCGAAACCCCCTATCACCGATCAGTCGTGTAGTGTGAAAGCCACACCGACTTGAAAGACTCCCGATTACAAGAGATCCAGTTGTGTAGTGTAAACTGTACAGCGATCTGATGACTTGGAAAGTCGTGTAGTGTGAACTTGGCATAACTTACACTTTGGTCACTCTGCAGTTTGTTTTTGTTTTATTAGGATTTTTAATGTCACGTTCCAAGATCCATCAGTTCACAAGGTTATATCAAACACAGTCATGAACAATTTTGTATCTCCAGTTCACCTCACTTGCATGTCTTTGGGACTGTGGGAGGAAACCGGAGCACCCGGAGTAAACCCCGCAGACACGGGGAGAACATGCAAACGCAGAAAGGAACCGGACCGCACTACCTGGGGATCGAACCCAGGACCTTCTTGCTGTGAGGCGACAGTGCTACCCAGTCATTCTGCAGTAGCCAATCCATGTTTTGCATAATCCACTGCTCCGCAAAAGTGAATATGTCTTATTTAAGTTCTATGGTCGGAAGCAGTGAGACGAGGTGTGGTTTGTCAATTCTGCAGCACTATATCACCTTTTCATCTTTTATACATTAGTTCAAGGAAGTAAATGGAAAACTGCTTTTCTCCACTTTCCATGATCATCAAAAAATAGATACAGTATTGATCAGTTATGATGCACCATTTTAGTCAGGCCTCTTCCCACCAATCCATAAAAATATCCATAAATGCTGGGGAGCATGTGACCCTTTGGCACAATGGAATTTTCCTCATATATAGTAATGCTTAACTCATTTATCTGTTGCCCCAATATGGCATTGAAAACAATTCCTCTACTGTAAACACACACACACAAACACAAAATTGTCCCACACAGTATTTACTCCACCTACATAAAGCCAAAGGAAAAGGTTTGGTTACATGCAGTTCTTTGTCTTTTATTTAAATACTTTATGAAACTTTTTAAAACCCATAACAATAGAGATGTTGTTAATCGTACCTAATAATGTGCAAAATGCTGTGCATGTGTCAGCAGATGTCATTAAGCTACACAGATCAGCCATAACATTAAAACCACCTCCTTGTATCTACACTCACTGTCCATGTTATCAGCTCCACTCACCATATAGAAGCACTTTAAAGTTCTACAATTACTGACTGTAGTCCATTTGTTTCTCTACATATCTTTTTAGCCTGTTTTCACCCAGTTCTTCAATGGTCAGAACTCTCCCAGGACCACCACAGAGCAGGTATTATTTAGGTGGTGGATCATTCTCAGCACTGCAGTGACAATGTCATGGTGGTGGTGTGTTAGTGTGTGTTGTGCTGGTATGAGTGTATCAGACACAGCAGCGCTGCTGGAGTTTTTAAATACCGTGTCCACTCACTGTCCACTCTGTTAGACACACCAACGCCTAGTTGGTCCACCTTGTCGATGTAAGGTCAGAGACGATCGCTCATCTATTGCTGCTGTTTGAGTTGGCATCTTCTAGGCCTTCATCAGTGGTCACAGAATGCTGCCCATGGGACGCTGTTGGCTGGATATATTTTTGGTTGGTGGACTATTCTCAGTCCAGCAGTGACAGTGAGGTGTTTAAAAACTACTCTGTAGTGGTCCCGTGGGCGTCCATTGAAGAACAGCATTAAAGGGGGCTAACAAAGCATGCAGAGAAACAGATGGACTACAGTCAGTAATTGTGGAACTACAAAGTGCTTCTTTATGGGAGCTGATCAAATGGAGAGTGTGTGTAGAAACAAGGAGGTGGTTTAATGTTACGGCTGATCGGGGTCTCAGGATCATCTGTCCTGATGCTAATAACCACAGTGGGTGTGACCACCCATTGCACATTATGGATGTAGTAAACTATCTTACAACCACCTCTGTCATATGTTTAACAACTATCTCTTTAATTAGTGTAACAACCTCCCCCTCATGAGTTTTACAAGCCATCCTCATAATAAGTGTTACAACCATCCTCATCATGAGTGTCAGCCTTCTCTGTCACAAGTGTGGCAACCATGCCCACACACACATTCTATTTTTGCATTTTCTCTCATTTTAACCTCATCCACTGCTGCAGGCACACACCATAAATGAGGAGAGTCGCAGAATATCTTGCACCCGCTCTGACACCCATGCAGTTTCCCATTGCTTATTTTCTCCTGTCAGAGACTAGTTAAACAGAGAGCAGTATCGGGTGTGTAGAGTCACACATCTCTCTTGTAGGCACCTCGACCAGCCAGCAGAGGCTGCAGTTTTAGCAGCAATAAGAACCCCTTTAGCTACCCCACATCATGTGCAACCCATAATGTAATGCCTAGTTCACACTACATGATTTTTGCTCTGATTTTTGCTCGGCGATCGGAACTCGGCTCTCAATCGCTATGTGTGAACTGCTCAACAACTCGATCCGAGCTTCTTCGACTGAAGATAATTACCTAGCTTGCTAAATATTTGGATATGAGTCGGCCGACTGGCAATGAGTGCGGTGTCGAACAGCCAATGAGAAAGCAAGATAAATGGTGAGGGAAGACGCAATGGTGAGAGAGGGGCACACACTCAAGTTTTACAGTATTTCTGACCTTATCGTTCTCTACAAAACATAACACCAACGCTGCATTGCAAAAAATATTTATTAACCTCCAACTCACTATAGAACAATCAATCCCTGCTGGCCACATAGCCCAATCCACTCAGATTAATTTATTTTTCCTCTTTGCATTTATGCTGCACATCAGCGCACAAACTTTGATCGCTCGCTACTTGTTGACGTACATTTTTGGACACGGTTTCGTTAAACCCCTCGTCACTTCTCGCGTTTGTTTTCGTGACAGAACGTAGTTTGGGAGACCACAGAAGCTCGCCTGGGATTCCAGCTGGTGATAGATGGTGTAGTGTGAAATGCACACCGACTTGAAAGACTCCCGATTACAAGAGATCCAGTCGTGTAGTGTGAACTGTACAGAGACCTGACGACTTGGAAAGTCGTGTAGTGTGAACTTGGCTTAAGTGTCTTAGCATTGAGAGATTCGGACTTGGATCTTAGCCTCTTAGCTTAGCTTGGGCTAGATCATTGGATTGCTGTATCTTAATGTGCATTAATATCTGTGTAAATAATATTTTAAAAATCTTACAAAATTTGTAATGTCTTCTCCTTGTACATGTGGTAGTTCTACTGGCAGCATGAAACAGCCTGAAGCGGGCTTAATCAAAACAGGCACAGATTGAGCAACAGACTGGATAAGAACAGATACAGGCTTAAATGAAGAAACACTTTCTAACCCATCAGACCATTTTCATTTATGTGGACACACACACCCACCTACACACACCTACACACATTGTGCCCATTCATTTAAAACAGCATTTTAAACCAGTGGAGTTTCTTCAAACCAAGACTTTCCTCATGTTTTTATAGACCTAGCTTATACTGCCACAGTCATGCTGGAACTGGTAAGGACCTTCCCTAAGCTGTTGCTGCAAAGTTGGAAGCACATACTGTATTTTGCTTTATATAACCGATTTCTCGGCACGGTGGCTCAGTGGGTAGCACTGTCGCCTCACAGCAAGAAGGTTTGATCCCCAGGCGCGGCGAACCGGGTCCTTTCTGGGTGGAGTTTGCATGTTCTCCCCGTGTCTGTGTTGGTTTCCTCCAGGAGCTCCGGTTACCTCCCACAGTCCAAAAACATGCAGTCAGGTTAACTGGAGACACTGAATTGCCCTATAGGTGAATGTGAATGTGTGTGTGTGTGTGTGTGTGTGTGTGTCTGCCTTGTGATGGACTGGCGCCCCGTCCAGGGTGTTACTGTGTGCCTTGCGCCCATTGAAAAGCCCCCCCCTAAACTGGATAAGCGGTTAAAACAGTAAGTGAGTAACCTATTTATTACACCTGTTAGTAATTGTTGTGACTGAAAACTTAAATTAAAAATTAAATATGTTTGTCCATATAGTATTTAAAACCCATTTAAATCAGAAGTACTGTGGGCACTGTGCCAGCAAATGGAGGCTAAGTGCTAATTAGCGTGACATACAAACAAACGGCGGGTCAGTGCCGACACATGACGTTATTTAACGTTGTTTTTAACATTTTAAATTCTAATAATTATTAAAGTCATGAAGTAGAGACAGTAAAGAACTGAAACCGCGGTAATAAGCATTAATAACGCCTAGGTAATATACTGTATACAATGTATGAACCCTTTTTATGTTTTTGTTTGGCTAGGCCTATAAAAAGCAGCCAATGGTTACAAAATCATGTTATAAACTTACCAGAGAGACTCGGCGCAGCTCAGCTTGAGTGTAGAGTTGGGGCGTGCAGATTATAATTAATAATATTATTTCATTATTTCATTATTTATTTGTTTTTAATTTTTTTAATGGACGAACGTGCCACAGCAATAAACAATACAACATACAGTATTTACTATAAATACACAATTGTGATACCTGACTATCATGGGTATGTGCTTCCACCTAGTGGTCGATCTGTGTCATAGTCCGAATGTCAATAAATTCGGTTCATTTTGTGGACTCCGGTTAATCAGTAATGTGATCCGGTTCACTTGAGTCAGTTGAGTCACTTGTATTGACTTTCTAATTGCGATTGATTTACTGCATTAAAATGCATCCAAATATCACTTGTCTTCCGTGCACTCATCTTCTGTAAATAAATCCTTCTCTCTTAATTCTCTTGGCACCTCACACTTCTCTTATCAGTGACAAGTTGACACTTTTTTTTTAAAGTGGAATCTTGATCATGGGGGAGAGGGGATTGGACTCACCTACCAATCAGATGGGTATATTAATGGGTCAAGGGTTTAAAATTACCATGGGGGCTATGATACTCCTTAAGTGGTACAGTACTAAAGTAGCCTGTAAGCATTTGCATTTTAATAATGATATAACTATATTTTGTTGTTGTTTTGCTTACAAGAAAATATGCTGCATTACTAATCTATACCTTGACTACTGATAATAATAATAATAATAATAATAATAACAGCAAAATCGGTTCAGCCAAATCATCTGAGTCCGCGGTGTTTCAGTGAGTCGGCTCACTCGCCTTGTGTACTTAACAGCAGCCAGTCAGAGGACTCATAGGATCCGGGTTAATTGAGATTTCAGACTCGTGATTCCTGATTCAGTACAAAGATTCGAATCATTAACCCGGGTGATTCAGGAACCGCCCAGCTCTATCACTCATGTCGCTAGGTCGCTATGCTGCTAGGCTAACTGCTTTTTCTTTTCCACATCTTTCGATTATTGAACCACCTTAACAGCATTATTATTTTTTTTTTTATAAGGATGTTACTTGTTTTTTAAATTGCTTTTTAAGGACATTGCTTTGTTTTCATACTTCTTATGTGCAATATAAATGTAAATGATACAATGCTTGCAGCATTTGATACTGTAGATTATAACATTTTGCTGAATAGGCTAAAAAATACAGTAGATGTTAAAGGACTCGCAGTCTCTTGGTTTAAATCCTATTGGACTGACCACTCTCAATTTGTCTGTGTAAATAATAAATGCTCGAAAACTACAAAAGTAAAGTATGGTGTTCCACAGGGGTCAGTATTGGGACCTCTATTATTTACACTCTATGCAGACGACACCCAGCTGTATACACTGATCAGCCATAACATTAAAACCACCTCCTTGTTTCTACACTCGGCCATTTTATCAGCTCCACTTATATGGAGCACTTTGTAGTTCTACAATTACTGACTGTAGTCCATCTATTTCTTTACATACTTTATTAGCCTGCTTTCACCCTGTTCTTCAATGGCCAGGGCCCCCACAGGACCACCACAGAGTAGGTATTTAAGTTGTGGATCATTCTCAGCACTGCAGTGACAATGACATGGTGATGGTGTGTTAGTGTGTGTTGTGCTGGTATGAGTGGATCAGACACAGCTGTGGGAGAATGACCCATCACCCAAATAATACCTACTCTGTAGAGTTCTGACCATTAACGAGCATGAAAGGGGGCTAACAAAGCAGAGAAACAGATGGACTACAGTCAGTAATTGTAGAACAACTGAGTGCTTCTATGTGGTAAGTGGAGCTCATAACATGGACAGTGTGTACAGTGTGTAGAAACAAGGAGGTGGTTTTAATGTTATGGCTGATTGGTGTATATCAGCCAAACTCAATGACACTAACACAATCAGTAAGATTGATTGTAAATGACATAAAAGACTGAATGTTATGTAATTTTCTTTTACTTAATTCAAATAAAACAGGTATTACTTGTTGAAGCTAAGGCTGCGAGAGACAAGTTGTCTTACCTGGTGCTAACCCTTAACACTTTCTCTGTTACTCCCAGCTCAGATGTAAAAATACTTGGGTGTCACAATAGATTCAGATCTCTCCTTTGATGCTTTCTTTCATTTGCGTACTATCTCTAAAATAAGAAATATACTATCTGTTAGTGATGCTGAAAAACTGATCCATGCGTTCATAACTTCTCGGTTAGATTATTGTAATGCTACAAATAAATTTGACTTGTAACAGAGCAAGAAGTTATTAGCAAATAAAACATTGTATCAGAATGTATGCATGTATTACTACAGATGTAACTGTGATTTAGAGTTTATACTTACTGTGATTCCTTTATTCATTAATTCATGTTTATCATGGTCAGGGTAGTGGTTGGCCTAGTGCCACAACAGAACACTGGAAACAATGGTAACACTGAAATAATATATAATATAATATATAATAAATAATAATAAATCTTTTGTAAAATAAAAAAAGTTAAATTCATGTATTTATTAATGTATTTATTCTTAATTTGACATCGTACAGACATCCCAAGTTGCAAAAACTCATTTCAGGGAGGTACCCCCAGACAAGGGGGAAAAAAAGCTAAAAAATATCTCGCACACAACAAGGGATATGGGTGATAACAGAACTTTTAGGAGCTGCTAACTGAGCTACGTAGCTAACTGTTCGCGTCACAAACACATTAATGTGTACTACATAGTGCACTAGATAGTGTGAAAGATAATAGATTTATGTTCCCTACATAGTGCACTAGATTGTATATTAGAAAAGAATTAATGTTCTTTACTTAGTGCACTAGATAGTGTACTAGATAATAGACTTATCTTTCTTACATAATGGTTCTTACATTTAGGTAGCGTATTAGTTAACGGATTTAGGTTCCCTACATAGTGCACTGAATTGTATATCAGATAACTGATTTATTTTCCCCACATAGTGCAGTAGATAGTGAATTAGACAATTGGTTTATGTTCCCTATAGAGTGCACTAGATTGTATATCAGATCATGGATTTATGTTTACTACATAGTGCACTAGAAAGTATAACTAGATGATGATTTGTTTTCCTTACATAGTGCACTAGATAGTGTATTACACAATTAATTATGTTCCCTACACAGTTTGCTAGATTGTATATCAGATAACGGAGTTAATACGCGATCGGGAATAAAGTGTGTTTCGCCTGCGCTCTTGGCCGCTCGTTCTAGATTCCGGGAGATTTTATCTGACTTGCGGGCATCAGGGAGCCGCTGTGTATATGCGGGAGATTCCTGGAACTTCCGGGAGACTTGGGATGTCTGCATTGTACATCTTTTATTGTCATAATGCATGAATGTACGAGTCTTGACAAGGCCTGTTAATCTGCTTTCCAAGATCATCCTGCTTATCATATTTAAATAAAAAAGCATGATAGCCACTTAATTTCCGTAAGTCTTTTATTATACATTTTCTTGATTCTTATTAAATATTTGGAATTTATGTTATGTTACATAAAGCATAAAATTGAAAATAATACAAAATCTGAATAAACGAGTGGAGAAATAATAAATGAGGTCATTTGCTGGCATGTTTTGGGTCCACTTAGAGGAAAGGACCTTGGCAAATGAATATTTTGATCATCACTGATAATTTCCTGACAGGGATGATCTTTTCAGGCACAACAATGCCACAATTCACAGCTCATGAGGGGTCACTGAATAATTAGATAAAAATGATATCATATGCTATGGTCTGTAGGCAATTTCTCATTCCTAAAATAAATTACATTTTGGACAATGCTTTGGAGTGTTCTTCTTTGCTGTGTGCTATTAAGATCTATACACAAGATATATACAAAGTTTGTGATTTTTAATACTGAAGTCTCTTTGATTTTATAAATGAGGTGGGAAGTAGGTGGGCTGAAGGTAGCTGCTGGAGAAGAATGGTTGCAAAAGAGCACCAGTGGATGCTAATGGCACAGTGCTGGGAGAATGAAAGATCCCATTTCCAACACTAAATGATGAAAAAGTGTGAAATCCTGCAGTGACTGATCCGCATGTTCCCACGCTGGGACTCATACTGGAGCTGGGCGATTGCAGGATGCTGTCAGCAGCCCCCGGGTTCTGTTTCTTCCACTTTGTTCTGCGGTTCTGGAACCAGATCTTTACTTGAGTCTCAGTCAAGCTGAGTGCCAGTGCTAAGTTCAACCGCTCACACACTGACAGGTAGCGGGTGGAGCGGAACTTATTCTCTAGTGCCACCAGCTGCTCATATGTAAATGCAGTTCTGGCGCGCCTGGGACGTGCATTCCGCTGATCAGACCTGGCCCGGCGGCGGCGGTGTGATGGGTCCTCGGTAACACCCACAACACAGGTGCTGATGGTGCTACTGCTCTCACCATCACCAATACCATTCACTTCATCCAAGTCATCCAAAGATGAAAGTCGAGACTGTGTTTTCTTAAGAGCAGGAGTTGAGTCCAGATCAGGTGTGAGATGTGGTCCACACTTGTCTTTCTCAATGAGCCCACCTGGTGAGAGAAAAAAAAAAAACTTTTAGAACATATATTAACTTGATCCAATTCCAACCTTAACTTTTCATATGAGTTGGCTTATGCCAGTTGTCCAGTACACAATTATATGCAATTTCATTTGTATTAAAAATTCAGGTTACAACTGGACAGCATTATACATGTCCATATTTGTATAATGTATAATGTATAGCAAAAAATGCTGATAATGCCCACTCTTTTGAGTGGGCATTTATAGCCATAGACAGTCAGATCTCTCACTTTTTTCCTGGTAACCCTGTGAGACTGGGGCATTGAGTTTTCAGGTTGTGCTTTGCATAAGAAGGTATTGGAAAACAAATTTTATTTTATTTTTATTAGCATTTTTTAAATAAATGGACTTTAGACATATTTTAAAGTAATACATAAATTTTTTTATTGCTCATCCAGTTATTACGATTGTATTGTTAAGTGGTGGACTTTTAGTGGGAAGTATTTGGAGTGTAGATATACACTAATCAGCCATAGCATTAAAACCACCTCCTTTTTTCTACTCTCACTGTCCATTTTATCAGCTCCACTTACCATTTAGAAGCACTTTGTAGTTCTACAATTACTGACTGTAGTCCATCTGTTTCCCTGCATGCTTTGTTAGCCCCCTTTCATGCTGTTCTTCAATGGTCAGGACTCTCCCAGGACCACTACAGAGCAGGTATTATTTGGGTGGTGGATCATTCTCAGCACTGCAGTGACACTGACATGGTGGTGGTGTGTTAGTGTGTGTTGTGCTGGTATGAGTGGATAAGACACAGCAGCGCTGATGGAGTTTTTACTGTCACTGCTGGACTGAGAATAGTCCACCAACCAAAAATATCCAGCCAACAGAGCCCCATGGGCAGCATCCTGTGACCACTGATGAAGGTCTAGAAGATGACCAACTCGAACAGCAGCAATAGATGAGCGATCATCTCTGACTTTACATCTTCAAGGTGAACCAACTAGGTAGGAGTGTCTAATAGAGTGGACAGTGAGTGGACACAGTATTTAAAAACTCCAGCAGTGCTGCTGTGTCTGATCCACTCATACCAGCACAACACACACTAACACACCACCACCATGTCAGTGTCATGGCAGTGCTGAGAATGATCCACCACCTAAATAATACCTGCTCTGTGGTGGTCCTGTGGGGGTCCTGACCAATGAAGAACAGCATGAAAGCAGGCTAAAAAGGTATGTAAAGAAATAGATGGACTACAGTCAGTAATTGTAGAACTACAAAGTGCTTCTATATGGTAAGTGGAGCTGATAAAATGGACAGTGAGGTGTAGAAACAAGGTGGTGGTTTTAATGTTATGGCTGATCGGTGTATGTACCAAATGTATGTGGTATGGTACTGTGCATATGTGAATAAGTGAATATCACTGATATTTAGTATACAAGAGTGTAAAATTATGTTTAACTGTAGGCAAAGTTCATTCATTATGCTGGTCAGGGTCGCAGAGGCTCTAATCCATTGGAGGAAAGACAGAAAATACCCAGCAGAGGTCAGCAGTCCATCACAAGGCACACACACACACACACACACACACACACACACTTAAGGCAATTTCTAGTAGCTCCTGGCCTGACTTCATGTCTTTGGACTTGCAGGAGGAAACCAGATCACCTGGAGGAAACCATAAACATGCAAGCTCCACACAGAAAGTAACCTGTAATTGGCCACCTGACCAGGGATTCGAACCCAGGAACTTTTGTTGTGTAAGGTGACCGCTCTACTTACTGCATCACCGTGCCACCCCAATTTAAAATTCCACATATACAGTAAATTCCAATGTAACAGTATATGTTGTGTTGAATCAGCAAGTACGGTATTTAACTAGCTTCTACATATTAATAGTTAATAACAGTATTAATTTGAATACTCATGTTTAAACTTTTCATGAAGCAAACTGCTGCTGTAGACAGAATTTTGTATAAATATAGAAATTACTAAAGGTGTTTAAAAGGACAAAATCTAGGCACATTTCCAGATCCCTGGTGCAAGAGAAGCTCTGAAAACATACGTTGCAAACAATAGGAAGGATGCATTCTTCAAATTTCTGTGGCATTTTTCTATTATTTATAACTGCTTTATCTTGATAAGGGTCATACTTGGTCTTACTTGAATCTAGCCTTTTTGAACAAAATATGGCTTAAACTTTAGTTTCATCACTGGCTTCTTCAGTAACAGTAACAGTAACGTCATCCTGATCGGTGTTGCTGTGGGTTGTTTGTTTGTTTGTTTGTTAGGATTTTAACGTCATGTTTTACACTTTGGCTACATTCATTACGGGAACGGTAGTTACTCATTACACAAGGTTTATCAGTTCACACAAGGTTATATCGAACACAGTCATGGACAGTGGCGTAACTTGGAGCTCATGGGCCCCAGTGCAAAACGAAATTTTGGGCCCCCTCAACAAATTTCATACATATTTTTACATTACATTTTACATTTTCAGCATTTAGCAGACGCTTTTATCCAAAGCGACTTACACAATGATCTGAACACGATGAGCAATTGAGGGTTAAGGGCCTTGCTCAGGGACCCAACAGTGGCAACTTGGTGGTGGCGGGGCTTGAACCGCCAACATTCTGTTTACTAGTCCAGTACCTTAACCACTGATCTATCACTGCCCTAAAAGTGCCCTAAAATATATATATATATATATATATATATATAGATAGATAGATAGATAGATAGATAGATAGATAGATAGATAGATAGATAGATAGATAGATAGATAGATAGATAGATAGATAGATAGATAGATAGAGATGATAGCTGATCAGAATGAATTAAAGGTAGGTGAAGTTAAATTAAAGTGAGGTGAGTGGTTGAGTTCTTGTCATGGAGGGCCCCCCCTTGCCTTGGGCCCCAGTGCACCCCCTGTAGTTACGCCCCTGGTCATGGACAATTTTGTATCTCCAATTTACCTCACTTGCATGTCTTTGGACTGTGGGAGGAAACCGGAGCACCCGGAGGAAACCCAGGCAGACACGGGGAGAACATGCAAACTCGGACCGCCCCACCAGGGGATCGAACCCAGGACCTTCTTGCTGTGAGGCGACAGTGCTACCCACTACCCACCCATTTAACTTGTAGGGTAAATACTGACCATAAGGCAGGAACATATTCAGACATTTGTGCGGCACCCACACCACAGCTTCAACAACGTCCACTCAAGAGTAAACAGTAAAACAGTCAACAGTAAAATCCTACAAGCTTAAATTTAGTGTAGAACCGATATCGAGTTAAGTGTGAGCAACCAAGCGGGGGTTAAGAAGTGGACTTGGATGGATTGGGCTCTAATCCCTTAATAATTTATAAATCACACATCGCTTCAAAATGTCATTTCACGGCAAGAAATCCCGGTTAAATCCGGCCTCGCCATCTAACCGTGACGTGCTAATAGAGTTTCATATTTGTCGGCAAATCGATAAATGTCATCTATTTAAAGGGAAGTTTTAATCGAGCGATATTTGGGATTAGACATGGAAGGAAGGGGTGGGGGGTTGAAGTTTGTAGCTACCTGCAAGGTGCTAGAGGGAGATATGCAGCATCCAGTAATGGGATATCGATCAAAGTGAGCACAGGCGTTCTCAATGGGACGATTTAAACAATTATCTGTCCTCACTGCACCCATGCCAATCACACACTGAACTGCAGCCAGAGGTCCATTGAGACTGAGCAAGGAAACAGTCTGAGAAATTAGGGGAAGGTCATATGAAGTCGACTTAAAATGCATAATGCCAAAAAACAGGCAAACAAAAACCGAACTTAACGATTAATTCCCAGTGACTGAACGCAGCTCTTAATATAGTCTAGCCTATATGTAGACTACATTATTATACTGTAAAGTACATACAAAAATACAAAAATGTCTCCCAAACAAGATGCCAGTATGCAGACAGAGGTTACTGAATGATGCCAAGCACAAGAATGCAAGTGTATTATTACACTTCGTCATCCCTAAAGTCTGGACACATAGGCAAATGCATATTTTTAATTAATTTCATTAAATTTTTTAACAACATTTTATTTCATTACAATATCAATTAATAACATATTTAATGTGTTTCCACTATTTGTGATGCAATATGTATGTGTGTGTATTTTAGTAAACACAGTTAGTTATAGTTAGTAATATTTTCTATGTCCAGACATCAGGGACACCCTGTAGAACTGCTCACCTCGACGTAAGGAAAACACTTAACTTGTGTCTCTTTTTAGTAAGAAAACTTTACAATATTTTACTATAAAACATGCCATAATTGACTAGTAGTATACTTTAAAGTATTTAACTAAAATTATTTATAAATATTAATAATAACATTAATATTTATATTATTATTAATAATCATAATAATAATAATAATGATAATAATATGCCAACCCTTTAAAAACATTTAAGCACATTTAACTTGTGTCTCTTATCAGTAAGGAAACATTACAATATTTTACTAATTAAAACATGCCATAATTGACTAGTAGTGTACTTTAAAGTATTTAACAAAAATTATTTATAAATATGAATAATAATATTAATATTTATATTATAATTAATAATAATAATATGAATAATAATAATGATAATAATATGCCAACCTTTTAAAAACATTTAAGCACATCTAACATATTATTTTCTGTTAATCACTAATTATGGATTGTTCTGCTGATTTATTCCCATGAAAACATGAAAGTTAACGTCACAATCAGGCCTACAATTATTGATGACTGTGATTAGTCGACGATTCAATAATTATCACAGAAAGGTTTGATCAGAACTAGCATGAATCAGCTGTGGACAACACTTTCACAGGCAATATAATAACTAATAACTGCCAAAAGTGAGCCAGCTGATATACAGCTGTGCTGCATTTAAAACTGATGTCCATATTTACATTAAGCACATAAATTACATTCACATTTGTTTGTTTTTATAAATGTATTTAAAGCATGTTGGGGAAAAACATGCATGTTGCTATAAGTAATGTTAAGTAAAGGTAGCAAACAAACACATAAGTTAATAATCATAAGTAACAAAATGTATAAGCACAGGGTATTTACCAAAATGTACTTGCATTGTACAGCACAAATGTTATTTAATACCTAATAAGTCATACTAAAAATAATCGGATGAAAAAGTTATACTCTATTTTAAGCAAATAATTCAGACGTGTCAGTTTTTAACAATAATTAGGCTACAAAAATAACAATATTTTTTTACAGATTGCAGATTGTCCTTAAAAAATTGAAGGTATTTTATTTATTAAGCAAAACGATTTTTTTTTTTTGTAGCAATACAGTTTTACATTGCATGTACATTTAGTGCATTTTGCAATAGTGCATTATTGCATTAAATCAGAAGAAGAGTCTTCTTACCTGGATCCTTAACGATGCATAATGATTTAGTTGTAGAAGAAGCTTCTTTTTCAAATGCTGAACTGTTTCCAATCTCTGCTTTCTGAACTGGGTGGCTGTTCGATTTACAACGTCCATCCCGCTTTTTACAGGTGAATTTTTGCGGGTCTAAAATGTCCAAAATAGAAAAAGAAATTCTGGGACCTGGTGTTGTTTCCTCCTGGTGCTTAAACATCCTGACTGGTGTGCGCTGTCCTGAAGATACCAGGGTATTCTGGCAGGAAGAACGGGTGCTAGAGTGTGTTACCTCCAGCCTGGTACATCTGTACCCCCTGTGCGGTGTAAGAGCGGTAGGTAGTGGACGGGAGCGTGCAGTGTGTGCGCGTGTGTGATGCGTGGCGCGACAGGTGCCCTTAAATAAGCGCGCTCTGTGCACACTGCATTCAAAGCAGCGCGCTCACTGTCACACCACGTGACCCGCACACGGGCGCGGCGAAGTTATAACAGTGCCGATCACTCTTAATAGTTTTAACGGGGTTAGTTACACCCTGCTTATTTTAATCAATGAAATGTGCAGTTCTGCATGGTGCCAGGTGGCAGGACCAACGCAGTGGGTATTAAAGCTGAATAGAAATTAATAAGCAGAGAACTAATTCACTAAGTATCAGCAAACTACATTTCTAGTAACTGCTTATCATGAGCTTTCACATTAAAAACATTCTACTTGGCAAAATATTGGATTGGCTGTCACAATCTGTACTAGCCAACAATATGTGGACATTCTTATAATTATTGGGCACCTAAAGACACTCCCCTATTCCAGCATCAGTTCAAGTCTTAATGTCAAACACAGTCATGTCTCCCATTCACCTCACTTGCACGTCTTTGGACTGTGGGAGGAAACCGAAGCTATCGCAAGAAACCCACACAAACATGGGGAGAACATGCAGACTCCACACAGAAAGGACCCAGAACACCCCTGGGGATCGAACCCAGGACCTTCTTGCTGTGAGGTGACAGTGCTACTCAATGTCGGAATAGAAATGAACTGCATTTCTAGTATCTGCTTATCATGAACTTTCACGTTAACAAAAACATTATTGGGCAAAATATTGGACAGAGGGGTTGGCCGTCACAATCCGTACTAGCCAACAATATGAGGACATTCCTGTAATTATTGGGCACCCAAAGACACTCCCCTATTCCAGCATGACTGTGCCCTAGTGTGCACAACAAAGGTCCATAAAGGTTCATAATTTAGGACAAACTATTTATTTATTACAAACCGGATTCCAAAAAAGTTGGGACACTAAACAAATTGTGAATAAAAACTGAATGCAATGATGTTGAGGTGCCAACATCTAATATTTTATTCAGAATAGAACACAAATCACAGATCAAAAGTTTAAACTGAGAGAATGTATCATTTTAAGGGAAAAATATGTTGTTTCAAAATTTCATGGCATCAACAAATCCCCAAAAAGTTGGGACAAGGCCATTTTTACCACTGTGTGGCATCCCCCCTTCTTCTTACAACACTCAACAGACGTCTGGGGACAGAGGAGACCAGTTTCTCAAGTTTAGAAATAGGAATGCTCTCCCATTCATGTCTAATACAGGCCTCTAACTGTTCAATCGTCTTGGGCCTTCTTTGTCGCACCTTCCTCTTTATGATGCGCCAAATGTTCTCTATAGGTGAAAGATCTGGACTGCAGGCTGGCCATTTCAGTACCCGGATCCTTCTCCTACGTAGCCATGATGTTGTGATTGCTGCAGAATGTGGTCTGGCATTATCTTGTTGAAAAATGCAGGGTCTTCCCTGAAAGAGATGACGTCTAGATGGGAGCATATGTTGTTCTAGAACCTGAACATAGTTCTCTGCATTAATGGTGCCTTTCCAGACATGCAAGCTGCCCATGCCACAAGCACTCATGCAACCCCATACCATCAGTGATGCAGGCTTCTGAACGGAGCGTTGATAACAACTTGGGTTATCCTTGTCCTCTCTGGTCCGGATGACATGGCGTCCCAGTGTTCCATAAAGAACTTCAAATCGTGACTCATCTGACCACAGAACAGTCTTCCATTTTGCCACACTCCATTTTAAATAACCCCTGGCCCAGTGCAAACGTCTGAGCTTGTGGAGCTTGCTTAGAAATGGCTTCCTCTTTGCACTGTAGAGTTTCAGCTGGCAACGGCGGATGGCACGGTGGATTGTGTTCACTGACAATGCTTTCTGGAAGTATTCCTGAGCCCATTCTGTTATTTCCTTGACAGTGGCATTCCTGTTTGAGGTGCAGTGACGTTTAAGGGCCCGGAGATCACGAGCATCCAGTAGAGTTTTACGGCCTTGACCCTTACGCACAGCGATTGTTCCAGATTCTCTGAATCTTTTGATGATGTTATGCACGGTTGATGATGATAACTTAAAAGTCTTTGCTATTTTACGCTGGGTAACACCATTCTGGTATTGCTGCACTATCTTTTTGCGCAACAATGGTGGAATTGGTGATCCTCTTACCATCTTGGCTTCTGAGAGACACTGACACTCTGAGAAGCTCTTTTTATACCCAATCATGTTGTCAATTGACCTAATTAGTGTTAATTGGTCTTCCAGCTGTTCGTTATATGCTCAATTTCCTTTTTCCAGCCACTTATTGCTACCTGTCCCAACTGTTTTGGGATTTGTTGACACTGTGACATTTTGAATCAACATATTTTTCCTTTAAAATGTTACATTTACTCAGATTAAACTTTTGATCTGTCATCTATGTTCTATTACGAATAAAATATTGACATTTGCCATTTCCTCATCATTGCATTCAGTTTTTATTCACAATTTGTTTAGTGTCCCAACTTTTTTGGAATCCGCTTTGTACAATTTTAACGTCATGTTTTACACTCTTTGGTTACATTCATGACAGAACAGTAATTTCTGGTTACACAAGATTCCTTAGTTTAAAGTCTTAATGTCAAACTCAGTCATGGACAATTTTGTATCTCCCATTCACCTCACTTGCATGTCTTTGGACTGTGGGAGGAAACCCACGCAGACACGGGGAGAACATGCAAACCACACAGAATAGACCCGGACCACCCCACCTGGGGATCGAACCCAGGACCTTCTTGCTGTGAAGCAACAGCGCTACTCTATTTAAGTTCTATTCCATGTCTGAATAGAAATTAAGTAGAGAACAAATGCACTAAGTGTCTTCAAAACTGCATTTCCAGTAACAAGCTTTTACATCAAAACATCTTATTGGGCAAAATATTGGACAGAGGGGTTGGCTGTCACAATCTGTACTAGCCAACAATATGAGGACATTCCAATAATTAGTAGGCACTTAAAGACACACCCCTATTCCAGCATGACTGTGCCCTAGTGTACCCAACAAAGGTTCATAAAGGTTCATAATTTAGGATAAACAATTTATTTATTAGGATTTTAACGTCATGCTTTACACACTTTGGTAACATTCATAATGCTCCTCTGCCCTCCCCCCAGGACTTGTATTTTTCAATAACTAAGAAACGGGCAGAGAAAATTATATGACTCCTCACACCCTGGTCATAACTTCATTCAACCCCTCCCCTCCGGCAGGCCCTATAGGTCCATCCACATTAAAACTTCTAGATTTAAGAGCAGTTTCTTTCCACAGGCCATCTCCCTCCTAAATAAATGACTGACAATACAGACCTGAACGTGACAATATTCACCTGCTGCCAATTGACTAAATATTGTAGTACTCATCATACATGCTGGGCACTTTACTGTTATTTTTGTAAATATTCCACACGCTGCTAACTTACATTATCTGTATATTACTGTATATTGCCATTAGTATGCTACCATATATTGTGTACTTCTGCTTATATGTACATACATAGGTCACTGGATACTGTACATGCACATGTCCATACATTTTTCTATACTGTATATTGCCTGTATATAGTCTTATAGTTAGTATATTTCTGTTTAATGTATACATTGCTTTTATACTGTATTTATACTAGAGAGATACTATCAGCCAGAACCAAATTCCTTCTGTGTATCCACATACTTGGCCAATAAATCTGATTCTGATTTAAGTCTTAATGTCAAACACAGTCATGGACAATTTTGTATCTTCAATTCACCTCACTTGCATGTCTTTGGACTGTGGGAGGAAACCGGAGCTCCCGGAGTAAACCCACGCAGACACGGGGAGAACATGCAAACCACACAGAATAGACCCGGACCGCCCCACCTGGGGATCGAACCCAGGACCTTCTTGTGACAGCGCTACTCTACTTAATTTCTATTTCATGTCTGAATAGAAATTAAGTAGAGAACAAATGCACTAAGTGTTTTAAAAACTGTAACAAGCTTTTACATTAAAACATCTTATTGGGCAAAATATTGGACAGAGGGGTTGGCTGTCACAATCTGTACTAGCCAACAATATGTGGACATTCCTGTAATTATTGGGCACTTAAAGACTCTTCTATTCCAGCATGACTGTGCCCTGGTGCACACAACAAAAATTTCATAAAGGTCCATGGTTTAAGACAAACTCAGTGTGTAGGACTTCCTGTGTTCTGCAAAGAGCCCTGACCTCAACAGTGTTAACAATCTTTGGGATGAAAAAGAATGTCAGGCGTTTCTAAGCCTGGCCTTCTTGTCCAACATAAAACCCTGGGGACATCTTCCCACAGGTTATAGTTACAACTAAAACTGGATATCCAATTATTATTATTATTTTATATATATTTTATATTTACAGTTTATAAAATCCCAAGGGGTCTTTCAATTCAAATATGGTCAACAGAATGATTAACACACAGACATGCACTCAGGGCAATTTTTGGTAGCTTCTATTGGCCTGACTGCATGTCTTTGGATGAAACTGGAGCACAAGGAAGAAACTGACACAGGCCGACGGAGAACATGCAAACTCTACAGAGAAAGGACAACTCAGTCTGGGAATCAAACACAGCCCCCCTTTGCTGCGCCAACATGGCGCTCAGCTTAAAAACGCTTAAAAACACTACTTGCAATGTCATTAAATCTTTTAGCTCATTCATTTATTCTGACAGGATTGCAATGGATCTGCCACAATCTGAAAACACTGAGTGTAAAGCAGGAATACACCTTGGAAAGGATATCAGAAATTCGCAGGGCAACATACAATTGCACATTTACTCACTGACATTCATGGGCAAATTAGAAAACAGAGTACCAGGAGGAAAACCCACGCAAACATTAGAAAAATATACAAAACTCCAATAGACCATTATTTTATAATAGGTTTAAAGAAGTTAGTGATGTACACCATCCACACTACCTACCACACAGCTTTTTGCTTTTTTTTATAATAATAATGAAAACATTGTGTCATCTATTCAGCTAATCTATTTAGTCAGCAGCCAAAATGATGTAGCCCTCTACCCAAAGGATAACATGTAGATCTAACTACATGCATGTCTGAAGATGCATTATGGTCACATTTTACTGTCAGGTAGTGGTTACTCCTACAGTTAGTTATGGTCATATTGTTGGTCATCCTGCTATATTTTGTATTAATAAACTTAGTAAGTGTCCAGCATTGATAAAAGAACTCTAGTTATAAATGGGTTTACCATTAAACCATCAAATTGTTTTGCTGTATTCTATTATACAACAGAAAGGAATTTTCATTAGGAGAAAATATTATAATGTCATTTGTTGTGGGTTTTGACTGGATAGTGGATAAAATACTGACCTTGTTTCAGTACTGATCACTGAAATGACAACTAAACATTGTCAGCACCTTGCCAACGCATTTTGTTGGAAGCTGATCCAGTGATTACTTACAAAGGTGCAAAGGTATTGACTGTTTTAGTTACTTCACAAAAATAAACACACCATTTTTTTCTGAGGTCTGAGTCTCCACAAAGCAAATCAAAGTCAAAGGAAGTCAAATACACATTCAAAGTATAGATCATATAGCTGAAAAAGAATACAAGACCATCTTGAAGGCCTGAGTTTAGTTTAATACATGATAAAGATGATAAAAAAATATGAAACTACAGGCAATCTGCCAATGTAAGACCCCCCTCACTTAATAACCTAGTAGAGGATCTATTACCAGCTGTCACTCTGCCCGACCTGCAGACATCAGTGGCTGTGTCCGAAGGCAATTCTCCTAAATCCACTATATCAAAGGTGTTAAAGCAAAATGGCCTGTATGAAATGACCCCCTCTGAAAAAAGGCTAATCCTTGCTTGCACAGAATTTGCAAGATTTCCCTTAAACAACTTTGATGTTTGATAAGACAAAATGAAAAACAGTTTGAGCTGCATTTTACTGGCATAAAACTGGCATAAAGCACTATACCCACTGTAAAACATGGTAGCATTGTGTTAAGGACATACTTTCTCAGGAGCGGGGACAGAAAGTTTAGGACTGAGAGTCAGTAAACAAGGTCCCTAGCACTCATCTATTCAACTATATGCACAGATTGTACTCTTTCATGTGAATAAACATAAAAACTGAGGATGTCATGTAGCTGTCCCTCCCACTTCCTTAAGCAAGTAATTTCTTCCCCTTGCTCATGCCCAATGTTTGAGGCAGATTTCATCTTTTGCCCCAAGTGCTTTTGTTCTGCCTTGTTTTCCAGTAGTAGGCAACCCACAGTGTATGTTTCTTAATTGTAATGTGGTCAAACATGAGCCAGTCTCGTCCCCACTGAGGCTGATGTTTGTCATCATTTGCATATGTAAGCCCAGTAACTGAGAGAGCTCCATATGAATGAACTCTTATTGGTGGTTTACAACTTCCTCTCTGTGGGTCACACCGCACACACTCGTGTTTACACAGGACCGGGATACAAAAGTGTGTCCCAGTGACAATGCAGGCGCAGGTACTGCTTGTACAGAATTTACAAGGGAAACTGAGGTAGCCTCAGAAAAGCAGCAGCTGCCGGGGCAGTTACGTCTACAGAGAAATGCTTCAGGCTGAGGAGATCAGAGAAGCTCACAGCCAGGGAGCAGCGGTGCCTGGGGAGGAAGCACACTTATGGACAAACCCTCCCGCTGTTCCTGCATTCCCACCTCCATAAAATCAGCAGCAAACCAGGAAGACCGGTGCTGAACACTGGATAATTTGTATAATGGCTGGAGTCACATTACTGGGAGGTATAGTATTTACAGACAGAGCAGTATCTTATGTTAAACTGTCTTTTCATTATAAGTCCAAATGCCTGGACAAAGGAGTCTGTCGTCTGACTTTTGTCTGATGATTCAGAACATAAAAACAGGCATTAACATTTTGATTTACTCCATCTCAATAACAATATAGGGTTTTAGTAAGGGTTAGGAAATCAGTTAGCATTTCCAACATTAAGAATGTTTTCAAATTCAGTATAGTCTCATAGTCTCAGTTGATTGTTTCAGCCTGTCAGGTGTTGTATGGTTTTTCAGCAATAAAGATTTATAAATTAATGTAAATGGAATTACTCGCTCACTTTCTTAACCGCTTATCCAATTAGGATCGTGGGTGCTGGACCCTATCCCAGCTTTTCAATGGGCGCAGGGCACAGTAACACCCTGGATGAGGCGCAAGTCCATCGCAGGGCAGACACACATATACACACACACCCATTCACCTATAGGGCAATTCAGTGTCTACAATTAACCTGACTGCATGTTTTTGGACTGTGGAAGGAAACCGGAGCTCCCGGAGAAAACCCACACTGGAAGAACATGCAAACTCTGCACAGAATTAAACATACAATATTAAAAGGACATTAGGAGGGTTTATGAAAGAATATAATGGAATTTAATGGACAAACACATTCTACACAAACACAGTACACAGCACACATACAGTTGTAAACACAGAGATTAATTTTTCACAATTCTGTTCTCCAATGAACCTGACTGCATATTTTTGTGTGGAAGGAAACCGGAGCTCCCGGAGGAAACCCACACTCGAAGAAAATGCACCTCCACACAGACAGGACCTGGACCGGCCCGCCTGGAAATCGAACACAGGACCTGTAAATGGAATTAAACAAACAATATAAAAAGGACATTAGGAGTGTTTATGAAAGAATATAATCCTACATTAACAGCACACAAACAGTTCTAATTAGACAGATTAATTTATCACAATTCTATTAGTACAAAAAAAATAAAAAATAAATAACATTAACCTTAATCTCTAAACCTTTTTAGAATTTGTATGCAGACTTTAGTGAGCTTTAATTAGGAGAGCATCATGGTTAGGACATGCATTGCTGCCTCATGGCCTGTAAAACTAAATAAAATAAAATCATTCAAAAAGAACAAATATTTTAAAAACCTTTATAGGATTGACCAGGATCAGGTGGTCTATCATCTGATGCTTAATAAAAGCTTGATGATGAAGATGGATGATAATGATGATGACCTAAAACATGCAAGTAATTCAACAATATTGTAACATACCCAGCAGTAAAGGGGGTGAGGCACAGGTTAACAAAATGAGTCCTTTGTTGGTTTGCTTGTCTGTCTTACTGGTCTTACGCACTGGATTACCTGTCCGTCTTCTCATGCTGGCTCTCTTTCTAGCATTGTTCTGGGCATTCCTCTATCCCGTGTTGATCAAATAGCTGGCACAGTTGCACACCAGTTCTTTTTTGTCCTTTCAGTCAGTAGCTGTTTTCCATGTTTCAGGAAATTGCGTGGAGTGCAGTGTTTTTGCTTCAGTTCAAGTCCCACTTCTTGCTTGGGCTTTGGTTTGGTTTCATTTTATCTACAAATCTTATTATAAGTTAATGTTAATTTTATTTAATTTGTTATATTTTACCTTCACTGCATACTGGTAAGAGTCACAGTAGGTTCAAGTCTGGCTTACTCAGAATCAGTGCAATGCAGTAACACACATTGGACAGGGCTCGAATTCAGGGTCTTGGCAATCCTTCCCTACACATAGCCAATCATATCTGTATGTAAATGCCTGACCAGCTGATAGCATCGATAGGGATTCAAACCCTGGATCCCAGCGGTAGAGGACTTGTGCATTTTACCAATGCCCCACCAGAGCACCTTCTGTTATTATTATTATTTTACATTTCATGGCTTTAAGCTATGTTATTGTTCTGCCTTGCTTAAGCCTCCTGCAATTGGGTTCAACTCTCTAACACTGCAGGTGTGAGGTTACATTTGGTGTCTATGTTGCAAGGCCCTCATCACCCCATGCATAAGAATATGCATGTTTTAAAATAACCAAGTCCTAGTCCACACTTACCTAATTGAAATGATGTGGAATGACCGTAAAGGGAAATCTTCATTCAAGAAATCCAATGCAGAGTCTACAATGAATTCCTACTTAATATAGTACAAAGTTAAGGATTTCTTAAACATTACCAAAAATCATAATGCATTAGAATTAAACAGACTTTACTGCAGCTTCTTTGTGGACTGCAGAAAAAATGTTTTAGGGTGTTTAGGTGGACGCAAGGTCGGCTGTATTGCTCCATAATTGTCCTAGCAGTGCTAGATGCTCAGCAGGGGCTCTAATGAGGTCTCACCGCAGCGTCCGGGATGGCTGAGCGCCTCTGCCAGATGCTGACATGGAGCAGATGTGGAAAGTCGCTGAGCAATTTGTTAAAGGGTCGCATCATTGCAGGAGAGGGTAATTACACCAGGGGACTCTGTTGTTTACTCACTAACAGACCACCACTACTGCCTGCACCCACACATATAGGTTAAGGTCAGTTCACCAATTCTTATAACCATTGTAAGTGAGTAAATGGGTATATACCACCCTTTAGTGGTAAATGGAATGGTAATAATGGTAATAATGGTATAATGATAATAGGAGGAAACTACTAGTGGTCTCTGTATTGTTCTAGGCCAAAAGAAAATAAGATATTGTTTAAAGGCAAGAGTCCATTTTAGTCTCTCATAGGCTCCATTCTACGTGACAAAGCTTTAAAGATACCATTAACATCCATAATAGAATTTGCTTCTGTCACACTACATACAATAGTGTTCAAAATAATAGCAGTCCAACACCATTAACCTGATAAATCACTGTTTTTAGTAGAAATGCTATTTCTACATAGCAAAAAATTGACTTGAAAGTGTAGTACAGTAGAGTAATGAAGAAAAAAAAAAACCCAACAATTAGGACATGCATCCCACTCATTCTGAGTAATCGAAGCATTGATTGAAAGGGGGTTGTTCAAAATAATAGCAGTGAGGAGTTCAATTGGTGAAGTCATTCATTCTGCAGAAAAACAGGTGTCCTTTTTGGCCCTTATTTAATGTAGGAGGGTGGCAAATGTTGCACAGGTTGGTCATAGCACATTTCCTTCTGAAATACTGGGTAAAATGGGTTGTTCCAGACATTGTTCTGATGAACAGCGTACTTTGATTAAAAAGTTGATTGTAGAGGGAAAAAACATACAGAGAAGTGCAGCAAATTATAGCCTGCTCAGCTAAAATGATCTCAAATGCCTTGAAGTGACAACCAAAACCTGAAAGATGCGGAAGGAAGCGTGGAACTACTGTTCAATAGGATCAAAGATTAGCCAAAATAGCAAATACTCAGTCAATGATCACCTCCAGAAAGATCAAGGAACATCTGAAGTTACCAGTGAGTACAGAAGATGATTAAATGAAGCCAATTTACCAGCAAGAACTCCTTGCAAAGTCCCGTTGTTAAGAAAAAGACGTTTCCTGAATGGGTTAACATTTGCCAAGGAACACATTGACTGGTCCAAAGAGAAATGGCTGAACATTTTGTGGACTGGTGAAAGCAAAATTGTTCTTTTTGGGTCTAGTGGCCGTAGACAGTATGTCAGACGACCCCCAAGCACTGAATTCAAGCCAAAGTTCACTGTGAAGACAGTAAAGCATGGTGGTACAAAATGATGATATGGGGATGTTTATCATACCATGGTGTTACGCCTATTTATCGCATACGAGGGATCATGGATCAGTTTAAATTAGGGCTGTCAAACGATTAAAATTTTTAATCGCGATTAATCTCAGAAGTTCATATAGTTAATCGCGATTAATCGCATTAAATAAAATCTGTGTAAATGTTATAGAAAACAAGGTTTTTTAAGTGAAATGTGAAAAGTGGACGTTTCTACACGAAGTGAGTGTGTTTTGACCCTTTTGGGGCTTCCATAGTTCATGGACTAGCGTGCTTGACTCCGGTATTCAGTGCCGTAACAGATTAAGTTAATAAAGTGTTTTGCTCCCGACAACTTGTGAATATACCGTGTATTTATTTCTTTATTATGCAAGTGCATCCCTACGACGCTCAGTTATATTATTTTAACAAACCGCAAATGAACAACGGTGGCAAGTCCGACATTAAAACGTTGGTTCTACCAGTCAAGTCTCAACATGAACTAGAATTTGCGTTAACGGCACTATTTTTTTTAATCGCGTTAAATTGAGATTGCGTTAATGCGTTATTATCGCGTTAACTTCGACAGCCCTAGTTTAAATATATCAGAATACTTGAGCAGATCATGTTGCCCTATGTTGAAGAAGAAATGTCCTTAAAATGGGTGTTTCAACAATGACCCAAAACATCTTGGTTACAGACAAACAAGATTGAGGTAATAGAGTGACCAGCCCAATCCCCTGACTTCAATCCCATAGAGAACTTGTGGGCTGAAATCTGAAACTTGTTTTTTTGAGGCAAAACCCAAAATTGCAGAAGAACTGTGGAATGTCGTCTAATCATCCTGGACTGGAGTACCTGTTCAGAGGTGCCAGAAGTTGGTCGACTCCATGCAACACAGATCTCGGAAACAATTGTTCTGCCACTAAATATTAGTTCAGTAATTTAAAGTAAAGTGAAACCTCAAACATTTTTTCATGTTATAGATACATTTTTTGAGTTTTTAAAGAAAAATGCTGGCACTGCTATTATTTTGAACAACCTAATATTAATTTTTCTTAATTTTCTGTAAAGGATTGACACAAACTGACTAAATTTTGTTAATGTTTTGATTTAGAATTGAAAGTGTAGTATTTTCAGTGCATTTGCATTTATGGAAATGAAAGTTATTATAATGATTTTGTGCTTTATTTGCTTTTTTAAAATCACTGCTATTTTTTTGAACACCACTGTACAAACACATCAGCAGTTATTTGTTGTACCAGGTTTGCAGAAGCACAGTTCTACATGTAATGGCTGGTGTTATGTAAAAAAAAATGCTTCTCAGCAAGGTCTTAAGAATTCAGAATTTCTTGATGTTCATATTTATAATAGGTGACCAATGGATGCATATATATAATCTTAATGAGCTTCTGATTAGCAGCTCAAATCCACCTGCTTGAAGTCAGCAAATCTTTTGTACAAAGGAATGGACATGTTCAACTTTACAAAAGAAGTTTATGTATTAGAATCTTAAGTATTTTTACTCAAAATGTAATACTGATATGATTTGTAATGAAAAACACTGAAATAAATGAAAGAAAAATACAAAATAGGAGCATTTTCACTAGTAGTCTCAGACTTTTTGCCTCCAATGTACTTTACATACAGGTGTGAATGTGTTTTTTTAAATATTTTGTTTATGCATTTTCTCCCCCTTTAGCGCAATTACATCATGCTTCCTCTCCAAAGTATTAAAGTACACAAGCATTAAAGTACACAAGTAATGTTGTACACAAAATGTAATTAAATAAATAGAATAAAAATGTACTATGTAATATAAAAACTTTAAAAGTATCCTGGCAGTAAATATTGTTAGAAAGTGTTCATTGCAGTAGATATTAACAGATGTGTAGTATAGTCTTTATAAACAGAGTGCTAGATCATGCTCCATGAGTCCATCCTGATAGTAACTCGGTGTTCGATTATGATGTCCCGAACTAGTGAAGTGTTACACAGCGTGATCGCTGCAGTTACAAACGATCTTCTGTACCGTTCCTTGTTACAGCGGAGTTGGATGAGTCTGTTGCTGAAAGTCCTCCACTGTCTGACTAGCAGGTCATGAAGGGGGTGTGATGAGTTGTCAAGTAAATATAAACAGTGTTACTTTTAACAGCACCCATTAAAAAGTACTTAGAACAGTGGTGTTCACCATGTTTTAGATGTAATCCAAAAACAACCAAATGTTTGTGTGTATTCAATTAGAAGCTGCAGTTGGGCTGATACTGTCCACAGTTAAGCAAGCCCAACTTCGGCATGGGCTTAAAGACAAACAACAAAATAAGAACAAGAAAGAAAACAAACCAACCTATAATGAATAAATAAAAAAGAAATCCTGTCCACAATCAGCACCTTAAGGCTTGACTAAAAGTTGTAGCTAATTACATGGAGATGGACTTGCACAGCAGCCAATAATGATGTATTTTTTTCAGTGTCAATCACATTCTAGCCATTCACATTCTGATAAAGGTCAAAGTGGGTCTGAAGCCTACCAAGGCTAGGGAGCTCTCTACATAGGCAGCATTTTACGTCATCCTATGCACACTCCCGAGAATGAGGCTGTTCGAAATCCTAGATGCCTTAATATCCTCACTACTGAGGCATCTCAACATTTCAAAGAGTTATTTTCAAACGTAAATAAATTATTATTGATTTTTAACTTGTATAAACTTGCACGAGTGTTTTTATTTGCAAGTTCGGGCTTGTCAGCGAATTTAACCGTTTTCGGTACACGAAGGGAGATGTTAGTTGACACGCTAGCACGCTGTGCCACCCCATCCCTTTGGTTTGAATGACAAGATGCTAAATGCGAAACCCGATGGAATCATTGTCTAAGTAGCGTGTTCGAATAACCTGCCTTATAAGTCATTGACTTATTAGAATCCTCTCTACTAGGACAGCAAGGCAGCTCCCTAGGTTTTCGAACACACCCAGGGATTTATCAAAAACATCATACAATTACTACTATGGGCCACTTAAATAGCAAAACTACCTAAAGTTTATTATTATTATGATTATTATTATATAACAAAATCTCAAAAATTCTCCATAGGAAGAAACTTTAGGAACCTTCTTTATATATTTCTCTATTTTATTTATGCATTTTTCTCCCAATTTAACATAGCCAATTTGTCTTCCACTGCTGGGGGATCCCTGATTGCAGTCGAGGTGGGTATATTGCTGCTCACGCCTACTCCGACCCGTGCGCAGCCCTTAGAACCGTGTCTGCTGCAGGCACTGCCAATTATGCCCGCTAGAAGGCGCCCAGCCGACCGGTGGCAACGCAGAGTTTTGAACCGAGGCGTTTAGAATCTCGGCACTGGTGTGCTAGCGTAATATCCCACTGCGCCACCTGGGCGCCCAGGAACCTCTTTTATATTTACCACGACTCTTTACATTTACCATGATTGTTGTTCGCGTTGGGTAAAACAACTGCAATGTCTTTTATTGAGCTACATTTATTGTCTAAATACATGCATACATTCTCATGCATACACTTTAATATATTTCATAAATCCTTACCCTCTAAAATACATTTATGTCAAAACACATAATGTGTGCTTTTCAAGTGGCAGAATACCTGACTCCCCTCACTGCACATGTAGTCTTAGGATATGAGGCTGAGCAGATGTGAGATTCTGTCAGTCAAAGCTTGCGTTAAGTGCTCACTGGTCTCCGAAGGTCGTGTCATAATTCATTAAAGCCTAACGAGTTCCCTGGTGCCACCTGCATGCCTTTCCTCGATTGCACATTAAATTACGAGTGAATCACACACTCACTGGTCCCAACAATGAAGATGTATTCCGCACGTAAAGGCGAGGGCTATTAGTTACGTTGTTTAAATAGCCCATTTTAAAGCCGGGGAGGCTAACTTTATGAAGGGCAATTAAGCACTAAGCATAATTGATAATTTATTCTCTTCACAATTAAAAAATATAAATAGTATGTCTGGGATTAATGGTTATAAGTGTTTGGAGGGAGCGAGGCATGACAGAGCTGGCCGAGCATGGCTGATTGAGTGAAAGGAGGTAGAGCCGGATATATCTCTATTTAGGAACAAAACAGATTGTGTTTGTCCCTTTAACACACACCGTTTCACCCTCTGCTTCCCTTCCTGTGTATCCTGCTGTCCTTGATATTTATTTAGACAAGTTAATCTGGCCCAACTGCAAATAATCTACATATTATGTTAATTTTAAGCAGTGATCAGTGAGCTTTAAGATGCTGGTTTATAGTTAAAATAAGGTTTTATAGTTACTGTATAGTCTAGGGGCGACATGATGGTGCAGTGAGTAGCGCTGTCACCTCACAGCAAAAAATGCCTGGGTTTAATTCCTTTCTGTGTTGATTTTGCATGTTCTCCCTGGGTCAGGGTGGGTTTCCTCTGGGTGTTTAGGTGTTTCCCACAAGTCCGAAGACATGCAGGCAGGGTAATTGTACTAAAATAATAACCCCAAGTGTGTGTGTGCCCTGTGATGGATGGGTGACCAGGGTGTTTTCTGCTTTTCTCTCAATGAATCAGACCCACCACCCTGACCAGTGGTAGCCTACTGGGTAGAGCTTTGGGTGGTTGATTGGGCGGAAGATTGGCGGTTCAAATCCAGGCTCTGCTACCACTGTTGGGTCCTTGAGCAAGGCCCTTAACCCTGTCTGCTCTAGGGGCGCCGTACAATGGCTGCCCCTGCGCTCTGACCCCAGCTTCCGAACAAGCTGGGATATGCAAAGAAAGAATTTCATTGTACTGTATCTTATCTCTCTTATACCAAGATACAGCAGTGGTAAAACAGCCAATGAATAAATTAATGAAAGAATGAATAGTCTGGTGTACAACAAACAAACAAAAAAAAAAATTTTTGTGTTGTATCTCATTTATTTATTATTCATCTTACATTTAAATAATTATGGCCGCTCAGGTGGCGCAGCGGTAAAAAGAAACGCGCTGCAACCAGGGCTGGATTCTGAGAGCGTGGTATCGAATCCAGCCTTGCTTTACCGGTTCGAAGCTGAGTGGCTATATGAGCAACGATTGGCCGGTTGCTCATGTGGGGGGTGGGACAAAGAACCGGATGTGGGTCTCTCTCTGTCAGAATGCGATTGCGTTCTCTGCCGGCTGATTGGAGGCGCTTACACAAAGATGAGAGAGGGTGCCCTTAGGGTGTGTCTCTCCGCATGCAACGCTAGGTGGCACCAAACTCGTCAATGTGTGGGTGGCAAAGATGCATCTGGCTGCTGCTCGTGTTTCGGAGGGGATACGGGTTAGCTTCAATCACCTCCGTCAGGGCAGGGTTCGGCATAGACAGAGAGGAAGCACGATGCTAATTGAACAATTGGATGCGCTAAAAAAGGGTAGAAAAAGGGGTAAAAAAAAAATAAAAAATAAATAATAATTATATAAGTGCATACCAAGTGCTGCTATGATAATTATAAACCAAGTGTGTACAACATTCTGAATGCTTAAATCTGCACTTATACTGTATTAACGAAACTTTAATGAATAAGGGCATATAATTACCTTGAAAATTACTGGCATGCTGCAATTTATTCATTTATAAAACAGAACATAACTTCTGCCTCATGTACGACCTCATCCAGCCTTTCCTTTTCCAGACTTCAATTGGTCAGTTGCGTCCTCTGAGACGCACTTTTTTAACTGTATAAAGCCACTCTATTGGTCGTTCTCTACAAACGGTAAAGTATGCTAAGGGCACAACTGTGCTCTATTTAGACATTAGATGTTTCAAAAGGCTTCGGTAGCTTTGGTCTCTTTGGTCTCTAATGACTGCAGTATAATTGCTAGAGTGAAAGCTGGATCAGTGAAATTTCACTAATCAATAAAGTCTTCATCATCCATTTCCCCTGTGATTGCCCCACATTTCTACCCTAATTGCTCTTTTTCATCAAACAAGATTTTGTGCCGTGAGCAAGGTGTGTGTGTATGCCCCTGTTGATATGTTCCATTTAAACTCTGTATCCCTCTTTAGCCGCAAAACTGCAAAAGACTGCAAAATACTCTATTAGCACATATCGATACGTGATCTTTAATTTATAAAAGCACCACATACCATGACAGACTATCAAACTTGTACAGACTTGTTTAGCCTTTAATCTTTTGTTTCAAATTGACAAATATGTTTTGGTCCTATGATATACTAATACCCTAAACTCGATACTTGTTGTTAGAAATCTTTATTCATTAACACTGGTAATCTTGAATTCATCTTTAATATTTGGCTAAAATTATCTAATTTCAAGGTAAATTAGTGTCCTTCCTAAGAGGGACAGGGAATTAGTTTTGGATGGGGACCAACAGTCTTTCATGTTCCAGTAATGATCAGAAAAGGCTTGTATTTATTTTAACAAAGGCAGTAAAGAAAAGCCATCTTTGCACCACCCCAGGTGTGTTATTCCCAGACATGAAAAACTATGCCAAAGATATTTGGAACATGACCATAAGCTTTGTGGACTTACCATTTCCAATCCATGGACAATAATATGGAGCTGCTGCCTTGTTTGGTTAATGTTGAATAAAAAGGCTTGGTTTGAAATTAGCCTTCAAATGTATCCCAATAGTGATCATCAGTGGGGCTGAGTTCAGGTCTTTGTGCAGGCCAATAACATACAGGCAAGATTCCATGTATGTAAGTGAAATGTGTGGTATATCCTCCTAATTTATTGCTAGTAATCAAGATTAACTACAGCTGGTAACTTAAAGGTTGACTGCAGCCATTAAAAAGTACATGGAACAGTGGTCACTTGTCAAAATCAAGAAGAAAATCCAAACTGTCACCTTATTATAGTAGGGTAAGTTGTGGTATTTCAGAACCACCAAAAACCCTCAGAAACCCATAATAAGAATACTTATGAACCTTACACTATGTTGGTAGTGGTAGATAAGCAGTTAAAATATTGCAGTAGTGATCATGTCACAACACCATCAAATTGCCACGGTTGGACCTTTGAGCAAGACAGTTAACCCTCAATTGCTTCCAATTAGCCATAACTGAAAGCTGCTTTAGATAAATTATCTATAAATTTAAAATTTATTTAAAATGTCAAAATGTATAACTGTAAAAATGTATCTGTATTTTCCCTGTGCTGAAGCTGCTGTAACACTTGAATTTCCCCAATGGGAATCAATAAAAGAATCTTATAAATGTGTCTGCTAAATGTTCTAAATGTAAAATGTAGTTGGTTTTGTTTGCACACTGGAAAAGTCACTAAACAAAACAGCCAGTGCAATGGCACGTAGCTTGAAGTACATATCCTAGGTTTCGAACGGCCCCCGGAAGCATATTTAAGCACAATAATTGTTACTACTAGGCTTCATAGATTGGGCTTATAGTGCTAAGAAGCTGCACACAGGCCTTCGATCATCATGTGCAATGGCAAGTGTTGGATGGAGCGGTGTAATACTTGCTGTTGGTCTCTGAAGCCACGGAAACATGTTTTCTGGAGGTAGGAATAGCAGTCAGAGTAATAAATCAATGTTGTGAACACTAGGAGAAGGTTACATCTCCAAATGTATAGTGCCACATGTAATGCTAGCTGAGAAAGAAATTGGGGTCTGAGGAAAATAGAAATGCTACGAAACTCAAATGTTTTTTAAGGAACATGAGTGCTTCCAATGCCGTGGCAATAGTAGGCCATTTTCTATTTAAGCAAGATAATACCTTGCCCAAAGTGAGATCCATGAAGAAATGGTTAATTGAAGCAAAACAATTATACTAGCCTGCATGAGATTTGACCATAACCCTATACAACACATTTGAGTTAAACATCAAATGTGAGCCAGGCCTTAACACACTTAATAGAAACAAATGACAGAGAACTTCCTAATTCTTACAGGGGCTAAGTGGGTAGCACTGTCGGATCACAGCAAGAAGGTCCTGGGTTCGTTCCCCAGTTGGGCGGTCTGGGTCCTTTCTGTGTGGAGTTTGCATGTTCTCTCCGTGTCTGCGTGGGTTTCCTCCGGGTGCTCCGGTTTCCTCCCACAGTCCAAAAACATGCAGCCAGGCTAACTGGAGACACTGAATTGTCCTTTAGGTACCTAGCTGCTAGGATGCATAAACCAGTGTATCATAGTGCTGGTCCCAAGCCCGGATAAATAGGGAGGGTTGTGTCAGGAAGGGCATCGGCGTAAAAACTGTGCCAAAGCCGCTCAGGTGGCGCAGCGGTAAAAACACACGCTGCAACCGGAGCTGGATCTCGAGTATGCCGTATCGAATCCAGCTCTGCCTTACCGACCGAGGCTGAGCGGCTATATGAACAACGATTGGCCTGTTGTTCAAGATGGGCGAGACTAAGGTCGGAAGTGGGTCTCTCTCTGTCAGAATGGTGCAGTTACGACCTCTGCTGGCTGATTAGAGGCGCCTACATGGAGATGAGGACGCTCTTAGGGTGTGTCTCTCCGCACGCAACGCTAGGTGGCGCCACACTCGTCAATGTGTGGGTGGCAAGATGCATACGGCTTGCTGCTCACGTGTCGGAGGGGATGTGGGTTAGCTTCGATCTCCTCGGTCAGGGCAGGGATCGGCAGAGGCAGAGAGGATGCGTGATGCAAATTGGGCAATTGGACGCGCTAAAGGGGGAGAAAAAGGAAGAAAATGCATAAAAAAAAAAACCTGTGCCAAATCAATAATGCGGATCATGATCCGCCGGCGACCCCTAACGAGAGCAGCTGAGGAAATAGAGAATAGGGTGTCAGTGACCTTTTAATAAAACAATAATATTTCAGAAAGATTTTTTAAAAACACTTTCATATATCACATTATATATTGAATAAAAAAATTGATTACAATCTGACAGTTTTGTATGTAATGTCAGAGAGTACAGTCTGCTGGACATGAAGACTTAACAACGATGAGCGTGACATCAAAACCCTGGTCACCTTGGCTTTGAATGGACTATTCACACGCAGCCGTTTTCATCATCATGTTTTGGCACATAAAGAATTATGGGTCAATTTAGCCAGAGGGAGTGATGACCATCAACAACCTCTTTTCAACCCACCAATCCACTAGAAGTTGACCTTTGTGATTTTTCTTGCAAGGAGACCAGACGCACTGTGTGTATGTGGTTGAGTGTGCTCTTGGTGTGTGCGTAACATCGTTCTAAATTGCTGCTTATGTGTAGTGATGCTTACCTGACCCATCCTGTCATTCTGGGGCATATGGGGGTTGAGCATTTACCTTTCTGAATTAACACCATAATGATTTATTATCAGTGAAGGGCAATAATCACATCCCACCTTTTTGTGTTATTGTTCCTGTGTGTGTGTGTGTGTGTGTCTGTACACCATATACACCAATCAGCCATAACATTAAAACCACCTCCTTGTTTCTATACTCACTGTCCATTTTATCAGCTCCACTTACCATATAGAAGCACTTTCTGGTTCTACAATTACTGACTGTAGTCCATCTGTTTCTCTGCAGGCTTTGTTACCCCTCTGTCACCCTGTTCTTCAATGGTCAGGACTCACAGGACCACTACAGAGCAGGTATTATTGAGGTGGTGGATCATTCTCAGCACTGCAGTGACACTGACATGGTGGTGGTGTGTTAGTGAGTGTTGTGCTGGTATGAGTGAATCAGACACAGCAGTGCTGCTGGAGTTTTTAAATACCGTGACCATCAGTGGTCACAGGACGCTGCCTACAGGGCACCGTTGGCAGGATATTTTTGGTTGGTGGACTATTCTCAGTCCAGCACTGACAGTGAGGTGTTTAAAAACTACATTGACATTGCTGTGTCTGATCCACTCATACCAGCACAACACACACTAACACACCACCACCATGTCAGTGTCACTGCGGTGCTGAGAATGATCCACCACCCAAATAATCCCTGCTGATGGTTAGTCCCCTAAACATTGAAGAACAGCATAAAAGGGGGCTAACAAAGCATGCAGAGAAACAGATGGACTACAGTCAGTAATTGTAGAACTACAAAGTGCTTCTATATGGTAAGTGGAGCTGATAAAATGGACAGTGAGTGTAGAAACAAGGAGGTGGTTTTAATGTTATGGTTGATCAGTATATACATATACAGGTGTACAGTACAACAAAATTCTTTCTTCGCATATTCCAGCTTGTTTGGAACCTGGGGTCGGAGCACAGGGTCAGCCATTGTACGGCGCCCCTGGAGCAGAGAGGGTTAAGGGCCCTGCTCAAGGGCCCAACAGTGGCTGCATGGCAGAGCTGGAATTCAAACTCTTAACCTTACAGTTGATAGCCCAAAGCCATACACACTAGGCTACCACTATCCCAATACAATACACTGTGTGCACATTTAAAGTGGTCTAATGGTGAATGAGAACCATGGTGAATTCACCACCATCCTCATGTCAGATCCAAGTGCAGTGGCTAAACAGACCTACAACAGAAGGAAAGCCACAAATAAAATCAGTCTCTCATGAAGTAACTCAAAATATAAAAAATAAATTGAAACTAGGTGGGATTGGGTATGAACCTGAGTCAAAAATACCCTGGGCAGGACAGCAGTTCATTGCAGGGCTTCGGTCATCCCCCCTTAGACATAGCCAATCATGTCTGTGTATATGCCCAGCTGGCCAAGTGCTAGTGCAGTAGACCACTGCGCCTCCCAAGATGGCGTAGAAGGCGTAGACGTGTGCTTAGGGGCTTGAATACTAATACTAATGATCAAATGAAAGATAATGTCTTACATTTTTATTACTAGGTGTACAATTATCAGGGCTCTAGACTAACGTTTTGCACTGGTTGCACTGGTGCACCTAACTTTTTTTCTTAGGTGCACCAGCACAAAAGTTAGGTGCACCCAAATTTTCGACCGCATCGCATTTAACACCGCAGTTTTACAGGTTCACTTTTTTTTTTTTTTTTTTTTAATCACTGTCCATACAGGCAATATTGACTTGTAAATAACTAACAATCTGGTCAACATGGCCTCGTCTGATGATCTGTTTGCTGCTGCCTGACAATGAAGGGCAGTGGGGAGAGGGGACACTTGGGCAGTGCATTTATCGCGGCATGTAATGTGTTTTATAGATGCATTGGGCTTTTTCAGCCTTTCAATTCGAAATGTATTAGAACCAGTCACAAATATACTATTGCCGGCCACTGTCTTCTTTACAGTTAATTATAGTATTACAGACTAATTATAGCACACTTATAAAAATTATAAAAATAATAGAGTAAATGTGTATGTATGTGTGTATATCTATTTATATGTGTGTGTATATTTAAAATTATATGTATATGTTTGTGTGTGTTAGAGTGTAATCTTAAATGCAGTGCATTATATTATCGGCTTTACTGAATCTTTTACACAGATTCCCAAAATCGCTTGCGGTGCACTCACTGCGTATTTTGACTACATGTATTGTAATATATTTTGGTCTTTTAGTTATTTTTATATTTTACTTAACGAAAATATTGTCGTGTTTTTACTTTCACTATCGCGGCACTTTACCGCTAGCATTAGCCCCTTGCTACTGTAGAGGGTCGGCTCACCTAGCCGCTGTCCGGTGGAGATGCTGCGGGTCTTTTGCTGTGCGGTGGTGGAGGTGTGGGAATAAAGGCACACGACAGGGTAGAGTCACTTTAACTGTTTAGTCAGGACTTAAGTGAGCGTTACAACACTTTACACCGCCGAGCTCCAGAACCCGAACTTCCATTCTGGGGACATCCGGCGAGTCTCATATACAAAACTAAACTTATGGCAGAACGTCCGAACGCACGTGTATAAACCTGGTGCTGCATTCTGATTGGCTGAGCTGAATGTCGCTCACATATCACCGCTACAATAATGTCCCGCCCTTCACTATCTCTGATTGGTTTAGACCATGATATTGGCCTAATGTGTGTCTGTTGTTTTTTTTTTCCCTCGGACGCCTGGTCGCACCGGTGCGACCTGAGATTTTTTTTAGTCGCACCATTGAGAAATTAGGTCGCATGTGCGACCAAATTGGTCGCACTCTAGAGCCCTGATTATATATTTGCTAAGTCAGTACTGCAGTCAGTACTACATTAATATATTTACAATCTAATTAATGTCTCTGGACAATTCACAGCCTCTTCCTTAGACAATAAGCTCATGTGATATGCGGTCATTTTTCTCATGACGCTGATGGTGTTTACAGCCCTATATAATTCATGGTCATTCCAGAGCGAGAACCACTCATCTTCAGTATTACAACCAGTACATCTCACGGGTGTGATTTTTATCGACATTTCCCATTACTACCTCTTCAGGTTTATAGAGTCTGTCATAAATACCCTATCCAGTTCAAAATTGTGATGGCTCAGTGTGGTATGAAGAGATCAATTGTCAGATGTGTTGAGTTAGTATGACAGAGGCTAGTGGCTCAGATGCTCGGAAAAATATGCCTACCAACTTTCTGAAGGAGACTTAGATGACAATCTTTAAGTTGAAGGTCTAAGTGCTATCCAATTTTAAAGGTTCTTACAAGGTTCTAATATTTTCTAAGGCTAAACAGTTCTCTGGTTGTGTACCTATATAAAATATACAATTTTTAGCAAATATATTTTAGTTGGTTATGGAAACTATAAAAATATACACATTTTATACTTGGTCACAGTGGTACACTACAATTACAATTAGATTAACACTACATACATGGATAAAGTAACTAAACATTCATCTCAACTATTTGTTACCTGAGGCCTGATTTGGAACGTACATGTTTCGTAAGGGTTAAAACACTTTGGCACTGCATTTTTTTTCTAGTCAATCAATAATGATCTCAATTAATAAACTGCTTTATTTCTACATTTTTGCTTAATTAGCTATTTTCTTCTAAACAAGTCACCGTCAGATTCCCATTGCAATTCATCTACATCCTGGCGGGCGGCACGGTAGGTAAGTGTTCTGGGTGGGGCAGTCCGGGTCCTTTCTCCGTGTGCTTCGGTTTCCTCCCACAGTCCAAAGACATGCAAGTGCAGTGAATTGGAAATACTAAATTGTGTGCGATGTTGTACGTCTGTATTGTTTCAACGTCTTAATCGCAGAGATCCTAGAATACCGTATTCCTTAGCGAGTTCAGTTAGGGCGCATTTTGCTTTCTATATTGTTTTATTAAGCTTTTTAATCGCGTCACACACTTTGCTGCGTTGGACTCGTGATTGTTGTGGTTGCCGTGGCAATCAAAGCGCAAAAAGCTTCTCATGTGAAACACTTACCACTGTGTTTACATCGCTTAGAATTTTAAGTAATGTATGAGTGAAAGTGTAGGTTAGAATCTGGGCTCATTGCTTTGTGTACGGAATGCCATAAACACACGTTGTGCTTTGTTTAATATGGAGCACTTGAGAATTTGATAATATAAACATAAACCCTGTTTACATTTAGTTTTGTGCCATATTATTATGCCATACAGTTTGTTGTTAAAATCAAAGAAGCGTAAATGAGATTCTGAATTACATTTTTGGAAGAAAAATTAATTGTTAGATCAATCGATTAATCGATAAAATAGTCTATAGATTAATCGATAGAAAAATAGTCGTTAGTGGCAGCCCTAAACAAACTACACCCTGGCCATAGGGGGCTACTGGCAAGCACATGTCTCCATATATAAAAAAAATTACTGACTGCATATTCAACCTGCCGTGGTAAGTTCTCACAAATAACTTCTTAACACATACAGGAGAATAAAGCTACACTTTCTGTTTTCCTGCTGCTCATGCCAATGCTTCAACCAGACAGTTTGCATGCACTGGTATTTTTATTAGGCATAAATGGTCTATTAGAACTCATTATAGGTGGAGATATGATTGCTTTCTTTTTATGAACAGTGTGTTCATTTACCACTAGTCTTTTATCAAGGCTTAGTTTCTGATCACAGAACACTGTTTACCCTATATGTATTATAGTACTACTATTCTCCCAGCATTAACAATGAGGTATGAAAACAATACTTTTGCACTAAGTAAAATACAACACACTACCATGTTGAGGTCATAAGAGGGTCCAGTTTCTTTTAAAGATGTGGTACAAGCACAGAAAACATAACTGCATGGTCACAACATTGTTACAATGGCTATTTTTGATATTCGCAATGTTGCATGGTCATATACACTGATCAGCCATAACATAAAAACCACCTCCTTGTTTCTACACTCACTGTCCATTTTATCAGCTCCACTTACCATATAGAAGCACTTTGCAGTTCTACAATTACTGACTGTAGTCCATCTGTTTCTCTGCATGCTTTGTAAGCCCCCTTTCAAGCTGTTCTTCAATGGTCAGGACCACTACAGAGTAGGTATTATTTGGGTGGTGGATCATTCTCAGCACTGCAGTGACACTGACATGGTGGTGGTGGGTTAGTGTGTGTTGTGCTGGTATGAGTGGATAAGACACAGCAGCGCTGCTGGAGTTTTCAAACACCTCACTGTCACAGCTGGACTGAGAATAGTTCACCAACCAAAAATATCCAGCCAACAGCACCCTGTGGGCAGCGTCCTGTGACCACTGATGAAGGTCTAGAAGATGATCAACTCAAACAGCAGCAATAGATGAGCGATCGTCTCTGACTTTACATCTACAAGGTGGACCAACTAGGTAGGAGTGTCTAATAGAGTGGACAGTGAGTGGAAACGGTGTTTTAAAACTCCTGCAGCGCTGCTGTGTCTGATCCTCTCATACCAGCACAACACACACTAACACACCACCACCATGTCATTGTCACTGCAGTGCTGAGAATGATCCACCACCTAAATAATACCTGCTCTGTGGTGGTCCTGTGGAGGTCCTGGCCATCAAAGTACAGGGTGAAAGTAGGCTAAAAATGTATGTAGAAAAACAGATAGACTACAGTCAGTGATTGCAGAACTACAAAGTGCTTCTATATGGTAAGTGGAGCTGATAAAATGGACAGTGAGTGTAGAAAGAAGGAGGTGGTTTTAATGTTGTGTCTGATCAGTGTAAGTTACAAATGCAAAATGATCATATGTTACCTGTACGTGGGCGATACCCACCTTTAATCAACATACCTATATCATTATTTATTTATCACCATCTCTGGTCATCTAAAATGTAAAATGTTCTTATAGCCAACTTATTAATAAAGCCTTGTCGTCTAATAGTATTGAGTTTAAATGACACTATTACGTTTAATAACCTTAAAGCAGGATACTTTTATAGCTCATTTTATAACGTTTGACTTAATAATTAAAAAAATAAAAGAAATAGCAGCTCAATTATCATTTTAACTGACAAAATTTGAATCTTTAATCACTAAATTATCTGGAATGTTGCAGAGGGGTTAAGACAAAGATTAAGGTAAAGCAGAAAGGTTGTAATTTGTTTCAACCTAAACAGAATGCTGCTTGGTGGCTGTGTGTTTGCTAAAAGGGGGTGATGATGTAAACAGGGCTACAGTCAGTAATTGTATACCCACACTGTGTATCTAAATGTGAGGTGTACCTCATAAAATAGTAAATAAAAAGGTATTTTTAAGAAAGGGGACAACTGTTTAAACAGTTTAAACGTCTTCTTGGAACGCTGTCTGTCTCCTCTCTAATCAATTCGGTGACTGCAGCTAATCTCTCGAGTAGAGGCGTTTAGGGATTCTGAATCAGCCAATCAGCGTGCAGTTTGAATGCACAACTCAGAGGTGCGTTCAATAATCCAGGCCGTCCTTTAGTGAATGTGCGCCTGCGTTACCGAGTGAAGACGAGACAGCCTCTTTGCTAAAGCGTACTGCACAGTGCACACAGCTCAGGATCTCTTATTCTTCTGCAATCGAGATAAACAAAACAATCAACAGGGATTTTCATGCTTTTGCGACATCAAGGCTATTTAACAGGTAAACGCTTTTTATTTGGACTGGAAGCAGAACAGATCAGCGGCAATGCAGCCTGAGATCTGTTCGTTGCGGTCTGTCTGCGGTTGATGCTGGAGCTCCTGCTAGATTCATTCATTTATGTAAATATTTATTTATGTATTTATGACGTTTGCCATGAGATGACGTCAGTTTTGTGTTTTGCTTTCTGACTGACATTAAAATTAAAGACGGAAAATGTGCATGACTGGATTCTCATTATCGATAGAGCTTTGTGTGTCTCCATTAATCCATATGTTATGGTTTATGGTAAATATCTTCAATACAGTAAAAATCAAGTTAAAAATAGTTGTAGTAATAGTAGTCCAGAGAGCTTATGATCATACAGCCATAACATTTAAACTACCTCCTTGTTTCTACAACCACTGTCCATTTTATCAGCTCCACTTACCATATAGAAGCACTTTGAACTTACAGTGTATCACAAAAGTGAGTACACCCCTCACATTTCTGCAGATATTTAAGTATATCTTTTCATGGGACAACACTGACAAAATGACACTTTGACACAATGAAAAGTAGTCTGTGTGCAGCTTATATAACAGTGTAAATTTATTCTTCCCTCAAAATAACTCAATATACAGCCATTAATGTCTAAACCACCGGCAACAAAAGTGAGTACACCCCTAAGAGACTACACCCCTAAATGTTCAAATTGAGCACTGCTTGTCATTTTCCCTCCAAAATGTCATGTGATTTGTTAGTGTTACTAGGTCTCAGGTGTGCATAGGGAGCAGGTGTGTTCAATTTAGTAGTACAGCTCTCACACTCTCTCATACTGGTCACTGAAAGTTCCAACATGGCACCTCATGGCAAAGAACTCTCTGAGGATCTTAAAAGACGAATTGTTGCGCTACATGAAGATGGCCAAGGCTACAAGAAGATTGCCAACACCCTGAAACTGAGCTGCAGCACAGTGGCCAAGATCATCCAGCGTTTTAAAAGAGCAGGGTCCACTCAGAACAGACCTCGCGTTGGTCGTCCAAAGAAGCTGAGTGCACGTGCTCAGCGTCACATCCAGCTGCTGTCTTTGAAAGATAGGCGCAGGAGTGCTGTCAGCATTGCTGCAGAGATTGAAAAGGTGGGGGGTCAGCCTGTCAGTGCTCAGACCATACGCCGCACACTACATCAAATTGGTCTGCATGGCTGTCACCCCAGAAGGAAGCCTCTTCTGAAGTCTCTACACAAGAAAGCCCGCAAACAGTTTGCTGAAGACATAACAACAAAGGACATGGATTACTGGAACCATGTCCTATGGTCTGATGAGACCAAGATTAATTTGTTTGGTTCAGATGGTCTCAAGCATGTGTGGCGGCAATCAGGTGAGGAGTACAAAGATAAGTGTGTCATGCCTACAGTCAAGCATGGTGGTGGGAATGCCATGGTCTGGGGCTGCATGGGTGCAGCAGGTGTTGGGGAGTTACATTTCATTGAGGGACACATGAACTCCAATATGTACTGTGAAATACTGAAGCAGAGCATGATCCCCTCCCTCCGGAAACTGGGTCGCAGGGCAGTGTTCCAGCATGATAATGACCCCAAACACACCTCTAAGACGACCACTGCTTTATTGAAGAGGCTGAGGGTAAAGGTGATGGACTGGCCAAGCATGTCTCCAGACCTAAACCCAATAGAACATCTTTGGGGCATCCTCAAGCGGAAGGTGGAGGAGCGCAAAGTCTCGAATATCCGCCAGCTCCGTGATGTCGTCATGGAGGAGTGGAAAAGCATTCCAGTGGCAACCTGTGAAGCTCTGGTAAACTCCATGCCCAGGAGAGTTAAGGCAGTTCTGGGAAATAATGGTGGCCACACAAAATATTGACACTTCAGGAACTTTCACTTAGGGGTGTACTCACTTTTGTTGCTGGTGGTTTAGACATTAATGGCTGTATATTGAGTTATTTTGAGGGAAGAATAAATTTACACTGTTATATAAGCTGCACACAGACTACTTTTCATTGTGTCAAAGTGTCATTTTGTCAGTGTTGTCCCATGAAAAGATATACTTAAATATCTGCAGAAATGTGAGGGGTGTACTCACTTTTGTGATACACTGTATACAATTATTGACTGTAGTCCATCTGTTTCTCTACATATCTTTTTAGCCTGCTTTCACCCTGTTCTTCAATGGTCAGGACCCCCACAGAGCAGGTATTATTTAGGTGGTGGATCATTCTGTGTTGTGCTGGTATGAGTGGATCAGACACAGCAATGCTGCTGGAGTTTTTAAATACCTACTATTAGACACTCCTACCTAGTTGGTCCACATTGTAGACGTAAAGTCAGAGATGATCGCTCATCTATTGCTGCTGTTTGAGTTGGTCATCTTCTAGACCTTCATCAGTGGTCACAGGACGCTGCCCACGGGCGCTGTTGGCTGGATATATTTGGTTTGTGGACTATTCTCAGTCCAGCAGTGACAGTTAGGTGTTTAAAAACTCCAGCAGCATTGCTGTGTCTGATCCACTCATACCAGCACAACACACACTAACACACCACCACCATGTCAGTGTCACTGCAGTGCTGAGAATGATCCACCATCTAAATAATACCTGCTCTGTAGTGGTCCTGTGGGGGTCCTAATTATTGAAGAACAGCATGAAAGGGGGGCTAACAAAGCATGCAGAGAAACAGATGGACTACAGTCAGTAACTGTAGAACTACAATGTGCTTCTTTATGGTAAGTGGAGCTGATAAAATGGACAGTGAGTGTAGAAACAAGGAGGTGGTTGTAACGTCTGATCAGTGTACATATATACATACATACCTACAGGCTACGTACAATTGTAAAAACATGTATGTAGGGATTTTAATCATTTTATTCAATTTTGTTTTTTATTCTTAGACTAAATAATAAATACATGCTTTGTCCACATTTTTTGACAACGTTTGTGTGATTACTTGGTCAGTCAGCAAATTAGATTATTCTTTCAGTGGTGTAGAAAGTTCTAAAATGTCATTGAATGTTGTGACCTTCTAAATCCTTGTTAGTTGATTGACATATGGTTATTTTGACTGTATCCACATAACCAAAGGGAAAGGAAAGGAAAAGGGAAGGGGAAGGGAAGGGGAAAGGAAAAGGAAGAACAAACTGTCACCTTATGACCTTAGACTTTAAGGTTAAAGTGTTTATTTACACTTTTAGTCAAGGTGCAGATTACATACAGTGTATCACAAAAGTGAGTACACCCCTCACATTTCTGCAAATATTTCATTATATCTTTTCATGGGACAACACTATAGACATGAAACTTGGATATAGCTTAGAGTAGTCAGTGTACAGCTTGTATAGCAGTGTAGATTTACTGTCTTCTGAAAATAACTCAACACACAGCCATTAATGTCTAAATAGCTGGCAACATAAGTGAGTACACCCCACAGTGAACATGTCCAAATTGTGCCCAAATGTGTCGTTGTCCCTCCCTGGTGTCATGTGTCAAGGTCCCAGGTGTAAATGGGGAGCAGGGCTGTTAAATTTGGTGTTTTGGGTACAATTCTCTCATACTGGCCACTGGATATTCAACATGGCACCTCATGGCAAAGAACTCTCTGAGGATGTGAGAAATAGAATTGTTGCTCTCCACAAAGATGGCCTGGGCTATAAGAAGATTGCTAACACCCTGAAACTGAGCTACAGCATGGTGGCCAAGGTCATACAGCGGTTTTCCAGGACAGGTTCCACTCGGAACAGGCTTCGCCAGGGTCGACCAAAGAAGTTGAGTCCACGTGTTCGGCGTCATATCCAGAGGTTGGCTTTAAAAAATAGACACATGAGTGCTGCCAGCATTGCTGCAGAGGTTGAAGACGTGGGAGGTCAGCCTGTCAGTGCTCAGACCATACGCCGCACACTGCATCAACTCGGTCTGCATGGTCGTCATCCCAGAAGGAAGCTGACGCACAAGAAAGCCCGCAAACAGTTTGCTGAAAACAAGCAGTCCAAGAACATGGATTACTGGAATGCCCTGTGGTCTGACGAGACCAAGATAAACTTGTTTGGCTCAGATGGTGTCCAGCATGTGTGGCGGCGCCCTGGTGAGAAGTACCAAGACAACTGTATCTTGCCTACAGTCAAGCATGGTGGTGGTAGCATCATGGTCTTGGGCTGCATGAGTGTTGCTGGCACTGGGGAGCTGCAGTTCATTGAGGGAAACATGAATTCCAACATGTACTGTGACATTCTGAAACAGAGCATGATCCCCTCCCTTCGAAAACTGGGCCTCATGGCAGTTTTCCAACAGGATAACGACCCCAAACACAACTCCAAGATGACAACTGCCTTGCTGAGGAAGCTGAAGGTAAAGGTGATGGACTAAACCCAATTGAGCACCTGTGGCGCATCCTCAAGTGGAAGGTGGAGGAGTTCAAGGTGTCTAACATCCACCAGCTCCGTGATGTCATCATGGAGGAGTGGAAGAGGATTCCAGTAGCAACCTGTCCAGCTCTGGTGAATTCCATGCCCAGGAGGGTTAAGGCAGTGCTGGATAATAATGGTGGTCACACAAAATATTGACACTTTGAACACAATTTGGACATGTTCACTGTGGGGTGTACTCACTTATGTTGCCAGCCATTTAGACATTAATGGCTGTGTGTTGAGTTATTTTCAGAAGACAGTAAATCTACACTGCTATACAAGTTGTACACTGACTACTCTAAGTTATATCCAAGTTTCATGTCTATAGTGTTGTCCCATGAAAAGATATAATCAAATATTTGCAGAAATGTGAGGGGTGTACTCACTTTTGTGATACACTGTAGCAGTGGGCTTCTTTTGAGTGCTCCAGCCTTTAAGCTCATGGTGATATTAAGCTTGCTCGACTGTGGACAGACCTGTTTTTGGCAGATTACCACTGACTACTTGGACACATTTTCTTTCAGCATTCCTCTTCTTAGAGTTTTTGTTTTACAACAGATGCAGTCATCTAGCCCTGTTTTGCATCACCCAAGTGTTATGTAATAATTTTGTGTTTACAGGGTGGTGGAGGTATGACACTAACCAGAGGCTCTTTTACATACTCTACTGGAGAAGAGTACAGTGGTGAATGGAAGGAAGGCAAGTGATTTATATGTTAAATTACCTTTAATTTTAGGTGTTTCTGGTTATTGACATTCACATTTTGTTTGACTGATTTACCAACCTATATATATACACTGATCAGCCATAACATTAAAACCACCTCCTTCTTTCTACTTGCTCCACTTACCATATAGAAGCACTTTGTAGTTCATCTATTACTGCCTGTAGTCCATCTGTTTCTCTGCATGCTTTGTTAGCCCCCTTTCATGCTGTTCTTCAGTGGTCAGGACTGTCCCAGGACCACCACAGAGCAGGTATTATTTAGGTGGTGGATCATTCTCAGCACTGCAGTGACACTGACATGGTGGTGGTGTGTTAGTGTGTGTTGTGCTGGTATAAGAAGATGAGACAGCAATGCTGATGAAGTTTTTAAACACCTCACTGTCACTGCTGGACTGAGAATAGTCCACCAACCAAAAATATATCCAGCCAACAGCTCCCCATGGGCAGCATCCTGTGACCACTGATGAAGGTCTAGAAGATGACCAACTCAAACAGCAGCAATAGATGAGCGATCGTCTCTGACTTTACATCTACAAGGTGGACCAACTAGGTAGGAGTGTCTACATTTACATTACTAACTGCTTAGTAATAAGCTGGGTTTTTAATCGTTTTTTAAAGACAGCAAGAGACTCAGATGTTCGGACAGACAGAGGAAGTTCATTCCACCACTTGGGTGCTAGAACCTTGATGCTTGTCTTCCTTTAGTCCTGGGTGGAGGCTCAAGTCGAGCTCAAGTCGAGTGTCTAATATAGTGGACAGTGAGTGGACACGGTATTTAAAAACTCCCAACAGCGCTGCTGTGTCTGATCCACTCATACCAGCACAACACACACTAACACACCACCACCATGTCAATGTCACTGCAGTGCTGAGAATGATCCACCACCTAAATAACCTGCTCTGTGGTGGTCCTGTGGAGGTCCTGACCATTAAAGAACAGGGTGAAAGCAGGCTAAAAAGTTATGTAGAGAAATAGATAGACTACAGTCAGTAATTGTAGAATTACAAAGTTCTTTTATATGGTAAGTGGAGGTGATAAAATGGACAGTAAGCGTAGAAACAAGGAGGTGGTTTTAATATTACGGCTGATCGGTGTATATATACAGTGTATCACAAAAGTGAGTACACCCCTCACATTCCTGCAAATATTTTATTATATCTTTTAATGGGACAACACTATAGAACTAAAACTTGGATATAACTTAGAGTAGTCAGTGTACAACTTGTATAGCAGTGTAGATTTACTGTCTTCTGAAAATAACTCAACACACAGCCATTAATGTCTAAATGGCTGGCAACATAAGTGAGTACACCCCACAGTGAACATGTCCAAATTGTGCCCAAAGTGTCAATATTTTGTGTGACCACCATTATTATCCAGCACTGCCTTAACCCTCCTGGGCATGGAATTCACCAGAGCTGCACAGGTTGCTACTGGAATCCTCTTCCATGACATCACGGAGCTGGTGGATGTTAGACACCTTGAACTCCTCCACCTTCCACTTGAGGATGCGCCACAGGTGCTCAATTGGGTTTAGTCCATCACCTTTACCTTCAGCTTCCTCAGCAAGGCAGTTGTCATCTTGGAGGTTGTGTTTGGGGTCGTTATCCTGTTGGAAAACTGCCATGAGGCCCAGTTTTCGAAGGGAGGGGATCATACTCTGTTTCAGAATGTCACAGTACATGTTGGAATTCATGTTTCCCTCAATGAACTGCAGCTCCCCAGTGCCAGCAACACTCATGCAGCCCAAGACCATGATGCTACCACCACCATGCTTGACTGTAGGCAAGATACAGTTGTCTTGGTACTTCTCACCAGGATGCCGCCACACATGCTGGACACCATCTAAGCCAAACAAGTTTATCTTGGTCTCGTCAGACCACAGGGCATTCCAGTAATCCATGTTCTTGGACTGCTTGTCTTCAGCAAACTGTTTGTGGGCTTTCTTGTGCGTCAGCTTCCTTCTGGGATGACGACCATGCAGACCGAGTTGATGCAGTGTGCGGCGTATGGTCTGAGCACTGACAGGCTGACCTCCCACGTCTTCAACCTCTGCAGCAATGCTGGCAGCACTCATGTGTCTATTTTTTAAAGCCAACCTCTGGATATGACGCCGAACACGTGGACTCAACTTCTTTGGTCAACCCTGGCGAAGCCTGTTCCGAGTGGAACCTGTCCTGGAAAACCGCTGTATGACCTTGGCCACCATGCTGTAGCTCAGTTTCAGGGTGTTAGCAATCTTCTTATAGCCCAGGCCATCTTTGTGGAGAGCAACAATTCTATTTCTCACATCCTCAGAGAGTTCTTTGCCATGAGGTGCCATGTTGAATATCCAGTGGCCAGTATGAGAGAATTGTACCCAAAACACCAAATTTAACAGCCCTGCTCCCCATTTACACCTGGGACCTTGACACATGACACCAGGGAGGGACAACGACACATTTGGGCACAATTTGGACATGTTCACTGTGGGGTGTACTCACTTATGTTGCCAGCTATTTAGACATTAATGGCTGTGTGTTGAGTTATTTTCAGAAGACAGTAAATCTACACTGCTATACAAGCTGTACACTGACTACTCTAAGTTATATCCAAGTTTCATGTCTATAGTGTTGTCCCATGAAAAGATATAATGAAACATTTGCAGAAATGTGAGGGGTGTACTCACTTTTGTGATACACTGTATATATATATATATATATATATATATATATATATATATATATATAACTGCACTTTATTTTAAGTATTATTTAACTACTGTAACTAAGCTCAACAAGATACTTTTAAAATGCTTTTTGTAATTCATAGACACAAGCATCAGTAAGCAATCTGATGAAAGCAGAGGTCCAGAATATGAGTCATGAAGAAAAGAAACACTGAATAATTTATGTCATGGCACCATGATTACATCCTGTTTTATACCTGATCACCAAATTATAATTCTTTGACTTTGATGTGTTTATCATGCAGGAAGGAGGCATGGTGTAGGGCAGCTGAAGTTCTCTGATGGCACCTGCTATAAGGGTCACTTTGAGAATGGCCTGTTTCACGGCTCTGGGGTGCTAATGTTTCCTGATGGGTCCAGGTAAGGGATTTTGTAGTTTGATTAGAATCCTCGGGCAGCAGTCTATTTTTATATCTATTTTTATTTTACAGTATCTTTGTAAATTGTTTAAATGATTTTAATACTATGGCTTACAATATTAGTAAATAACAATTTATATTTTACCGTTTGATTTTATTTCCAAGGTATGAAGGTGAATTTGCACAGGGAAAATTTCAAGGTGTTGGGGTTTTCAGCAGATTTGATGGGATGAAGTTTGAAGGAGAGTTTAAAAATGGTCGTGTGGAGGGACATGGTATGTATTTATTTATTTTTATTTTATATTTTTTTTAAATGCATTTTCTCCCCATTTTCCTCCCGATTTAGCGCACTCAATTTGTCTTCTACTGCTGAGGGATACCCGATTGCATTCGTGGAGAGCATGTCGCTGTACATGCCTCTTATGACACGTGCACAGCCCTCTTCTCCTGCATTCTGCACAGGCGTCTCTTCCGCCAATCAGGGTCCTTACACAGCTTATGAAGATCCCACCCCACACATAGTCTGGCCCCCACACTGCAAATACGGTGGCCAATTAGTATCTGCTGCAGGCACTGCCAATTGTGCCTGCCAGATGGCGCCCAGCCGACCGGTGGCAACGCCGAGTTTCGAACTGAGGAGTTCAGAATCTCGGCACTGGTGTGCTAGCTGAATATCCCGCTGCCACTTGGGCGCTGTTTTTAAAAAAAAATCATGCTTATTGGTCATAAATCCTGCCCTACTGGTGAATGGCTGAGGCTGTGGGATGGATTGGCGTCCTGTCCAGAGTGTGTTACTGCATTGCCACTAGTGATTCTGACCCAACGGGACTCTTACAGGATAAAGCGATGGTACAGCATGTAAATGAAGTGAAATATGCATGAACATGCAATTTTAAAATGCCTTTGTGTCATTCTGCCATCTCATTTGCAGTTGCTTATACAGTTGTAGCTGTCTGCTAATAACTACCTATGCTTGCATCCTCATATTGTTCATTAATCATTTATTTCCAGAGTAATCATTACATCCTATTTAGGGTTCCCATGGGCCCATCTTTCCAAAAACACTGGGTGCAAGCCAGAAATACACTCTGTACAGGGTACCAGTCCATTACAGGGCATTACTCACTCATTTATAGTAATCAATTTACTTTCTACATATTTTGGGAGGTGGAAGAAAGTCCCCCTAGATTTACTTAGGGTACTCCAGTTTCTCCTACTTTCTATAAACTTGTGGAATGTGACCTGGCTGATTTACAGTTGCAATCAAAAAAATATACCCCCACTTTAGTAGGTATTATGGTGATGTGTATAGAACTGAATTAAAAATTACAATAAGAAGTCTCGGTAAACAAAGAAAGACTTATTGATACATACAAGCAATTTTGACATTGTAATTGACAAATGTCAGTGTGCACTATACACTGATCAGGCATAACATTATGACCACCTCCTTGTTTCTACACTCACTGTCCATTTTATCAGCTCCACTTACCATATAGAAGCACTTTATAGTTCTACAATTACTGACTGTAGTTCATCTGTTTCTCTACATACTTTTTAAGCCTGCTTTCACCTTGTTCTTCAATGGTCAGGACCCCCACAGGACCACTACAGAGCAGGTATTATTTGGGTGGTGGATCATTCTCAGCACTGCAGTGACACTGACATGCTGGTGGTGTGTTAGTGTGTGTTGTGCTGGTATGAGTGGATAAGACAAAGCAGCGCTGCTGGAGTTTTTAAACACCTCACTGTCCCTGCTGGATCGAGAATAGTCCACCAACCAAAAATATATCCAGCCAACAGTGCCCTGTGGGCAGCGTCCTGCGACCACTGATGAAAGTCTAGAAGATGACCAACTTAAACAGCAGCAATAGATGAGCGATCGTCTCTGACTTTACATCTACAAGGTGGACCAACTAGGTGGGAGTGTCAAGTGTCATGGTATTTAAAAACTCCAGCAGCGCTGCTGTGTCTGATCCACTCATACCAGCACAGCATACTCTAATACACCACCACCATGTCATTGTCACTGCAGTGCTGAGAATGATCCACCACCTAAATAATACCTGCTCGTGGTGGTCCTGTGGGGGCCCTGACCATTGAAGAACAGAGTAAAAGCAGGCTAAAAACATCTGTAGAGAAATAGGTGGACTACAGTCAGTAATTGTAGAACTACAAAGTGCTCCTATATGGTAAGTGGAGCTAATAAAATGAACAGTGAGTGTATAAACAAGGAGGTGGTCATAATGTTATGGCTGATCGGTGTAATTTAACCACCAGTCTCAGTACCTGGTGGAACATCCTTCTGTCTTAATAATTTCTAATAAGCAATTTCTGTAAATGAGTTTTTGGTTGCCACTGTAAAAGATCCTAGAAATTGATGTAATGTGTTCCTGGCTTACACATTACATTATGTAGCAGATTTAATTAATTATTATGTTAATTAACACCACGTTAATAGTTTTGGGAGCTATGTTCAGTACTCTGAATAGGACCATTGTCTGCTTTTTGGCTTCACTTGCAGGCTTGTTGACATTTCCAGATGGTTCCCATGGCCTTCCACGCAATGAGGGGGTCTTTTCTGACAACAAGCTGCTGAAGCGGGAAAAAAGTCAAGCGGTGGTGCAGAGAGCCCGGAGCCTTGCCTGTGCTGCCCGCAACCTCTCTGTATGATCAACATCACAGTAGTCTGATTATGACCTTTATGCTGCTCTCAAATCAGCCTTCAAGATTCAACTTTTACTGCAGTTTTATCAGTTTCAGATTAGTAACGTTGATTCAAGATTTGCACATAGGGCTCGCTTTCACATAGCAGACCCTCAGGAATGAGTTTTCTTTTCTTCTTTTACTGTATTCTTATCTTAGTGCTGATCTGTCTTAAACCATAACACATCAAAAGTGGACAAAGTTGTTGCAGGTGTGTGCATCAGTACATCAATATATTTTAATCAGTATATGGAAAAACCAAAGTAATGATGAGCATGAGGCTAGAGAGGGGGTGGATGAAGGGTCTGTAATGCCAAGTTCACACTACACGACAACTGGATCTCTTGTAATCGGGAGTCTTTCAAGTCGGTGTGGCTTTCACACTACTCGACTGATCGGCGATAGAGGGTTTCGCACTACACGATCTATCACCAACTGGAATCCCAGGCGAGCTTCTCAGGTCTCCCAAACTACGTTTTGTCACGAAAACAAACGCGAGAAGTGACGAAAGGTTTAATGATACCACGTCCAAAAATGCACGTCAACAATAAGCGAGCGATCAAAGTTTGTGCGCTGATGTGCAGCATATAATCAAGGAGAAAAAATAAATGAATCTGAGTGCATTTGGCAATGTGAACAGCATTGTTCTATAGTGAGTTGGAGGTTAATAAATATTTTTTGCAATGCAGCGTTGATGTTTTTTAGAGAACGATAAGGTCAGAAATACTGTAAAACTTGTGTGTGTGCCGATGTATTCTGATATAAACTATATTATATATTATATGTCCCACCTTTTTACAACCCCTCCCCTGCATTTCCCCTCACCCCGTATCTTGCGTTCTCACTGGCTGTTCAACATAGCACTCATTGCCAGTTGTGCGACTCAGATCCAGATATTTGACATGCTAGATATCTCTCTTCGGTCGCCGAGTGCTCGGCGAGCCGCTTGGATTGAGTTGTTGAGTAGTTCTCACACAGCGATTTAGAGCCGAGTTTCGATCGCAGAGCAAACACCAAGTTGCTCCCGAGCTGGCAAGTTTAGCGCTGACCAGTCGGAGAGCGAAAATCAGGGCAAAAATCGTGTAGTGTGAACTAGGCATTAGGAAATTGAGAGACTGTTTATAACACTGGGTCTACTTACTGCCTTTAAGAGACTGTGATTGTGCACTTTGTCTTATCATTTTATTTATTACAAGCTGCGCTATGTAACTTCTCTGGTAGAAATTTGTTACTGCAAGCAGCTTGAGTTGTTTTAATTCACTTAATTAGATGTGTAGATTAACTTAATGATTACATTTTATATATACTTGATCTGTTCTGAAAAAAAAAGCATTGTAGGTGGTTGATGAGATTATTTCTGTCTTTGCGGTAACATGTAAATATGCCTAGATGCTTGGGTGGCACAGAGGTCTGTTTGTGAGGTCTGTTATGCTTGACATTAAGCAAAATGTATTAATCTTGATAACTGCTTCATCCTGATTGTGACACACTGGGAGCAAAGCAGAAGTATAACCAGGACATAACACCACACACTTACCAATTACATTACTCACACCCAAAAGCAAAATTGCATAACCAATTTTCATTGGGTATGTTTCTGGACAGTGGGAAAAAAATGTACCCAATAGTGACACTGGTGCTGCATGGAAATGGGCATTACAATCAAGAATTCTAGCAAGAATCTACAGTGCAGGATTTATATACAGTCATGTGAAAAAGTTAGGACACCACCTGAGAACCTGTGTCTTTTTGAACATGTTTAAACATATGGACATTTGAGCTTCATTTGAACAGTACTGAGAGATGGAGCTTATATAACTAAACAAATAAAACTGAAAAAATTACTTTTAAACACAAGTTGTAAAATGTAATGAACAAAAATTGAAATTTATTGTGAGGAAAAAGTTAGGACACCCTACGTCCTAATAGCTGGTATTTCCCCCTTTGGCTGAAATAACCTCAAATGGACGTTTCCTATAACCATCGACCAGTCTCTGACATCGACTGGGAGAAAGTTTTTCCCACTCCTCCATGCAGAATTTCTTCATTCAGCTGTGTGAGGTTTGAGGAGTTTCTTGCCTGCACAGCCTGTTTCAAATCACCCCACAGCATCTCAATAAGATTAAGATCCGGGTCTTGATTTGGCCATTCCAGAACTCTCTATTTCTTTTTTTTTTTAGCCATTCCTTGGTGGATTTACTGGAATGTTTTGGGTCGTTGTCATGTTGCAGGGTCCACCTCCGCTTCAGCGTTTGGACAGATGGTCTTACATTTTCCTCAAGCACTCTCTGATACAGTGAAGAATTCATCGTGGAATCTATAATGGAGAGCTTGCCAGGCCCTGCTGCTGCACAGCAGCCCCAAACCATGACATTTCCACCTCCGCGCTTCACAGCTGGTATGAGGGTCTTGTGCTCAAATGCTGTGTTTGGTCTGTGCCAAACATGTCTTCTGTTACTGTGCCCAAATTATTCAACTTTGGATTCATCTATCCAAAGTACATTGTTCCAGAAGTCCTGGTCTTTGTCTAGATGTTCTCTGGCAAACTTTAGCCTTGCCCTGATGTGTTTTTTTGACAGCAAGGGTTTCCTCCAGACCTCCCATGAAAATCAAACTTGTGCAGTCTCTTTCTGATGGTAGATGCATGTACCCTGCTATCAACTGTGGCAAGAGCTACCTGTAGGTCCCATGATGACATTGTAGGATTATTGGAGACTTCTTTACACATCTTGCGGTCTGCTCTTGGGCTGAACTTGCTAGGACGGCCTGACCTGGCCATATTGGCAGTTGTTTTAAATGTTCTCCACTTGTACATTACTTTCTGGACAGTGGAATGGCTGATTTCTAATTGTTTTAAGATCTTTTTAAATACCTTCCCAGACTCCTATGCATCTACAACCTTCTTTCTGAAGGCCTCAGAGAGCTCTTTAGATCTCACCATGGTGATAACTCTCACATTACCAATCAGGAGCAAACCAAACTAATGTCTGAGGTTTAAATAAAACTCGTGTCCTCTAAAATTTGTATACCTCTATAATTGCAGCTGATGTGGTGCACCGGATTCTAATTTTAGCCATTTTAAGTAGTAATAAATGTGGGGGTGTCCTAACTTTTTCCTCACAGTAAATCTCCATTTTTGTTCATTACATTTTTTGTTTAAAAGTAATTTTTAAATTTTTTTTTGTTTAGTTATATAAGATCCATCTCTCAGTACTGTTCAAATGAAGCTCAAATGTCTGTTTAAATATGTTCAAAAAGACACAGGTTCTCATGGGGTGTCCTAACTTTTTCACATAACTGTATAAAAAAAAAAGTTTAGTATGTGTGTGGTTGTACATTTATTAACTTTTAAAATGTTACTTTAAGCACTTTTTCATTCAGCCTTGTTCAGTCTAATAAAATCTTTATAAAATAAATTAAGGTAAAATGAATTTGTATATAACTAATGTAAACTACATTTAATATTGATGTTGGTGGTAATCAGAAACTCAATTATTTGAATTATTTGTGTTTAATTAAAAGTGAGCTTGTATGGTGTAATTGTAAGAGCCATGCTGCTCGTAACAGGGTTTCAGGGTTTTTAATCCTGGGCTGGACTCACATATACGGAAGGCGGATGCCGTAACATGAACTTTGTCCCCCCATTTGGGGGACACATATCAGTGCGCCCTTAGTGCCGATCCCAAGCCTCCATTCTTAGGAGGGTTGAGAATGGTCCGCTGTGGTGACCCTAACGGGAGCAACCGAAAGGACTCATTCATGTGTTTTTAATAGGAAACCATACACTCCTGATAATGATTTCATGCATTTTCTGAATGTGTATTCACTTGGTCTTAGTATTTATTCTGCAGTATTTTACTATTCATGCACTGACACTGAAGGTAACAAGCCTACACTTACTGTAAATAATAAAACCTCAATGCAAAATTTTATAACCATTAGTTCTGGTTTCAGCTATGAGATTGAACAAATGTTTCTATTTATTTGTTTATTTATTTTCACTGGATTCATCTAGTAATGTTGTGCAGTTTTATTTTAACATGAAATCCTTGTAATATTTATTTTTGAGTTACATCAAAAATAAATATTAATTAATAAATTGTTCTCAACCAGCAGCAAGTCTTGCAGGTCATTTACATGTACTTTTCAATGGGCGCAAGGCACACAGTGACACCCTGGATGGGGCACCAGTCCATCGCAGGGCAGACACACATACACACACCCATTCACCTATAGGGCAATTCAGTGTCACCAATTAACCTGACTGCATGTTTTTGGACTGTGGGAGGAAACCCACTCGGATACGGGGAGAACATGCAAACTCCACACAGAAAGGACCCGGACTGCCCCGCCTGGGGATCGAACCAAGGACCTTATTGCTGTGAGGCGACAGTGCTACCCACCGAGTCACCGTGCCGCTCATGAGTTATTTAAAAATTTACACAGTAACCACATTAAACATTTACTGTAGTATAAGAGTAATTCTTTTAATCTAGTATTTTCCTCAGCTGAGATGCTTGGTTATTATTTTCATCTAGTAACTCATTCCACAGACTGAGCTGTTTTTATCTAGTTTTTATTCACCATCAAAATAGACATTTAACAAATGATTTAGATCATGGTATCCAAACAGACTTTTTATGTACAACTTATTAGACTATTCGACTTTTGGTGATGACAATTATAGATTTTATAACAGAATCAACAAATGTGTGAGAGAACTTAGCGTGTGTTGTGGAATAGGTAACAGGCCACAGATTTCTTGTACAATATTCAGACTCTTTTATCCAAAACAACTTGCAATTGTGACAGAATACAGTGTAAACAATTGAGGGTTAAGGGCCTTGCTCAGGGGCCCAACAGTGACAATTTGGCAGTGGTGGTGTTTCAAGCAGCAAATTTCTTGTCTCTAATTTAGTACCACTAATAAGCTACCGCTGCCTTTTTAAAATGCATTTTATGTTGGGCATGCTATTCCAATGTGCCACCAAAAGATGGAACCAGAAGGTCACATTGGTTTAAATAATGCAACAGCATTTTGATGTAAGCACTTACACCAATCAGCCATAACATTAAAACCACCTCCTTGTTTCTACACTCACTGTCCATTTTATCAGCTCAACGTACCATATAGAAGCACTTTGTAGTTCTACAATTACTGACTGTAGTCCATCTGTTTCTCTGCATGCTTTGTTAGCCCCTTTTCATGCTGTTCTTCAATGGTCAGAACTCTCCCAGGACCACCACAGAGCAGGTATTATTTAGGTGGTGGATCATTCTCAGCACTGCAGTGACATTGACATGGTGGTGGTGTGTTAGTGTGTGTTGTGCTGGTATGAGTGGATCAGACACAGCAGCGCTGCTGGAGTTTTTTAAATACCGTGTCCACTCACTGTCCACTCTATTAGACACTCCTACCTAGTCGGTCCACCTTGTAGATGTAAAGTCAGAGACGATCGCTCATCTATTGCTGCTGTTTGATTTGGTCATCTTCCAGAACTTCATCAGTGGTCACAGGACGCTGCCCACAGGGTGCTGTTGGCTGGGTATATTTTTGGTTGGTGGACTACAGTGACAGTGAGGTGTTTAAAAACTTCATCAGCATTGCTGTGTCTTATCCACTCATACCAGCACAACACACACTAACACACCACCACCATGTCAGTGTCACTGCAGTGCTGAGAATGATCCACCACCTAAATAATACTTACTCTGTGGTGGTCATGGGAGAGTCCTAATCATTGAAGAACAGCATGAAAGTGGGCTAACAAAGCATGCAGAGAAACAGATGGACTACAGTCAGTAATTGTAGAAGTACAAAGTGCTTCTATATGGTAAGTGGAGCTGATAAAATGTACAGTGAGTGTAGAAACAAGGAGGTGGTTTTAATGTTATGGTTGATTGGTGTATTATCACAGGGCAGGATGACTAGCTTTAGTTTATGACAGCTACGTGATTTCTGTCACAAACTCCAGCTACATTAAAAAGCTGGGTTTAAAAGTGGAAGGCAAGCTGTACTTAAACATTTTTAATGTGGAGGTTGGAATGTTAGTTACCACATTTGCCAATTTTCTATATGGCTAAATGTAAACACTTGACATCCTTGTTGTACATCCATTTCCAAAACTATGGGCAATAATATGGAGTCCCCTCACAATATCAGCCTCCACTTTCTTTCACAGAAGGATTTTCAGTAAGTGTGTCTGCAGGGCGGCACGGTGGCTAAGTGGGTAGCACTGTCGCCTCACAGCAAGGAGGTCCTGAGTTCGATCCGCAGGTGGGTCTGGGTCCTTTTGTGGAGTTTGCATGTTCTCCCCGTGTCTGCGTGGGTTTTCTCCGGGTGCTCTGGTTTCCTCCCACAGTCCAAAGACATGCAAGTGAAGTGAATTGGAGATGCAAAATTGTGCACGACTGTGTTCAATATAATCTTGAGAAGTGATGAATCTTGTGTAATGAGTAACTACCATTCCTGTCATGAATGTAACCAAAGTGTAAAACATGACGTTAAAATCCTAACAAACAAAAGTGTGTCTGCTAGAACTTGTGCCCAATTAGTCAACAGCATTGGTAGGGTCTGGCACTGACGCTGGACGAGAAGGATGGGCTTACAACCACAGTTGCAGTTTATCACATATGTGCTTAACAGGGTTAAATATACCCTTTTTGTATATAATTCCTTGTATACACCTGTTAGCAATATGTGTGACAGAAACTACTAAACTCAATTATTAGCTTTGGTGTCCATATATACCTTAGGCAACATAGCTTAGCTCATTATTATTTATAGAAATCCTATAAGCGTTTGCCAAGACAAGGTAGAATCACGCCTTCTAGTGGTCATACTAGAAATAGCAAGAAGAATCAGATGGATTTCTGTCAAAATGTTGTATACACCTGTTAGGAATTTGTGTGACAGAAACTACTAAACTTAATTATTAGGAGGTGTATATATATATATACCTTATGCCACATACTGTAGTTTAGCTCACAATATATCTTATAGAGATGACTTTCTGACAGGGCAGAGAAGCGTTTGCCAAGACAAGGTAAAACCACGCCGTCTAGTGGTCATACTAGTAATATCAAGAAGTATCAGATAGATTTCTGTTAATACGACGTTAAGTGCAAATGTTCACAATTCACATTTCAATGTTTTGGAACTAGAAATGACGTCTAATTTAAATGCAACTTGTAATGTAGTGTAATTCAAACAAGTACAACGATTACTTGAAAATATAACAATTCAGGCAATTTTGCATATTAAAAAATGACCAATTAAATGCATCTTATGAACATCTAGCAGTATTATATTAATTTTGGAACCTCACACATCACATAAATCATTGTAGAGTTTTTAGGCCTACGGCTGAGGGAATGCGCTTTATGGATTTATTGCATGTTTTATTTGGTCAGTGTAAATGAATAACAGAGTCATGTAGCCTAATTATGCTAGTGTTGATACAATGCTTACAGATGACATACAGGTGACATTGCTCAGAGCTGTCCACATTATTAGAATAAAACTCCTCGTTAATATAGTGTTCTTATATTTCAGATTTTTATTTTATAGTTCTGATTTTTATTTTATAGTTTTGATTTTTATTTTATAGTTCTGATTCTTTATTTTATAGTTCTGATTCTTTATTTTATAGTTCTGATTTTTATATTATAGTTCTGATTTATAGTTCTGATTTTTATTTTATAGTTCTGATTCTTTATTTTATAGTTCTGATTTTTATATTATAGTTCTGATTTATAGTTCTGATTTTTATTTTATAGTTCTGATTCTTTATTTTATAGTTCTGATTTTTATATTATAGTTCTGATTTTTATTTTATAGTTCTGATTTTTATTTTATAGTTCTGATTTTTATTTAATAGTTCTGATTTTTATTTAATAGTTCAGATTTTTATTTTATAGTTGTTTTGCATGTTTTTATTACCATTTGGAATTATGTGTAGTATTCTATTGTTCTATTTTTATTTTATTTTATAATAATTTATTTTCACTTTAAGTAATTTTGTTTAAAGATTTAAAAGTGTGTATTTATTTGTGTGTATCTTTAGCAAAGAATGGAAGTAAATCTGTCTCATCAGATTTTGAAATTTAAAAGCCTTTGAATTTTGATTACTGAACTTTTTTTGCCTCAGAATTCAACCCACACATTTTACAATAACTCATTTTCACTTTCATTTTTCGATGTTAACAAATTCTAAATCAAAAATTCAAGTTTATAAAATTCAAATAATATATATTCAGGTTGCTCAAATTCGATAGGTCAAATTCAGATCACAAAATTCAGATTAAAAAATTCAGACTAAACATCCGGGACACGCAGGATGAGCAATCGATTCCAGAGCCGTAGAGAGAACAGAGTAGCGACACTCCCATAGAGAACCGCTGTGACGGGGGCGGGACAGCTCCGGGTGGAGCTCTGTTCATTTCCACTACTGAGCAGCATTTTCAGCTGTATGTTGCTTTGTTTTAAAAAAAATTATGAATTTAATGTCATTAATATACTTAATCCTGTTATTGTTTAGCATTTGCTCAGCACTAAATGTTACATGTTTATCTTAATTAATAGGTATAACCGAATTTAGCTTAGTCAATTAAGCTTAATTAATGACACTAGAGTCTTCTCACCTAAAATGAGTTGATTAATCAAGAGTCTTGTTACAGAAATGATAATAAAACATTAGAACCATAATAAATCATGCTACTTTTACTTTCATACTTAAGTATGAAAATCATACATTACATAATGTGATATCATTAAGTAGTAGAGACGATATACAGTACAGAGATTAAAGAGCTTTTTTTTTTTTTGCATAAACTATAATCTCCCTTCACTTTCCTGAGGATTCATAATAATAATAATCATCATTTTGGTTAAACACTAAGCCATGTGGCTGGATTCATAATGTTTACCTGCACTGAATGAACAGGTTAATAAACACACCACCGCACCTTTAACATTATAGTGCAGGTACATGACATAGCATTCATTCATGTCTTATTTCATGAGTGATTAATAATTGATTCCTACATGTAATACATGAATTAATTCATAATTAATATGCACAAGTTCATTTTGTCTAATGTAAGTGGTGGACAAGGTAGACAAACCATGTAGTTGAGTCGAAGTAGAGATATCCAAGGTAAAATATTACTCCAGTAAAAGTAGTAGTAAAAGTAAAAATACTCTTTACCTCCACTTCACTGAGTACAAGTACTAAAGTATTTACCTTCAAATGTACTTAAGTATGAAAGTAAAAGTAGCATGATTTATTATGGTTCTAATGTTTTATTATCATTTCTGTAACAAGACTCTTGATTAATCAACTCATTTTAGGTGAAAATACTCTAGTGTCATTAATTTAGCTTAATTGACTAAGCTAAATTCGGTTATATCTATTAATTAAGATAAACATGTAACATTTAGTGCTGAGCAAATGCTAAACAATAACAGGATTAAGTATATTAATGACATTAAATTCATAATTTTTTTTAAAACAAAGCAACATACAGCTGAAAATGCTGCTCAGTAGTGGAAATGAACAGAGCTCCACCCGGAGCTGTCCCGCCCCCGTCACAGCGGTTCTCTATGGGAGTGTCGCTACTCTGTTCTCTCTACGGCTCTGGAATCGATTGCTCATCCTGCGTGTCCCGGATGTTTAGTCTGAATTTTTTAATCTGAATTTTGTGATCTGAATTTGACCTATCGAATTTGAGCAACCTGAATATATATTATTTGAATTTTATAAACTTGAATTTTTGATTTTGAATTTGTTAACATCGAAAAATGAAAGTGAAAATGAGTTATTGTAAAATGTGTGGGTTGAATTCTGAGGCAAAAAAAGTTCAGTAATCAAAATTCAAAGGCTTAAAGTTCAGTAATCAAAATTCAAAGGCTTTTAAATTTCAAAATCTGATGAGACAGATTTACTTCCATACACACTGACCACTGTACAACATCACTCAAGCAGTAAATATTTAAGTAAATTATTGTTCTATAAAAATAATAATAATAATTTGCAATGAATTTTGCATTTAACGTGCTTAACATGTACAGTCAGCAGACAATAAATTAATAAATTCGTTTGAAATCTATTCAGTTTAATCTATTAAAATACCAAAAAAGTATTTTTATTATATATTTATGTAAATAAAAAGAATTAAGAGTAAATTTGTGTTGTTTACAAAAATGCTACTACTAACATAAATTCATATTTTCCTTTTATATTTTTTTATAGTTGGTTCAGAAAGCTGTGTAGTGTTATAAACATCCACAACTAAATAAAATGGACTATATAAATTTTATTTAAACATTACCAACAACCAACCATCTTAAACCGTTTAATAATTATCACCATTTATATTACTGAATTTTAAAAACAGAACCAAATATCTGTCTTTTTTTTTTCAGAATAAGAGATCACAGCAAAATTTAAAAACACTATTATATCTAATTTATAAATATCAAATCCTAGTCAGTATTAAAAAAATTTACACACTTTGTTGCTGAAGTGCAGCTATTGTATTTTTACAATGATCTTACCATGAAAAACAAAGAGGTCACAGAGTAAACCTATTACAACTGTTTGCAAAAGGTTGAGCCCCCTAGCCAAATGTACACCCTTAACTGTGCCTTAACTGACTGATAAGGCCTGGTTAGCCAGGTCAGGCATTTTTATTAGATATTGTCTGCTGATGACATTTCCAAACCTTTAAACCTTGTGCTAACACTCAACAACTAAAGACCCCATTCATGTAGATAAATCAATACAAAACAGGGGAAGTCTGTGAGACCTGCCAGTCAAAACATGTTTTGTCTGAAGCGGAAGTGTTAGAAGTTCATAAGCCTGTCAGTGGCATGAGTAAAATCTTGCACTTCTGTGAGGACACCAGTAATTCTGAGGGGTACATTTTGGAGCAACATGTAACAAAGCTGCAGTCTTGATGATGCCTTTTTCAGTAATGTTGATTTAGCGAAACAATGCCAAGCCACATGTTGCATGTAGTACAAAAGTGTGGCTTGGTAGTAAGAAAGTGCATGTGCCAAACTAGCCTGCCTGAAGTTCATAATTGTATTCTATTTAAAAAGCATATGGCAATGGAGACCACTGACAGTTGAGTAGCTGAAGTATTATTGTTTTTTCTATTTTTTGTATGGTTGTGCAATATGTGTAACAATTTCCCATGGGATAGTTCCATTCATCCAACCATTCATCCATCCATCCATCCATCCATCCATCCTCTATCCGTCTATCTATCTATCTATCTATCTATCTATCTATCTATCTATCTATCTATCTATCTATCTATCTATCTATCTATCTATCTATCTATCTATCTATCTATCTATCTATCTATCTATCTATCTCTATCTGATAGCTGAATGCAGATCTGTGCATCTGTTATGCTTTTTGAATGGAAAAAGGAGCCTGCTGTGATTCTTTTATACCTCATCTAGCCAAAAAAGCAGTTCTAAAAAAATTTTAATACAAAAATGTTGGTATTTGTGGCAGCCTAATGGCATCAGTGAAATTTCACACTAAGAACATTTAAAAGACTTGCCTGAAATGCTTGTCTATGCAACATCTTAAATTTGGACTATTACACCAGTATAAGGAGAGGACCTGGGTTCAAATCTCACCTCCAGTCACTGTCTGTGAGGAATTTGGCTTGTTCTTCCTGAGTCCCAATGGGTTTCCTCTCACCTCAAAAAACATAAAGAAGGTGAGTTGGATGTTTTAAATTTTTTCTAAGTGAGTTTCTGTTGCACAGGGATGCATGGCCACCCTGTCCATAGTGTGTCCAGTCTTACTTTGTGCTCAGGGTTTTAGGCTGGTGTCAGACCCATTGCAATCCTGCCCAGTGCTAAGTGCTACACCGATCAACCAAAACATTAAAACCACCTCCTTGTTTCTACACTCACTGTCCATTTTATCAGCTTCACTTACCATATTGAAGCACTTTGTAGTTCTACAATTACTGACTGTAGTCCATCTGTTTCTCTACATACTTTTTTAGCCTGCTTTCACCCTGTTCTTCAATGGTCAGGACCCCCACAGAACCACCACAGAGCAGGTATTGTTTGGGTGGTGTATCATTCTCAGTACTGCAGTGACAATGACATGGTGGTGGTGTGTTAGTGTGTGTTGTGCTGGTATGAGTGGATCAGACACAGCTGCGCTGCTGGAGTTTTTAAATACTGTGTCCACTCAGTGTCCACTTTATTAGACACTCCTACCTAGTTGGTCCACCTTGTAAATGTAAAGTCAGAGATGATCGCTCATCTATTGCTGCTGTTTGAGTTGGTCATCTTCTAGACCTTCATCAGTGGTCACAGGACGCTGTATACAGGGCGCTGTTGGCTGAATATTTTTGTTTGGTGGACTATTCTCAGTCCAGCAGTGACAGTGAGGTGTTAAAAACTCCATCAGCATTGCTGTGTCTTATCCACTCATACCAGCACAACACACACTAACACACCACCACCATGTCAGTGTCACTTATGTGCTGAGAATGATCCACCACCCAAATAATACCTGCTCTGTAGTGGTCCCTGACCACTGAAGAACAGCATGAGAGGGGGCTAACAAAGCATGCAGAGAAACAGATGGACTACAGTCAGTAATTGTAGAACTACAAAGTGCTTCTATATGGTGGAGCTGATAAAACAGACAATGTATGTAGAAACAAGGAGGTGGTTTTAATGTTGTGGTTGATCGGTGTATAATTCACTTATTAATACTTTACACAAAAGTCAATTTATCTGATTCCACTGGCAACAAAATAATTTACATTTTTGTTTAATATTTTTAAGGTTTTTAATTACACTTTACAAAGTTCTTTTTTTTTAAATAAGAAAATGTACCAGAAAATGAACCATACCTGCTCACGTTTATTCAGTACAGCTTTTTTGGTACACTTCTGTGGTGATCCACAGGATAGACTCCATCATTTAAAAAAAAAACTGCAACAAAATAATTATTTTCCCTTAACTTACAAATAAGGCCTTATAGACAAATCTATAATGTTAGTAAATGTTTCTCTCTGTATGATATAATAAGCTTTTACTGTATATGACAGTTTGTTCTGTATTAAAATATGACTCTGATCTATAGATAAACACACTGCAATGGATGATGTGGTTAGGGGTGGTGTGTGTGCTCTTATACCACCCAGCAGGAATGTAAAGCCCACAGCCAGCACTGCGTGACACGTGGGTTCAGGAGTTGGACACCACAGTGACACATGACCATCCCTTAGTGCTATGAGCATTTTACGATTTTACAAGTGTGTCCACTCAATAAACACACAGTTTTGGGGGATTATGTTAAGGGTGGTCTGGAGGATACTTTATTTAAATACACTTTATGTTATGACAGGACATGTGGAAAGACTCCGAAGACAAGGAAGACCAAGAATGAGTTGGATTGACATCACAACACAGATTGCATTATCAAGGGCTAGTTCACTACAAGCGACACAAGACAGAGGGTATTGGAGAAACATGACCCATCTGTGCAGCCAACCATCACAAAGCAATGACGGCTAGTGACATGACGTGACAAATACACTTTAATATTTTTATATACAATGTTTTATACTGTATATATTTATGCACGTGGGTAAAAGTGATACCCAGGGAGCTTTATTCACTTTTAAAAGATGCCAAAATGTCATCTTTTAATGCCATTATTTATGGACATGTGAGAAGTGTATGTGTGCATGAGGTTACTCTCAGACAGGTGAATCATTAACCCTGGCTGTCAGGGATCAGTCAGTGATAAACACTCACATAGCAGATTTTACTGAGTTTACTGAGTCACTGAGCTGAACTCTTCACCGCTGTCTCTGCTCCTCCAAATCCAAATGAGTAATAACGGCTCAAAAACCAGGTAAGTCTACCAGAATTTTTTCCAAACCTGGCAGGACTCGCTTTTTGTAAGATGAGGTGTTGGAATGTTTCCAGATTTGATGGTTTTATCGTGTAGGCTTATGTCATGCTGATTACAGGAGGAATGATTAGGAATCGTTTGGAGTGGGGTGGAACTCTGATCATAGATCATGACTTTCAAGCACCTGAGTGTAAAGACACATGAGGAAGACTGTTCTCCATTGCTGACTGAAGCCAAGTGTTCCAAATGTCCCAACACTAAACACAGGAGGACAGATCCACCAGAATTCTTACTCAGCAAGTGAGTTCAAACATGACATTTTTGTGAATGACAATGTAGAGTTGGAGTGAAACATCTGCATATACTAAAGGAACATGTACAGTATGTCATGGCAGTATTGGGATTTGTTCCAATATACATTAATATCATTAATATGGTACCAAAAAATGTGATTATGATTTACTAGAGTTTATGACTTTACTAGTACAAGTACATGGCCTCTAGTCTAGCTGTAGTTAGTCATTATCATTAAACAAGAATCTGTTATTTATTCATTGTCTTCAACCTTTATTTAAGTACAAAGTTTTCACTTATTAACTTCATTGCGGGCGGCACGGTGGCTAAGTGGGTAGCACTGTTACCTCACAGCAAGGTCCTGGGTTCGATCACCAGGTGGGGGCGGTCCGGGTCCTTTCTGTGTGGAGTTTGCATGTTCTCCCCGTGTCTGTGTGGGTTTCCTCCGGGTGCTCCGGTTTCCTCCCACAGTCCAAAGACATGCAGTCAGGTTAAATGGAGACACTAAATTGTCCAAGACTGAGCTCAATATAACCTTGTGAACTGATTAACCTTGTGTAATGAGTAACTACCGTTCCTGTCATGAATGTAACCAAAGTGTAAAACATGACGTTAAAATTCTAATAAACAAACAAACATTAACTTCATTGCATTTTGTAAATATAGACAACCTTCAACACACTCAAAGTTTGGAAGGGGAAAAATACGCTTACCAATTCCACAATAAGCAGGTGATGTGGTAACAGGTGGGTCCGTGGGTCAGCATGTTTTTGGACATGTTTGTTTATATATACAAATTAGTACAAACTACAGTAATGTTTGCAATGCTCAAATGGTGCTCTAGCCCACCACCAATAAGATCTGGGTTCAAATCTCAGCTGTGCTATTGGCCACACAGTCTACACAGACATGATTGTGTACAGGGGTTGGACAATGAAACTGAAACACCTGGTTTTAGACCACAATAATTTATTAGTATGGTGTAGGGCCTCCTTTTGCGGCCAATACAGCGTCAATTCGTCTTGGAAATGACATATACAAGTCCTGCACAGTGGTCAGAGGGATTTTAAGCCATTCTTCTTGCAGGATAGTGGCCAGGTCACTACGTGATGCTGGTGGAGGAAAACGTTTCCTGACTCGCTTCTCCAAAACACCCCAAAGTGGCTCAATAATATTTAGATCTGGTGACTGTGCAGGCCATGGGAGATGTTCAACTTCACTTTCATGTTCATCAAACCAATCTTTCACCAGTCTTGCTGTGTGTATTGGTGCATTGTCATCCTGATACACGGCACCGCCTTCAGGATACAATGTTTGAACCATTGGATGCACATGGTCCTCCAGAATGGTTCGGTAGTCCTTGGCAGTGACGCGCCCATCTAGCACAAGTATTGGGCCAAGGGAATGCCATGATATGGCAGCCCAAACCATCACTGATCCACCCCCATGCTTCACTCTGGGCTTGCAACAGTCTGGGTGGTACGCTTCTTTGGGGCTTCTCCACACCGTAACTCTCCCGGATGTGGGGAAAACAGTAAAGGTGGACTCATCAGAGAACAATACATGTTTCTCATTGTCCACAGCCCAAGATTTGCGCTCCTTGCACCATTGAAACCGACGTTTGGCATTGGCACGAGTGACCAAAGGTTTGGCTATAGCAGCCCGGCCGTGTATATTGACCCTGTGGAGCTCCCGACGGACAGTTCTGGTGGAAACAGGAGAGTTGAGGTGCACATTTAATTCTGCCGTGATTTGGGCAGCCGTGGTTTTATGTTTTTTGGATACAATCCGGGTTAGCACCCGAACATCCCTTTCAGACAGCTTCCTCTTGCGTCCACAGTTAATCTTGTTGGATGTGGTTTGTCCTTCTTGGTGGTATGCTGACATTACCCTGGATACCGTGGCTCTTGATACATCACAAAGACTTGCTGTCTTGGTCACAGATGCGCCAGCAAGACGTGCACCAACAATTTGTCCTCTTTTGAACTCTGGTATGTCACCCATAATGTTGTGTGCATTGCAATATTTTGAGCAAAACTGTGCTCTTACCCTGCTAATTGAACCTTCACACTCTGCTCTTACTGGTGCAATGCGCAATTAATGAAGATTGGCCACCAGACTGATCCAATTTAGCCATGAAACCTCCCACACTAAAATGACAGGTGTATGTCCCCTGTATGTCTAAGGGTGGAGGGTTGAGGCCCCGCAATGGATCGGCACCCTGTCCACTGCTTTGTGTGTATATCTAAAGGGGGAGGGTTGAGGCCCTGCAATGGATCAGCACCCTGCCCAGGACTTTTTCCTTGTCCTTTTTTTCAGTGCTTTCCAGTGAAAGAGGACCACTGTGACCCTGACCAGGATAAAATATTTTTCGGATGATAAAAATGAAATGAAAAATGGAATTCGGCTGGTCACTGAAAACAGTGAGCACACTTACTAGGGCACCTCCCAATGGCTAGGCTATTTCGCAACCCCCGTCCCCAGACATAGCCATTGTGTCTGTGTAGATGCCCAACTCGCCAATAGCAGTGCTGAAATTCGACCCTGAATCTCAGCAGTTGAGAATTGGTATGTTTTATTGTTGCACCACTTGAATAAGTGTTTAATAGACTTTAACAAATCACTGATTCTTTATTGTAATGCATTTAATCACAAGTTTTAAAGGCGCTCAGGTGGCACAGCGGGATAATCCGCTAGCACACCATCGCCGAGATTCTAAACTCCTCGGCCATATAGCGGGCATAAGGCAGGAATGACCGGAATATGTGGGCGGGGTGTTCAAATACTGTGTAAGGACCCTGATTGGCAGATAGAGGCACCTGTGCAGAGTGCATGGGTGGAAGAGGGTTCAGGGTTAAGGGCTGTGTGCGGGTTGGAGGAGGCGTGAGCAGCAATATACCCACCTCAATTGCAAAAACCGGGGATCCCCAGCAGCAGAAGACAAATTGACTACACTAAATTGGGAGACAAAAAACATATTTTATATATACAGTATATATATACAGTGTATCACAAAAGTGAGTACACCCCTCACATTTCTGCAGATATTTAAGTATATCTTTTCATGGGACAACACTGACAAAATGACACTTTGACACAATGAAAAGTAGTCTGTGTGCAGCTTATATAACAGTGTAAATTTATTCTTCCCTCAAAATAACTCAATATACAGCCATTAATGTCTAAACCACCGGCAACAAAAGTGAGTACACCCCTTAGTGAAAGTTCCTGAAGTGTCAATATTTTGTGTGGCCACCATTATTTCCCAGAACTGCCTTAACTCTCCTGGGCATGGAGTTTACCAGAGCTTCACAGGTTGCCACTGGAATGCTTTTCCACTCCTCCATGACGATATCACGGAGCTGGTGGATATTCGAGACTTTGCGCTCCTCCACCTTCCGCTTGAGGATGCCCCAAAGATGTTCTATTGGGTTTAGGTCTGGAGACATGCTTGGCCAGTCCATCACCTTTACCCTCAGCCTCTTCAATAAAGCAGTGGTCGTCTTAGAGGTGTGTTTGGGGTCATTATCATGCTGGAACACTGCCCTGCGACCCAGTTTCCGGAGGGAGGGGATCATGCTCTGCTTCAGTATTTCACAGTACATATTGGAGTTCATGTGTCCCTCAATGAAATGTAACTCCCCAACACCTGCTGCACTCATGCAGCCCCAGACCATGGCATTCCCACCACCATGCTTGACTGTAGGCATGACACACTTATCTTTGTACTCCTCAACTGATTGCCGCCACACATGCTTGAGACCATCTGAACCAAACAAATTAATCTTGGTCTCATCAGACCATAGGACATGGTTCCAGTAATCCATGTCCTTTGTTGACATGTCTTCAGCAAACTGTTTGCGGGCTTTCTTGTGTAGAGACTTCAGAAGAGGCTTCCTTCTGGGGTGACAGCCATGCAGACCAATTTGATGTAGTGTGCGGCGTATGGTCTGAGCACTGACAGGCTGACCCCCCACCTTTTCAATCTCTGCAGCAATGCTGACAGCACTCCTGCGTCTATCTTTCAAAGACAGCAGTTGGATGTGACGCTGAGCACGTGCACTCAGCTTCTTTGGATGACCAACGCAAGGTCTGTTCTGAGTGGACCCTGCTCTTTTAAAATGCTGGATGATCTTGGCCACTGTGCTGCAGCTCAGTTTCAGGGTGTTGGCAATCTTCTTGTAGCCTTGGCCATCTTCATGTAGCGCAACAATTCGTCTTTTAAGATCCTCAGAGAGTTCTTTGCCATGAGGTGCCATGTTGGAACTTTCAGTGACCAGTATGAGAGAGTGTGAGAGCTGTACTACTAAATTGAACACACCTGCTCCCTATGCACACCTGAGACCTAGTAACACTAACAAATCACATGACATTTTGGAGGGAAAATGACAAGCAGTGCTCAATTTGGACATTTAGGGGTGTAGTCTCTTAGGGGTGTACTCACTTTTGTTGCCGGTGGTTTAGACATTAATGGCTGTATATTGAGTTATTTTGAGGGAAGAATAAATTTACACTGTTATATAAGCTGCACACAGACTACTTTTCATTGTGTCAAAGTGTCATTTTGTCAGTGTTGTCCCATGAAAAGATATACTTAAATATCTGCAGAAATGTGAGGGGTGTACTCACTTTTGTGATACACTGTATATACCGATCAGCCATAACATTAAAACCACCTCCTTGTTTTTACACTCAATGTCCATTTTATCAGCTCCACTTACCATATAGAAGCACTTTGTAGTTCTACAATTACTGACTGTAGTCCATCTGTTTCTCTGCATGCTTTGTTAGCCCCCTTTCATGCTGTTCTGTTCTTCAATGGTCAGGACTCTCCCAGGACCACCACAGAGCAGGTATTATTTGGGTGGTGGATCATTCTCAGCACTGCAGTGACACTGACATGTTGGTGGTGTGTTAGTGTGTGTTGTACTGGTATGAGTGGATCAGACACAGCAGCACTGCTGAAGTTTTTAAGCACCTCACTGTCACTGCTGGACTGACAATAGTCCACCAACCAAAAACATCCAGCCAACAGCGCCCCATGGGCAGCGTCCTGTGACCACTGATGAAGGTCTAGAAGATGACCAACTCAAACAGCAGCAATAGATGAGCGATCGTCTCTGACTTTACATCTACAAGGTGGATCAACTAGGTAGGAGTGTCTAATAGAGTGGACACTGAGTGGACACAGTATTTAAAAACTCCAGCAGCTGTGTCTTATCCATGCATACCAGCACAACACACACTAACACACCACCCACATGTCATTGTCACTGCAGTGCTGAGAATGATCCACCACCTAAATAATACCTGCTCTGTGGGGGTCCTGACCATTGAAGAACAGGGTAAAAGCAGGCTTAAAAAGTATGTATAGAAACAGATGGACTACAGTCAGTAATTGTAGAACTACAAAGTGCTTCTATATGGTAAGTGGAGCTGATTAAATGGACAGTGAGTGTGGAAACAAGGAGGTGGTTTTAATGTTATGGCTGATCAGTATGTATATTTATGTAAACAAAGAAGCATGAGCTTATCATTCAGTCACAAAATAATGGTGAGGAAAATATTGAACTTGACATCAATGACTTTCATAAATGAATGTATTTTTTACTTTGCATTTGTACTGTAAAACTATTAATGATTGTTTTAGTAAAAAAGTACAGTAATGTCTATTATCTTTCTGTATAGACGACAAAATATTGCCCTGAGTATTGCTCTTCTTCTGAGCTGTTACTCAGTAATTCTTGTTCCAGCTTATTTGCCTACAAAACAACCCACTTTGACTGAAAGCTCCACAGAGGAGTTCAAGGTACAGAAATAACATTCTATAATACAATACTTGTCATTTTGGTCAAAATAACCTCATAAATATGATGATAATAACTTATATTTTTATCTGGTGGGTTTACTTTTTAACCATACAAGCCATGTACAGTGTATCACAAAAGTGAGTACACCCCTCACATTTCTGCAGATATTTAAGTATATCTTTTCATGGGACAACACTGACAAAATGACACTTTGACACAATGAAAAGTAGTCTGTGTGCAGCTTATATAACAGTGTAAATTTATTCTTCCCTCAAAATAACTCAATATACAGCCATTAATGTCTAAACCACCGGCAACAAAAGTGAGTACACCCCTAAGAGACTACACCCCTAAATGTCCAAATTGAGCACTGCTTGTCATTTTTCCTCCAAAATGTCATGTGATTTGTTAGTGTTACTAGGTCTCAGGTGTGCATAGGGAGCAGGTGTGTTCAATTTAGTAGTACAGCTCTCACACTCTCTCATACTGGTCACTGAAAGTTCCAACATGGCACCTCATGGCAAAGAACTCTCTGAGGATCTTAAAAGACGAATTGTTGCACTACATGAAGATGGCCAAGGCTACAAGAAGATTGCCAACACCCTGAAACTGAGCTGCAGCACAGTGGCCAAGATCATCCAGCGTTTTAAAAGAGCAGGGTCCACTCAGAACAGACCTCGCGTTGGTCGTCCAAAGAGTGCACGTGCTCAGCGTCACATCCAACTGCTGTCTTTGAAAGCTAGGTGCAGGAGTGCTGTCAGCATTGCTGCAGAGATTGAAAAGGTGGGGGGTCAGCCTGTCAGTGCTCAGACCATACGCCGCACACTACATCAAATTGGTCTGCATGGCTGTCACCCCAGAAGGAAGCCTCTTCTGAAGTCTCTACACAAGAAAGCCCGCAAACAGTTTGCTGAAGACATGTCAACAAAGGACATGGATTACTGGAACCATGTCCTATGGTCTGATGAGACCAAGATTAATTTGTTTGGTTCAGATGGTCTCAAGCATGTGTGGCGGCAATCAGGTGAGGAGTACAAAGATAAGTGTGTCATGCCTACAGTCAAGCATGGTGGTGGGAATGCCATGGTCTGGGGCTGCATGAGTGCAGCAGGTGTTGGGGAGTTACATTTCATTGAGGGACACATGAACTCCAATATGTACTGTGAAATACTGAAGCAGAGCATGATCCCCTTCCTCCGGAAACTGGGTCGCAGGGCAGTGTTCCAGCATGATAATGACCCCAAACACACCTCTAAGACGACCACTGCTTTATTAAAGAGGCTTAGGGTAAAGGTGATGGACTGGCCAAGCATGTCTCCAGACCTAAACCCAATAGAACATCTTTGGGGCATCCTCAAGCGGAAGGTGGAGGAGCGCAAAGTCTCGAATATCCGCCAGCTCCGTGATGTCGTCATGGAGGAGTGGAAAAGCATTCCAGTGGCAACCTGTGAAGCTCTGGTAAACTCCATGCCCAGGAGAGTTAAGGCAGTTCTGGGAAATAATGGTGGCCACACAAAATATTGACACTTCAGGAACTTTCACTAAGGGGTGTACTCACTTTTGTTGCCGGTGGTTTAGACATTAATGGCTGTATATTGAGTTATTTTGAGGGAAGAATAAATTTACACTGTTATATAAGCTGCACACAGACTACTTTTCATTGTGTCAAAGTGTCATTTTGTCAGTGTTGTCCCATGAAAAGATATACTTAAATATCTGCAGAAATGTGAGGGGTGTACTCACTTTTGTGATACACTGTAAGTGCCAAAACAGACATTACTTACTCCTGATCACATAAGTCAACATTATGTTCATTCTTCCCCAGGCTGTAGTTAACAGTTCAGCAGTGTTGCTGTCAAATCCATGTAAAAGTGGCTGGACCAAGGTACAGCTACAGAAAGTGCAGAGGTTCCAAAACCTGCTTCAGATTCCTGTATTCCTGCATAATGGAACAGGCTTTTGGGATATGCCACCTCCACTCGGTCTACAGGGCACTAAGGAGACTTTGGTACAGACACTTAGAATTCTGCCCAACTATGGGCTGCCTTCTGGCTCAGATAAGTGTAGAAGATGCATAGTGGTTGGGAGTGGTGGAATCTTACGTGGCAAACATCTTGGAGCCCATATTGATAAATATGACATTATCATCAGGTATGTGGAGCTACTTCACAATTTATTTAAACGTATATAGCACTTAAGAGTAGACATACTGTTATAAAGAAGCTATACAGATGACAGCAACTCTGAAACAGCATGTAAAGCAAAATTTTATAAGGTATAACTTCTAGGATGTTACATACATCGACCAGCCATAACATTAAAACCACCTCTTTGCTTTTAAACTCACTGTCCATTTTATCAGCTCCACTTACCATATAGAAGCACTTTGTAGCTCTACAAATACTGACTGTAGTCCATCTATTTCTCTACATACTTTTTAACCTCCTTTTACTCTGTTTTTCAATGGTCAGGACCCCCACAGGACCACCATAGAGTAAGTATTATTTGGGTGGTGGATGATTCTCAGCACTGCAGTGACACTGACATGGTGGTGGTGTGTTAGTGTGTGTTGTGCTGGTATGAGTGGATAAGACACAGAAATGCTGATGGAGTTTTTAAACACCTCACTGTCACTGCTGGACTGAGAATAGTCCACCAACCAAAAATATTTTTTTTTAAAACAGCGCCCCGTGGGCAGCGTCCTGTGACCACTGATGAAGGTCCAGAAGATGACCAACTCAAACAGCAGCAATAGATGAGCGATCGTCTCTGACTTTACATCTACAAGGTGGACCAACTTGGTCGAAGTGTCTAATAGAGTGGACAGTGAGTGGACATGGTATTTAAAAACTCCAGCAGCGTTGTTGTGTCTTATCCACTTATACCAGCACAACACACACTAACACACCACCACCATGTCAGTGTCACTGCAGTGCTGAGAATGACCCACCACCCAAATAATGCCTGCTCTGTGGTGGTCCTGTGGGGGTCCTGACCATTGAAGGACAGCATGAAAGGGGGCTAACAAAGCATGCAGAGAAACAGATGGACTACAGTCAGTAATTGTAGAACTACAAAGTGCTTCTACAGTGGGGGAAATAAGTATTTGATCCCCTGCTGATTTTGTAAGTTTACCCCCTTACAAAGACTTGAACAGTCTATAATTTTTATGGAAGGTTTATTTTAACAGAGAGAGACAGAATATCAACAAAAAATCCAGAAAAAAAACATTAAATAAAAGTTATAAATTAATTTGTATTTAATTAAGGGAAATAAGTATTTGATCCCCTACCAACCAGCAAGAATTCTGACCCCCACAGACCGGTTATGTGCTTATGAGGCACACAAATTAGTCCTGTCCCTGTATTAAAAACTCCTGTCACAGAATCAGTTTCTTCCGTTCAAATCTCTCGAACACCATGGGCAAGACCAAAGAGCTATCAAAGGACGTCAGGGACAAGATTGTAGACCTGCACAAGGCTGGAATGGGCTACAAGACCATCAGCAAGAAGCTTGGTGAGAAAGAGACCACTGTTGGTGCGATAATTCGAAAATGGAAGAAATACAAGATCACAGTCAATCACCCTCACTCTGGAGCTCCATGCAAGATCTCACCTGGTGGGGTAAGAATGATTCTGAGAAAGGTGAGGTCAGCCCAGAATTACACGGGAGGAGCTTGTCAATGATCTCAAGGGAGCTTGGAGCAGAGAAATGCTGGATATGACCCCAAGAAGAAATAACTCAATTTTGGTCTCATCTGACCATATCACATTCTCCCAAGCTTTCTCTGAATCATTCAGGTGTTCATTGGCAAACTTCAGACGGGCCTGTACATGAGCCTTCTTGAGCAAAGGGACTTTGCGGGCACTGCAGGATCTCAATCCATTACGGCGACGTGTGTTACTAATGGTTTTCTTGGTGACTGTGCTCCCAGCTCCCTTGAGATCATTGACAAGCTCCTCCTGTGTAATTCTGGACTGACCTCACCTTTCTCAGAATCATTCTTACCCCACCAGGTGAGATCTTGCATGGAGCTCCAGAGTGAGGGTGATTGACTGTGATCTTGTATTTCTTCCATTTTCGAATTATCGCACCAACAGTGGTCTCTTTCTCACCAAGCTTCTTGCTGATGGTCTTGTAGCCCATTCCAGCCTTGTGCAGGTCTACAATCTTGTCCCTGACGTCCTTTGATAGCTCTTTGGTCTTGCCCATGGTGGTCGAGAGATTTGAATGGAAGAAACTGATTCTGTGACAGGAGTCTTTTATACAGGGACAGGACTAATTTGTGTGCCTCATGGGCACATAACCGGTCTGTGGGGGTCAGAATTCTTGCTGGTTGGTAGGGGATCAAATAGTTATTTCCCTTAATTAAATACAAATTAATTTATAACTTTTATTTAATGTTTTTTTTTCTGGATTTTTTGTTGATATTCTGTCTCTCTCTGTTAAAATAAACCTTCCATAAAAATTATAGACTGTTCAAGTCTTTGTAAGGGGGTAAACTTACAAAATCAGCAGGGGATCAAATACTTATTTCCCCCACTGTATATGATAAGTGGAGCTGATAAAATAGACAGTGAGTGTAGAAACAAAGAGGTGGTTTTAATGATATGGCTGATCAGTGTATTCAGCTTAAGCATGAGAATAATTGTGCCTAAAATACTGGATTTACTGTATATTATCAGATAAATGCAATGGATTATTAAGCTTCTCCTTGTTGTTACCATTAAACAATACTATCATTTTAATGATTTTATTTTTTACCCAAATAATTCATACTTAAGAATATGATTAAATGCTAATTAATAATAATCTTACATTTTGTAAATTCCACCCCTTTAGATTAAACAATGCACCAATATTTGGATTTGAAAAAGATGCAGGCTCAAGAACCACCATCCGATTGATATACCCTGAAGGAGCCCCTATTTCCAAACAAGAATACCAAAACACAGATATAATAGCATTAGTTGCATTCAAGAGGCTGGATTTAGAATGGCTTTCCTCTGTCGTGACCAGAAAACCTTTGGTAAGCTGTCGAGATGCTTCTTTATTCAGCTCATCCTACTGCAGTGTTTTTATATGTAAAACTGTCATTAAAATATAATTAAAAATAAAAATGTATTTCTCTGTAGAGCTGGTGGTCTAAACTGTGGTTCTGGAGGGATGTGATTAATGAGATTCCACTGGAGCCAGGAAACTTTCGCATCCTGAACCCTGAAATACTCAAAAGGATATGGAATGTGCTGCTAACGTACACAGAACTACAAAGAAAGGTACCAACAGATACTGATTATGCAACATTACAATGACAGATCTACTTAAACACTTCACTTCAAAAGTAGTTGAGTTTTAAGCAACATAACATCTACCATCTGGTTGGCGGTGTTTCTGTTCATGTCAGGTGGACCATGGAGAAAGCATTGCTACAGAACTTTCCACTACTCGATTATCACAACAGTTCACGTTTTATTTTGTAAATGTTTGCTGGACTTTTTGCAGATGTAGCTTAGTTATTTTTTGGGGTGATATTTGAGGAGCCATTTAATCCATTTCCAAGCATGGTGAGTCAGTAGAGTCACTGGCTTAAATTATATATACAGTAGTGTTCAAAAAAATAGCAGTGATTTCAAAAAACCGAATAAAGCACAAAATCATTATAATAACTTTTATTTCCATAAATGCAAATGCATTGAAAATACTCCACTTTCAATTCTAAATCAAAACATTATTAAAATTTAGCCAGTTTGCGTTCATCCTTTACAGAAAATTAAGAAAAATGAATATTAGGTTGTTCAAAAAAATAGCAGTGCCAGCATTTTTCTTAAAAAAACTAAAAAAAATGTATCTATAACATGAAAAAATGTTTGAGGTTTCACTTTACTTTAAATTACTGAACTAATATTTAATATAACAATTGTTTCCGAGATCTGTGTTGCATGGAGTCGACCAACTTCTGGCACCTCTGAACAGGTATTCCAGTCCAGGATGATCAGACTACGTTCCACAGTTCTTCTGCATTTTTGGGTTTTGCCTCAAAAAAACACGTTTCAGATTTCAGCCCACAAGTTCTCTATGAGATTGAAGTCAGGGGATTGGGCTGGCCACTCTATTACCTCAACCTTGTTTGTCTGTAATCAAGATGTTTTGGGTCATTGTCATGTTGAAACACCCATTTTAAGGACATTTCTTCTTCGACATAGGGCAACATGATCTCCTCAAGTACTCTGATATATTTAAACTGATCCATGATCCCTCGTATGAGATAAATAGGCGTAACACCATGGTATGATAAACATCCCCATATCATCATTTTGTACCACCATGCTTTACTGTCTTCACAGTGAACTTTGGCTTGAATTCAGTGCTCAGGGGTCGTCTGACATACTGTCTACGGCCACTAAACCCAAAAAGAACAATTTTGCTTTCACCAGTCCACAAAATGTTCAGCCATTTCTCTTTGGACCAGTCAATGTGTTCCTTGGCAAATTTGAACCCATTCAGGACACGTCTGTTTCTTAACAACGGAACTTTGCAAGGAGTTCTTGCTGGTAAATTGGCTTCACTTAATCATCTTCTGTACTCACTGGTAACTTCAGATGTTCCTTGATCTTTCTGGAGGTGATCATTGGCTGAACCTTTGCCATTCTGGCTATTCTTCGATCCTTTTGAACAGTAGTTCCACGCTTCCTTCTGCATCTTTCAGGTTTTGGTTGTCACTTCAAGGCATTTGAGATCATTTTAGATGAGCAGCCAATAATTTGCTGCACTTCTCTGTATGTTTTTTCCCTCTACAATCAACTTTTTAATCAAAGTACGCTGTTCATCAGAACAATGCCTGGAACAACCCATTTTACCCAGTATTTCAGAAGGAATTGAGCTATGACCAACCTGTGCAACATTTGCCCCCTCCTACCTTAAATAAGGGCCAAAACTGACACCCGTTCTTCTGCATAATTAATGACTTCACCAATTAAACTCCTCACTGCTATTATTTTGAACAACTCCCTTTCAATCAATGCTTCGATTACTCATAATGAGCGGCATGCATGTTCTAATTGTTGGGTTTGTTTTGTTTTCATTACTCTACTACTTTCAAGTAAATTTTTTGCTATGCAGAAATATCACTTCTACTAAAAACAGTGATTTATCAGGTTAATGGTGTTGGACTGCTATTTTTTTGAACACCACTGTATATTTGGTGTGCTAGTGTGTGTTGTGCTGGTACAAGTGGATAAGACACAGCAGTGCTGATGGAGTTTTTAAACACCTCACTGTCACTGCTGGACTGAGAATAGTCCACCAACCAAAAATATCCAGCCAACAGCGCATCGTGGGCAGCGTCCTGTTATCACTGATGAAGTTCTAGAAGATGACCAACTCAAACAGCAGCAATAGATGAGCGATCGTCTCTGACTTTACATCTATAAGGTGGACCAACTAGGTAGGAGTGTCTAATAGAGTGGACAGTGAGTGGACACTATTTAAAAACATAGTCACTGCGAGCGGCACGGTGGCTAAGTGGGTTGCACTGTCGCCTCACAGCAAGAAGGTCCTGGGTTCGATCCCCAGGCATGGCGGTCTGGGTCCTTTCTGTGTGGATTTTGCATGTTCTCCCCATGTCCGAGTGGGTTTACTCCGGGTGCTCTGGTTTCCTCCCACAGTCCAAAAACATGCAAGTGAGGTGAATTAGAGACACTAAATTGTCCATGTCCTTGTGAACTGATGAATCTTGTGTAATGAGTAACTACCGTTCCTGTCATGAATGTAACCAAAGTGTAAAACATGACGTTAAAATCCTAATAAAACGAACAAACAAACAAATATTGAAAAGTATTTTTCTCTATTGCAGATTGTGCCTACCCTGGGCATCGGTGGTGTGGTGTTAGCACTGCAGCTGTGTGATGAAGTGAGTCTGGCAGGTTTTGGTTATGACCTGAAACATCCTGGAGCATGGCTGCACTACTACGAGACTCTGCGCATGGACCACATGATGGTACAAGTTGTGCATGATGTCAGCGCCGAGGGCAGCTTCCTTCGAGACCTGATTAAAGCCGGGGTTGTGCATGACCTCACAGGGGCACTGTGATTATCTAACAGCGTTTGCACGTTGAACATGACACTGCTTCTTCATCCTCGTGGGGCTATTATTAGACATTCCAGGGACAGAAAGAACAAGCAATGGCTTGTTTCAGTGGTAAGATGTAAAGCAATGTGAGGTACAAAAAGAAAAACAGTATGATCAAAAGAGGTGCCGAAGAGTCCTCTAGCATCAATGAGTCTTGACACTGTGATGTGAATTTGTATGTACACATATTTATTATAAATTTTAATAATTTAGCAAAACATAAGAGCAGGCAGCACAATGACACAAACATACAGAAGGTGAACTGGCTACTCTAAATTGTGTGCAATAATGGCTTAGCACCTTATTTAGAGACCCTTACTTGTGTCTAGTACTTTTGGGTGGCATTAGAATCACCCAGCCTGTGAATGAAATAATAAATAAACTAATTAATGATTATTTTATTTATTTGGTCCCACCACCAGACATCTTCTGGGTGGTTATATTAATGATTCTGACACAAAATGATGAAACAAAATAAATACATTGAAATGACACCTAGAAAATATCTGTATTTTTATTAGAATTTTCAGTTCTTACTTTGAATTTATGAATTATTATTAACCATGACTGTTGCATGGATGCAATAAATTATTGCTCATTAAAATCCTGTGTTTGTCATTAAAGTACTAAGATATATTCATCAGAATGACAGGCCTTCTACTACACACAATTCAGTTTTTTTAATATTGTGAATGGGGAATGAGTGGTAAATAATTGTAAAATACGAAAATTGACCAAGTGTAAAAAAACTACAAACAGGAAAAAAGAAAGGGGGGGTGCTGCAGTGTTTTCAGCAATGCTCAAACGTAGGAGTAATTTTTTAATCTCCTGCAGAAATGCTTGAAAGAAAACGGTCACTTCTGGCTTTCTCCCTTTTTCTCCCGATGTTTAGCATGTCTAATTTTTACCCAATTGCATTATGCTTCCTCTCTACTGGTGCTGACCCCGACCCCGATTAAGGAAAGCTAACTGACACACGCCCCCTCCGACACGTGTGCAGTAGTCGACTGCATCTTTTCACCTGCACGAAGCGAGTTCTTATGCGGATCGGCCTTGTGCACGGAGAGCCACACCCTGACCAGCATTATTCCTCTACTCTGTGCAGATGCCATCAATCAGCCAGCAGAGGTCATAATTGTATCAGTTATGAGGAGTCCCTATCCAGCATTTCCCTCCCTGGATGAACAACAGCCAAACGTTGTTCATATAGCCAACCAGCCCAGCCGGATGACAGAGCTGAGATTCGATATGATGTATTCGAAATCCCAGCTCTGGTGTGCTAGTGTATTTTACCAATGCACCACCTGAGCGGCTCACTTCTGGCTTTTTTAACAGCGGAAATTGTTAATGACTTAAACATTTAAAACGCAGAACCACTTTCAGGAAGAATAAAATGGTCCAGTGATATCAGATGTATTCTGCAGGGAGATAATGCAACTCAAATGATAATATGGTAATATAAACTAGAATGTGCAAGTTTTGCACTTGGGTGCCACTACTGGTAGAACTTGGAATCCAGGGTTTGGATCTCGGCAGGGTTATTGGCTCCTAGGAAGTCTACAGGGACATAATTGGCTAATGTCTGAGGATGGAAGACAGATGAAACAGCCTAGCTATTGGAAGGTGCACTTGTCAGTGAGCCCTCAATGCCGATCCCAAGCCTAGATAGAAATAAGAGGGTTGAGTCAGGGAGGGCATCCCGCTTGAAAGACTGTGCCAAGTCTGGAATGCAGACCAGATCTGCTGTGGCAACCCCTATATATGGGAAATTATCAGCAAAGAGGAGGTCTGTTATGGATCCTCTGGCTTTATTCTGAAGGTGGTTAAATGTGACCATTACTCTTTAATTTCATTTAAAGGTAAATAAATGTAGCTTTAGAAGGCGAACTTCATATCGACACTTTATCCTCAAAAAGTTTCCACACTTTTATATTTTCGTTGGAAACAATGAGGGCGGGTGGGAGGAGAAATAATTGGTCGTGTCGGAGAGACTGAGAGAGCTTATAGTCCGGATTTAGCGCCATCTGATTTCCACCTCTTTGGTCACTCAAAGAAGCTTTACGGGTAAGATTTTCATGTGATGATGTGCAAGCAGCGGTGCATCAGTGGCTACACGCTCAACCAAAAACATGTTTTGCTGATGACATTAAAAAGTTATAAAATCCTTTGGAGGGTGACTATGTAGAAAAGTGGTTTTTTTAAGTGAAAAGAACAAAATTGTTTATTAAATTCTTAATAAATAGGGTTAAAAAAAATTTTGCTTCACTAAACCTACTAGTTGGGCAAGCAAAATAAATAAATCAGAATCTTCGAAAGGACTTTTCCAGAACCTAAACAAATAACCTTAATTACATGTCATTAAGGAACAGTAAAAAAATACCATTTGTTTATTACTATCGGACAGCAGTTCAGGAACAGGAATCATCTGTACACAATATATGGCCACAACACGGGGAGCCTAGTGGATTAGTGCAGCACATTTTAACAGCTGTGTGAATACTGACAGTGTCATGAAACCATCCAGAGTCCAGAACTCAGCAAGTGCTCATAAGAGAGGAATGCGTGTTGGCTCCCACAGCTTGCGGGCCAGCTGGCTGCAGTGCTGCAGGATGTACTCAGGAGGGATCACGCCCAGGTGCACGGTCAGCAGCTCGTAACACTTCACCACCTCATTCTGGTGATTTTTACTGTAGTAGCGCAGCAGCTTCCTGTGGGAGAAAAGAGCTGTTAACTCTTAGAGACCCAGCCTATTTTTTTTTGCAATTTTTTCCTGTTGTTTTGCCCCAGTGATTAGTCTGAATCTCAAATCTGAATCTTATTAATGAAGCCACATACACAGAGGTGTTTGATGTGCTGTGTGTTGTGACATTCACCTCATCAGTAGTATTAAAATGATCTACCATTTAAGCCACAGTAGCTCTTTGTTGGTCAGTATCATACATCATAGCTTTCAAATCCTCTGGCATCAATGAGTCCTGGCCACTCAATAACCTGTCAGTGATTTGTGGTTTGTCTGATAGTGGGTAGTCACCACGGCTGACTGAGCACTCCTTGCTGTGTTAGCGAATCATCAACCCATTTTTCTTGGCAATAAAGATTTGGCCTTTATCATAGTCAGTCTGATCTTTAAGCTACAATGAGCATAACACTTAGTATATCCTTGACTATAACACGGCCAAATGTTATGACAAAGGCAAATTTTTTTGGAAGGGGGTGGTCCTAATATAATGGCTCATCAGTGTATTTAGGACCATAACAATGTAGCAGATACATATTATATTTTACCAGTACTACCATTATACACGTTGTCTGTTTATTACACTGTGAGTCAGAGATGTCCACAAGTCACAAAATACGAGTCCGAGTCGAGTCACGAGTCTTTAGGCTAGAGTCCGAGTCAAGTCACGAGTCAATATAATATACACAAAATATATATTGCAAGTGTAGCCTAGAAATAATCAAATAATCTGTAAGTTCAGATAAAAAACAACAACAGATTAGCGACTGTATTTTGCCATCTTACTTTTTTTTTTTTTACTGCCTTTATTTTCCTAGGTACCAGTTAAAAGCTTAAACTGATGTTTTGTTTGCATTGCAAATTACTGCACAGCGGCCAAAATCCCAAACACAGCAAAAAATTCATAATACTGCTTACCTTAGCTTATGTTCTTCCCGATGCTATTAAATTTATAACAGTGTGTCCCATTAGGAATATAATCCGTTATTTTGTAAATGTGCTTATAATTAAAAACCTCCAAACTTTTCCTGGTTGTGAAGTAAAACACTAACTTTTCGTTAGAAAGCCAATCAAGTGTTTCATTGACAATCATCTGTGTGATGCTGCAAACTAAATACATACAAATAACAGCATTTCTTACTAAAAATTACAATCAAAGGGTCTGATTGGTTCAGAAAGCGGTTCTTAAAATCATTAGCGTCAATTCTGTCGGCGTGTTCCATTCACATTATATGTTACTGTAAAGTGCACTACGTAGGGTATTCCACCATTTTAAGTAGGGAGCGACGCTTTATCACTTCGCCGGAAGCTGGAACATTTACCCATTGCGTGCGTTGCGGGTTAAGACAGCCGGAGCATTATTAGAGAACAGAAGGACACAATCAGAATGATGTCGGATCGCATATGTATATACATATATACATATACAGTACAGGCCAAAAGTTTGGACACACCTTCTCATTCCTGTGGTTTTTCTTAATTTTTTTAAATTTTCTACATTGTAGATTAATACTAAAGACATCCAAACTATGAAGGAACACGTATGGAATTATGTAGTAAACAGAAAAGTGTTAAACAAACCAGAATATGTTTTATATTTTAGATTCTTCAAAGTAGCCATCTTTTGCTTTAATGACAGATTTGCACACTCTTTGAAATTTTCTCAACCAGCTTTATTAGGTTTCCACCTGGAATGGTTTTCAATGAATGTTTGTGCCTTGTCTAGAGTGAATTTTTGGAATTTGTTGCTTTTTTAATGTGTTTGAGACCATCAGTTGGGTTGTGCAGAGGTAGAGTTGGTAAAATATAAAACATATTCTGGTTTGTTTAACACTTTTTGGTTCACTACATAATTCTTCATAGTTTGGATGTCTTCAGTATTAATCTACAATGTAGAAAATAAAAATAATCAAGAAAAAACATTGAAGAGAAGGTGTGACCAAACTTTTGGCTGGTGTGTCCAAACTTTTGGCCTGTACTGTATACACACACACACACACACACACACACACACACACACACACACACACACACACACACATACATATATATATATATATATATATATATACAGTACAGGCCAAAAGTTTGGACACACCAGCCAAAAGTTTGGACACACCTTCTCTTCAATGTTTTTTCTTGATTATTTTTATTTTCTACATTGTAGATTAATACTGAAGACATCCAAACTATGAAGAATTATGTAGTGAACCAAAAAGTGTTAAACAAACCAGAATATGTTTTATATTTTACCAACTCTACCTCTGCACAACCCAACTGATGGTCTCAAACACATTAAAAAAGCAACAAATTCCAAAAATTCACTCTAGACAAGGCACAAACATTCATTGAAAACCATTCCAGGTGGAAACCTAATAAAGCTGGTTGAGAAAATTTCAAAGAGTGTGCAAATCTGTCATTAAAGCAAAAGATGGCTACTTTGAAGAATCTAAAATATAAAACATATTCTGGTTTGTTTAACACTTTTCTGTTTACTACATAATTCCATATGTGTTTCATCATAGTTTGGATGTCTTTAGTATTAATCTACAATGTAGAAAATTTAAAAAAATTAAGAAAAACCACAGGAATGAGAAGGTGTGTCCAAACTTTTGGCCTGTACTGTATATATATATATATATATATATATACACAGTGGTGTTAAAAAAAATAGCAGTCCAACACCATTAACCTGATAAATCACTGTTTTTATTAATTTAATTGAAAGTGTAGTAGAGTAATGAAAACAAAACAAACCCAACAATTAACACATGCATGCCACTCATTCTGAGTAATCGAAGCATTGATTGAAAGGGGCTTGTTCAAAATAATAGCAGTGAGGAGTTCAATTGGTGAAGTCATTCATTCTGCAGAAAAACAGGTGTAAATTTTGGCCCTTATTTAATGTAGGAGGGTGGCAAATGTTGCACAGGTTGGTCATAGCACATTTCCTTCTGAAATACTGGTTAAAATGGTTTGTTCCAGACATTGTTCTGATGAACAGCGTACTTTGATTAAAAAGTTGATTGTAGAGGGAAAAAACATACAGAGAAGTGCAGCAAATTATCAGCTGTTCAGCTAAAATGATCTCAAATGCCTTGAAGTGACAACCAAAACCTGAAAGATACAGAAGGAAGTGTGGAACTACTGTTCGAAAGGATTGAAGAATAGCCAAAATGGCAAAGGTTCAGCCAATGATCACCTCCAAAAAGATCAAGGAACATCTGAAGTTACCAGTGAGTACAGAAGATGATTAAATGAAGCCCATTTACCAGTAAGAACTCCTTGCAAAGTCCCGTTGTTAAGAAACAGACGTGTCCTGAATGGGTTAACATTTGCCAAGGAACACATTGACTGGTCCAAAGAGAAATGGCTCAACATTTTGTGAACTGGTGGAAGCAAAATTTTTTTTTTTGGGGTCTAGTGGCCGTAGACAGTATGCCAGACGACCCCACTGTGAAGACAGTAAAGCACGGTGGTACAAAATGATGATATGGGGATGTTTATCATACCATGGTGTTACACCTATTTATCACATACGAGGGATCATGGATCAGTTTAAATATATCAGAATACTTGAGGAGATCATGTTGCCATATGCTGAAGAAGAAATGTGCTTAAAATGGGTGTTTCAACATGACAATGGCCCAAAACATCTTGGTTACAGACAAACAAGATTGAGGTAATAGAGTGACCAGCACAATTCCCTGACTTCAATCCCAGAGAGAACTTGTGGGCTGAAATCTGAAACACGTTTTTTTGAGGCAAAACCCAAAATTGCAGAAGAACTGTGGAATGTAGTCTAATCATCCTGGACTGGAATACCTGTTCAGAGGTGCCAGAAGTTGGTCGACTCCATGCAACACAGATCTCGGGAAACAACTGTTATGTCACTAAATATTAGTTCAGTAATTTGAAGTAAAGTAAAACCTCAAACATTTTCAGTTTCTACATACATTTTTTGAGTTTTAAAAGAAAAATGCTGGCACTGCAATTTTTTTGAACAGCCTGATATTCATTTTTCTTAACTTTCTGTAAAGGATTAACACAAACTGGCAAAATATTGTTAATGTTAATGTGTGAAAGTGTAGTATTTTCAGTGCATTTGCATTTATGGAAATAAAAGTTATTATAATGATTTTGTGCTTTATAGACTTTTTTTAAATCACTGCTATTTTTTTGAAAACCACTGTGTATATACAGTGCCTTGCAAAAGTATTCAGCCCCCTTGAACTTTTCAACCTTTTGCCACATTTCAGGCTTCAAACATAACGATATGAAATTGTAATTTTTTGTGAAGAATCAACAACAAGTGGGACACAATCGTGAAGTGGAACGAAATTTATTGGATATTTTAAACTTTTTTTAGAAATAAAAAACTAAAAAGTGGGGCGTGCAATATTATTCAGCCCCTTTACTTTCAGTGCAGCAAACTCACTCCAGAAGTTCAGTGAGGATCTCTGAATGATCCAATGTTGACCTAAATGACTGATGGTGATAAATAGAATCCACCTGTGTGTAATCAAGTCTCCGTATAAATGCACCTGCTCTGTGACAGTCTCAGAGTTCTGTTTAAAGCGCAGAGAGCATCATGAAGACCAAGGAACACACCAGGCAGGTCCGAGATACTGTTGTGGAGAAGTTTAAAGCCGGATTTGGATACAAAAAGATTTCCCAAGCTTTAAACATCTCAAGGAGCACTGTGCAAGCGATCATATTGAAATGGAAGGAGTATCAGACCACTGCAAATCTACCAAGACCCGGCCGTCCCTCTAAACTTTCAGCTCAAACAAGGAGAAGACTGATCAGAGATGCAGCCAAGAGGCCCATGATCACTCTGAATGAACTGCAGAGATCTACAGCTGAGGTGGGAGACTCTGTCCATAGGACACAATCAGTCGTACACTGCACAAATCTGGCCTTTATGGAAGAGTGGCAAGAAGAAAGCCATTTCTCAAAGATATCTATAAAAAGTCACCTGGGAGACACACCAAACATGTGGAAGAAGGTGCTCTGGTCAGATGAAACCAAAATCGAACTTTTTGGCCACAATGCAAAACGTTATGTTTGGCGTAAAAGCAACACAGCTCATCACCCTGAACACACCATCCCCACTGTCAAACATGGTGGTGGCAGCATCATGGTTTGGGCCTGCTTTTCTTCAGCAGGGACAGGGAAGATGGTTAAAATTGATGGGAAGATGGATGGAGCCAAATACAGGACCATTCTAGAAGAAAACCTGTTGCAGTCTGCAAAAGACCTGAGACTGGGATGGAGATTTATCTTCCAACAAGACAATGATCCAAAACATAAAGCAAAATCTACAATGGAATGGTTCACAAATAAACGTATCCAGGTGTTAGAATGGCCAAGTCAAAGTCCAGACCTGAATTCCATCGAGAATCTGTGGAAAGAGCTGAAAACTGCTGTTCACAAACGCTCTCCATCCAACCTCACTGAGCTCGAGCTGTTTTGCAAGGAAGAATGGGCAAAAATTTCTGTCTCTCGATGTGCAAAACTGATAGAGACATACCCCAAGCGACTTGCAGCTGTAATCGCAGCAAAAGGTGGCGCTACAAAGTATTAACGCAAGGAGGCTGAATAATATTGCACGCCCCACTTTTCAGTTTTTTATTTCTAAAAAAAGTTTAAAATATCCAATAAATTTCATTCCACTTCACGATTGTGTCCCACTTGTTGTTGATTCTTCACAAAAAATTACAATTTCATATCGTTATGTTTGAAGCCTGAAATGTGGCAAAAGGTTGAAAAGTTCAAGGGGGCTGAATACTTTTGCAAGGCACTGTACATATATATATATATATATACAGTGTATCACAAAAGTGAGTACACACCACACATTTCTGCAAATATTTCATTATATCTTTTCATGGGACAACACTATAGACATGAAACTTGGATATAACTTAGAGTAGTCAGTGTACAGCTTGTATAGCAGTGTAGATTTACTGTCTTCTGAAAATAACTCAACACACAGCCATTAAAGTCTAAATAGCTGGCAACATAAGTGAGTACACCCCACAGTGAACATGTCCAAATTGTGCTCAAATGTGTCGTTGTCCCTCCCTGGTGTCATGTGTCAAGGTCCCAGGTGTAAATGGGGAGCAGGGCTGTTAAATTTGGTGTTTTGGGTACAATTCTCTCATACTGGCCACTGGATATTCAACATGGCACCTCATGGCAAAGAACTCTCTGAGGATGTGAGAAATAGAATTGTTGCTCTCCACAAAGATGGCCTGGGCTATAAGAAGATTGCTAACACCCTGAAACTGAGCTACAGCATGGTGGCCAAGGTCATACAGCGGTTTTCCAGGACAGGTTCCACTCGGAACAGGCTTCGCCAGGGTCGACCAAAGAAGTTGAGTCCACGTGTTCGGCGTCATATCCAGAGGTTGGCTTTAAAAAATAGACACATGAGTGCTGCCAGCATTGCTGCAGAGGTTGAAGATGTGGGAGGTCAGCCTGTCAGTGCTCAGACCATACGCCGCACACTGCATCAACTCGGTCTGCATGGTCGTCATCCCAGAAGGAAGCTGAGGCACAAGAAAGCCCGCAAACAGTTTGCTGAAGACAAGCAGTCCAAGAACATGGATTACTGGAATGCCCTGTGGTCTGACGAGACCAAGATAAACTTGTTTGGCTCAGATGGTGTCCAGCATGTGTGGCGGCGCCCTGGTGAGAAGTACCAAGACAACTGTATCTTGCCTACAGTCAAGCATGGTGGTGGTAGCATGGTGGTGGTAGCATCATGGTCTTGGGCTGCATGAGTGTTGCTGGCACTGGGGAGCTGCAGTTCATTGAGGGAAACATGAATTCCAACATGTACTGTGACATTCTGAAACAGAGCATGATCCCCTCCCTTCGAAACTCCCTTTCCAACAGGATAACGACCCCAAACACAACCTCCAAGATGACAACTGCCTTGCTGAGGAAGCTGAAGGTAAAGGTGATGGACTAAACCCAATTGAGCACCTGTGGCGCATCCTCAAGTGGAAGGTGGAGGAGTTCAAGGTGTCTAACATCCACCAGCTCCGTGATGTCATCATGGAGGAGTGGAAGAGGATTCCAGTAGCAACCTGTGCAGCTCTGGTGAATTCCATGCCCAGGAGGGTTAAGGCAGTGCTGGATAATAATGGTGGTCACACAAAATATTGACACTTTGGGCACAATTTGGACATGTTCACTGTGGGGTGTACTCACTTATGTTGCCAGCCATTTAGACATTAATGGCTGTGTGTTGAGTTATTTTCAGAAGACAGTAAATCTACACTGCTATACAAGTTGTACACTGACTACTCTAAGTTATATCCAAGTTTTATTTATATAGTGTTGTCCCATGAAAAGATATAATAAAATATTTGCAGAAATGTGAGGGGTGTACTCACTTTTGTGATACACTGTATATACAGTATATTGTCAAACTAACTAATGTTGCTGACTTTTGCTGTCCACAAGTCATTTTTTGCGAGTCACGAGTCGAGTCCATGTCATTTGAAACGAGTCCGAGTCAAGTCTGAAGTCGCTGTGTGTTACTAAGCCAAAAATACAAGGTCCATGCTATTGTCCTGTCGGGCCTCTACATACAGGCATTGACATTCTGAGGAAGTCGGATCCACCGGACAGAATAACGTGGTGGTAAAAACATGAAAATGAAAAAAAATGGTTTAAGTCTTCTGCATTTACTATTGTATGCACTATGCTTTGTAAACATAACAGAACTCAGTCTTCTCCTACAATGTTTGATAAAACAATACTTCTGAGAGCATTTCTTTTACTATTTTGTTTATGCCTGTTTCCCCTTTTTCCCCAATTTAGCAGTTCAGTTCGTCTTCCACTGCTGGAGACTCTGGTGGAGTAGAGTATTTTTGCTCCCTCCGATGCATGTGTGCAGTCCACTGACCCCTTCTTATTCACCCACACGTATGGTGAATTTGCATGCGAGGACATTATTCATGTGTGGAGAGTCACACACTGATCTCTGTGCTTCTCCACCTTATGTACAAGCGCCTCAGGCTACTAACCAAGATCCTTACACAGTGTCGAAGACCCCACCCACATTCAGTCCGGTCTTTCACCCACCCGGAAGACTTTAAATGGGCAATTTTGTCTGACCCCTGTCCACCACCAAAAGCACCATCAATGGGCATGTGAGCATCAGGATGTGCTGGACAAACAAGTCCGATCCATGGAGGCCCGACCTTGCAACTTACAGGAGTTAAAGAATCTGCTGCTGACATCTTGGTGCCAGATACCACAGCACACCTTCAGGGGTGGTCATGATGTTATGTGGTCAATGTCAATGTAAGGTGGTCATAATGTTATGCCTGATCGGTGTATATCAATATGTATCTCGCATTTAGTAAAACAAATTACCTGTAATAATCCCAGGCAAGCATTCCTATAGGACCCAAGTCATCAGGAAGTTTAGGGATATCAACCACCTCCAGCTTGTACCCCTGTCAATGAAAAATACACAAAATAAGTATTAGACCAATAGATAATCGATAGTAGTTTATGAAATACCAGGTTAGTGTGTTCATCCATGCCCCACTAGTCATGATAAAAGTTGAGACAGGGAGATTTTAGTTTGGAATAGTCCACCATTGTGGTGCAGTTAGCATTAAGCTGTGACTTTGAATTAACTTTGAATGATTCTGATGTTTCTACACATACACAGAGAATATCAGGGTTGTGGCAGGTCAGTTTCCACCAGGAAACACCAGGGCGCCAATCCATCTCAGGGCTTCAGCCATCCCCACCTCTCAGCCACAGCCAATCATGTATGTGTGGACAACTGGCTGGCTAATAGCACTGCTGGGATTCAAACCAGAATCGTAACAGAATTGTAGACCGCTTCACCACTCTTGTAGAGCGCTCCATGATAATATATAACAATCATAACTGCAATAATGAATCCACACTCAAGCAAAACTATAATCAGGTAGGTTTTTTTTAGAAGCCTAAACTTTTTTCAACAGTTTACTATTGAAGATTAATGGCACTCTGCCTCCTGTTGCACCCTGCAACGTTGTTAACAAGCCAAGTTACCATATGCACATGTAAATAGCAAAAGGGACAAACATAAAATACATCTAACCAAGACTCTCAAATGACCGCGAACTACATTTCCACATTCATATAGAACATTTGTAATACAGTATTACCTTGTAACTCAACGTCCCCTAAACTCAAAATGTTTAAAACTCAAAGCCCTTCAGCGAGAAATTTCTACCCTTAAACTCAACCTTTCCCTTGAACTCAACGTGTGTGCGACTACTGCTTCAGCGCTTGGCTTGAGTGGTGGGGTAAAACGTCATGTGAACATGAGACAAATCTGCATTTCTGTGGAATAACCGTCAAATTCACTCTGAAAGCTCCACATGTACCTGTGTTCAGCTGTGTTTCTCCTGTTTCACTTTTAAACTTGTGTTACAGCTTGGGGTTCTGAGAAATTGTAAGGTCAGCTTTTCTGAGAGAGTCTAAAACGCTTATCATAAAAAAAGGAACTTAATGTATTAAAAGAACAACATAGAAACACTAAAGTTCTCTTAATTATTACTGCTAATAAGTTCTCTCTACTAATTAAGAACCATGAGGAAACAATAAAGAAGTAAAGGTAAAGGGCAGGTTTTATTGTATTTTTGATTGATTTTTAACTGTTTTTAATTGTATTTCAGTGTTTTTTATATTATATTTGTGTTACTTTCAGTGTATAAGTGTCATAAACAACCCAACAACCCCTTTTTTTTACATTAGCCTAAAATATATGCAGTTCCACAGGAACACGGAATGCATCAACAGGTTCCCCATACATCCTTATGAGGAAAAAATACTATAAAACTCAATGCCTTTTAAACTCAATGCCACTCTCCGAACCAATTGATGTTAAGTTTCAAGGTACCACTGTATCAGGATGGGTTATACTGTGTAGGAAGTGTAAACACAGTAGACTCACTCTCGTGCTAGATAGCAGTGAACCTTTTTTACAGTCACTTCCGCAATAATTATAAGTACACCTGGCATTATAAGTACACATAAATGTATGACCTTGTGCTCATTTTATTGCTAAATGTAAATTTACTTGTGCTTCATATTAGAAAATGGTGGTTCTGCAGTGCCTTAAAAAGACCACACGTACTGTCTCATTCTCAAACCAGAGGAAGTAGCAGAAGTAGTAGTCTCCATCTCGTAACGTCACAGTGCTATAGCCTTTCTGCAAAAAACGCCTCGTCGTTGCAACCAGACTCCACACCTTTATAAGAAAGATAAAATACCAACAAGTTGCGAAATGTGAAAATGAAACACACATTTACTGTAACGACCACATAACAAAAAGTGCTCAGATGCTTTAATCAAACCTTGTTTTTTATAAAGTGAGCGATTGGACCGCTTCCAAGCTCTGTAGCAGCACTGTCAGTCACACTGAGAGATGGAGCAATCATTTGTCCTGTGGTACGATCCACGTAAATAAAATGCACAAGACCAGGAAAGTCATCTAAGTATGTGAGAATCTTGTTAAGGTCAATTTATCCAAATACAAGTAATGAAATGAACATGAGTTATTTTAGAACCACTGCACCTCTGGCAACTAAAAACCCACAAAAAATAAATAAATAAATAAATAAATAAATAAAAATTATATATATATATATATATATATATATATATATATATATATATATATATAAACAAACATTGTATGCATTTATTTAAATTAATCATATATCTTTTGTGCAAGTTTTTGCCAAATGAAGCATGATAGTGTTAATTTATTGATTATATCACCTAAAACTTGTTTTGCAGATCATATATTTCTTTCTACAATAAATATTAAATCGATGGGGTGGCTCAGAGTCATGCTGTGCTGCATGATCACTTTTTCTGTTCTAGAATAAATTACTAGACTTTACTAATTAGATTTTAGAATGCAATATTTTAACGATTGCTTGTCCCTTGGTTTGTTTGTTTGTTTATTAGGATTTTAACGCCATGTTTGACACTTTTGTATAACAGGAAACGGTAGTTTATCTTCACACAAGGTTCATCAGTTCACAAGGTTATATCGAACACAGTCATGGACAATTTAGTGTCTCCAATGTACCTCACTTGCATGTTTTTGGACTGTGGGAGGAAACCGGAGCTCGCGGAGTAAACCCACGCAGACACGGGGAGAACATGCAAACTCCACACAGAAAGGCCCCACCTGGGGATCGAACCCAGGACCTTCTTGCTGTGAGGCGACAGTGCTTCCCACTTAGCCACCGTGCCGCCCCATATCCCTTGGTAGCTGTATAACTAAACCCACTGACCTCCTCAAGTTAAAATAAAGCAATAAAACACTATTAACTTCACTTTCCACACTGATTTTTTAACATTGTATTTTAAATGGTAGTCGAGGCCCTGTGCTAGTTGGGCGCCCTGCATTGCGCCCAGCGATTCTGGTGAAACCGGTCCCATTGCAACCCTGACAAGGATAAATCTGTGGTAAAACATGACAATGAAATGAAATGGGGAAAAAATGTTGACGTGTGATCTGAATTTGCAAGCACTCTGGAGCGCTCTGTTTAAGTATTTGCCTGTATTCATCTGTCTCTTAATTATAACCAGTCTACCTGTCCCTGTCCCTTGAAAAGCATCCCATAGAATGATGCTCCCAGCACCATGTTTCACAGTAGAGCTGTATAGTGGCTGTATTTGGTCCTGATCAAAAAGTTAAATTTTTTTGTCTCATCCAACCAGACAATCTTTTTCCTTTTAGAGTGAACGTTGGGTTCACTCTTATGTCTTATGTCTTTCTTGACCCAATGCCCAATTTGGCTGGATGACCAACTCTAAAAAGGTTTAATGTTGTGCCAAGGTCCTGTGAACAATCCAAGCCTTAGGCTTATATGGTTTTATATCCAATTTGATTGCATATGTGTACACTTATTGGTAAAAATAAATTATTCCACTTCGAATCCACCACACAAAGTGTGCAAAAACTCAAAAGGTCGAAATACTTTCTCAAATCCACTGTAAGTGAGCACACTAATTCAGTTAGTGAGTAAGTAAACTACATTTTTAAATTACATTGAGTTTTAGAGGAACTCAACATATTTTTGTTAGAAAAAAGTGCAATTCGATAGTCTGACAGATTTCTTTCTTTGAATAAGGATCCTTTTTTTTTTTTTTATAACTAACTACTTAATCATGATAAGGGTCAGAGAGCGTCTGGGTCCACCCTATACAAATCACACACACACCCATTTACTCCATTACTTATTACCTGGGGGCAATTAATAGTAGCCAGTCCACCTTTACATATTTTTGAGAGGAGGGAAGAAACCTGTGACCTAAAACAAGAAATAAACCCAGGTTACTGGACCCGTGTTGTGGTAAAATTATGCTTTTTGTGTTATCATCAGCTTTGATGTAGCTTTAAGCCTAACTAGAAAGAAAAAAAATGTGGCTAATTAAAGGCAATCCAGTGCCACGAAAACAAGGATATGAGACCATAGTTGTATTTCTCTTGCTCTTAACCAGCAGAAAGTCCTTCCAGTCGATCAGCTTTTCTCTGGAACAAAATAAAACGTTGCTGAAATAAAATGCTGTAGTAAAGGAAGCAGTAAAACTCTTTAATATCTAAATAACTAAGCATGAGAACTGAAATGAGACATACTGCACCATGTTCAGCACTCGTTCTTGGAGCGTGGGGGAGAGACGCTGGGTACTTCCCATACACTCAGCTGCAAAACACTGTCGATACAAACTGCACAGCTGAGTCTTCATGTTTCGACACAGGAGCACCAAGCTACACAACAAGAACCACAGTGTATCGAGATTGGATCACACATTAATCCACATGGCTAAAAAGTAACTTAAGGTGCATAGCATGATGCTATAACATTTACACAGTCCTATTTTTATGCTGGGGCATAGGGCAACATATTCTAACCATTACACATACACTATAGCTGAGTGTCCGAAATCGCATACTTCCATACTGAACAATAAGCGAAAGCAGTACGTGAGAGCGGTTAGTATGTCCAAATATGTAGTATACATTAAAAAGTATGCGAAAACGATGCACACTTATGGACCGATAATCTGTCCTATAATGCAACTGGGGCTGCAAAGGCATTCGTAGCGAAGACGATAGATGGCGGAAAGAGGAGTAAGACGAACATTATACATGTTATGATTTAGTACAACCCGGAATAATGTTATGAGTAGCTTTGTGGAGAACGACAAAACTAATTTTGTCTGATTTTCAAATGGTTATAAGTGTGGCGATGAGACGTCATGCATCACGTGATGTTGGTAAGATGGCAGAAGTAGTACGTACGAGGTTGCGTGCATACTGCACACTTGCGTACTGAAAGAGCATACTGTTTCACCGGCCGAGCAATGTATACTTCCTCGAATCTAGTACGTACCGTACCTAGTAAGTATGCGATTTCGGACGCAGCTTATATGCAAAAAATTTGTGGACACCCGACCAGAAGCTTGTTGGACATCAAATTCAAAAATCATTGGCAAACCCACTTGTGTGGTCATAAAAGTGTTCAATCTTTTGGGAAGGCTTTCCATAAGAGTACATGTCAAGGCAAAAAGCCTGTTTGAGGTCAGGCCCTGAGAAGATGTGGCTTATATTCATGAATCCAAATCATTCCATATTTGTTTAAAGACATTGGGGTCAAGGCTCTGTGCAGGCCAATGAAGTTCCTTTGCACCAACGGGTCAAACTGTGTCTTTATGGACCACGCTTTTAGCACAGTCATGCAAGTTTAGCACAGTCATAAAGTTTAAAGCATCGATTTTACTTTGTTATTTATTTTATACATTTACATATTTGAAGGTCAGTTGTAGCCTAGCGGTTAAGGTGCTTGACTAGTAATTAGAAGGTTGCGAGTTCAAATCCCACCACTGCCAGGTTGCTGCTGTTGGGCCCTTGAGCAAAGGCCCTTAACCCTCAATTGCTCAGACTGTATACTGTCCCAAAACTGTAAGTTGCTTTGGACGAAGGCGTCTGCTAAATGCCGAAAAAGTAAATGCAATGTAAATGTAAATGCTTATTTTGTAGGGCAGCTGTAGCCTAGTGGCTAAGGTGCTGGTCCAGTAATCAGAAGGTTACCGGTTCAAACCTCACCACTGCCAGGTTGCTGTTGGGCCCTTGAACAAGGCCCTTAACCCTCAATTGCTTAGATTGTATGCTGTCAGAGTACTGTAAGTCGCTTTGGATAAAAGCGTCTGCTAAATGCTAAAATGCAAATGTATATGATACATCTGTTAGCAATAGGCACAGCTGAAACATGTGAAATAACTAATCAGGAGTGGTGTCCATATACTAGTTTATTAATTAAACTAGCTTATTTGGCATATTGGTGTAACAGTTTTGCTATTTATTATGTTAATGCTTTACTTATAATTCCAATATCAACTGTAAGCTGTTTATTTAAATTCACTTTTTAAACTGAAACTTTAGATCTTTAGACCAAGCATAAATAGACACTCACACTTTGATGCCCTGTCCTGATCGGGTAACAGCCTTGTTCTTAAATTCTGTCCAGGCGTTGTGAAGTTGAGGGGCCTAAAAATGAGAATATCAAGAAATTACAATAATAATATTAATAATAACACTAAACAAGCCATTATACAACAGCTGACACTTTATTATTTACAGCTATTACACATGTGTAGGGTGTCTGGTGTTTTTAAACATTAACTTGAACATTAACTTCCTGGACATGATTACAAAAATAGATGTGGTACATCTTGTGTGCATTTAAAGATAAGATAAGATAAGACTTTATTGATCCCTTTAGGGAAATTAACTTGTTACAGCAGTATGAAGACAAGAATACAAGAAATAAAACTAAGTAAAAAATATTGCACACATAGTGTGTAGTTATTTACTCTATAAAATATCAAAAAAATTATATATACATTAAAAATATGCAAAATATATTAAGTTATTGCACTTATTGTGAATAGGTTACATATTGCACTTATTACACCCAACATGAAAGATTAGGTATGAGTGATATTATTCTATATTATTATTGTTGTAAGCTCTGATGGCTGCGGGAATAAAGGACCTGCGGTAGCGCTCCTTCTTACACAGGGGGTGGAGGAGTCTGGTACTGAAGGAGCTTGTTAGGTCTCCTACAGACTCATGTAGTGGATGTGTGGTGATGTCCAGGATGGATGAAAGCTTGGCTATCATCCTCCTTTCTCCCACCTCCTCTACAGGTTCGAGAGGACAGTTCAAGACAGAGCTCGCTTTCTTGATCAGCTTGTTCAGTCTTTTTCTGTCTCTCTCCGATATTGCACCACCCCAGCACACATAAAATCAATAGCTGTTATTTTTTCGCACACATTTTGTGCTCTTTGGGACGTCACAGTACTGCACCACACCAGGGTCCAGGAAACTATATCTCTATTTACCGTCTGTGTGGAGTCTGATATGCTTTGAATCTGTCTGAATGTTTCCTTCTAAGAGTGTATCATAGCCCTATATCTGGATATAGTATTTATTTATTTATTATGATTTTACCGTCATGTTTTACACTTTGGTTACATTCATGACAGAAACGGTAGTTTTTTTCTCCCCCTTTAGCGCGTCCAATTGCCCAATTTGCATCACGCATCCTCTCTGCCTCTGCCGATCCCTGCCCTGACAGAGGAGATCGAAGCTAACCCACATCCCCTCCGACACGTGAGCAGCAAGCCGTATGCATCTTGCCACCCACACATTGACGAGTGTGGCGCCACCTAGCGTTGCGTGCAGAGAGACACACCCTAAGAGCGCTCCTTCCTCATCTCCGTGTAGGCGCCTCTAATAAGCCAGCAGACGTCGTAACTGCACCATTCTGACAGAGAGAGACCCACTTCCGACCTTAGTCCCGCCCATCTGAACAACAGGCCAATCGTTGTTCATATAGCCGCTCAGTCTCGGTCGGTAAGGCAGAGCTGGATTCGATACGACGTACTCAAGATCCAGTTCCGGTTGCAGCGTGTGTTTTTACCGCTGCGCCACCTGAGCGGCAGATTCACCAGTTTTAAAGTTTAAGGGACAATGGTAGCCTAGTGGGTAGGGCTTTGGGCTATCACATGAAAGGTTGAGAGTTCGAATCCCAGCTCTGCCATGCAGCCACTGTGGGGCCCTTGAGAACACTGACTGACCCTGCGCTCTGACCCCAGCTTCCAAACGAGCTGGTATATGCGAAGAAGAGAATTTCGTTGTACTCTATAATGTCAAACACAGTCATGGACAATTTTGTATCTCTAATTCACCTCACTTGCACGTCTTTGGACTGTGGGAGGAAACCGGAGAACCCGGAAGAAACCCAAGCAGACACGGGGAGAACATGCAAAGTCCACACAGAGAGGACCCGGACCGCCCCACCTGGGGATCAATCCCAGGACCTTCTTGCTGTGAGGCGACAGTGCTACCCACTGAGCCAACTTGCCGCCCAATCTGGATATAATAAGTAAATACATGAATGAATAAAAGCAAAGTGCACATTATAGTCATGTGGAATGAATGTGGATACAGTAAATCTAAACTAGCTGCTATAAGTAATTGCTGCCTGTTTTGTGTGACTGACAAACAAAAAACCTGTAAGTTTTATTAAATTCTATTAAATCTATCCATACCTGGATGTCCATGCTAGCCAGTACTTTGAGGAACTTCTCCATTTTGTTGCGGAGCTCTTGGATTGAAGGTTGAGCGCGCAAGCCCCCCGGCCCGTCCAGTCCTTCACTCAGCCTCTTTTCCAGCTTAACAAAAGCCTCCAGTAACACATACACAGACATGGCCACCTGGCTGTTAGGGATCTGTTGGGGCAAACATAAACGGACATGCCATGTGATCAAAAAACACTCAAAATAAACTGAACATGAAAAGGCAGTGTGTTGAAAGATCTGTAACAGAACCATACACAAACAAGTTCCATCTCAAACTGGAAATCAGTTGTTGCACTGAAACCAGATTTTACAGTTTACACAGCAGTCATGCAATTTCTTCAGGCTTTTATTAAACCAGTAAGAAAGTCAAGGTGTTAATGGATTGTAGAGTTCATGAGGTGCTGCCACCTTGTGGTTCAATATTGTCTTTGTGTAGTAGGAGGTAACAACGATCTCAACAATACACTAATCAGCCATAACATTAAAACCACCTCCTTGTTTCTACACTCACTGTCTATTTTATCAGCTCCACTTACCATATAGAAGCACTTTGTAATTCTACAATTACTGACTGTAGTCCATCTGTTTCTCTACATACTTTTTTAAACTGCTTTCATGCTGTTCCTCAATGGTCAGGACCCCCACAGGACCACCACAGAGTAGGTATTATTTGGGTGGTGGATCATTCTCAGCACTGCAGTGGCACTGACATGGTGGTGGTGTGTTAGTGTGTGTTGTGCTGGTATGAGTGGATAAGACACAGCAATGCTGATGGAGTTTTTAAACACCACACTGTCACTGCTGGACTGAGAATAATCCACCAACCAAAAATATCCAGCCAACAGCGCCCTGTGGGCAGCATCCTGTGACCACTGATGAAGGTCTAGAAGATGACCAACTCAAACAGCAGCAATAGATGAGCGATCGTCTCTGACTTTACATCTACAAGGTGGACCAACTAGGTAGAATTGTCTAATAGAGTGGACAGTGAGTGGACACGGTATTTAAAAACTCCAGCAGCACTGCTGTGTCTGATCCACTCATACCAGCACAACACACACTAACACACCACTACCATGATATTGTCACTGCAGTGCTGAGAATGATCCACCACCTAAATAATACCTGTTCTGTGGTAACCATTGAAGAACAGGGTGAAAGCGGGCTAAAAAAGTATGTAGAGAAATAGATGGACTACAGTCAGTAATTGTAGAACTACAAAGTGCCTTTATATGGTAAGTGAAGCCGATAAAATGGACTGTGAGTGTAGAAACAAGGAGGTGGTTTTAATGTTATGGCTGATCAGTGCATTAAACCTGTAAGAAAGTCAAGGTGTTAATGGATTGTAGAGTTCATGAGGTGCTGCCACCTTGTGGTTCAATATTGTTTTTGTGTAGTAGGAGGTAACAACGATCTCAGTAAGTGTTCTATTAATAAGTTATACATTCCTGTTTTGAACTCTGCTCTAAAAATGTGCATGTTTTTTTTTTTTGTTTAAATAAAGAAGTATATGTTTCAATTAGCCAAAAAAGCTCAGACAACATTGTTTGGAAAATGTTGCTCACATTGTTGGGGTTGTTCTTGATTGTTGTGCATGCTTTGGGGTCATGCTCTTAATGTAAAATCAGTTTGAGCAAGATCGTTTTTCGCAAGGACTTTCATAAGCATTGCCTAATATTTGGATAAAACATGTTTGCCAGATCTACGTCTCTGAAGTAATTTTACCATAGAACATTTGTTTATAACCAAATCACAAAGGATAAGAGATCTCTGTATGATGTACAGACATGAAAGTGTCTACTCAATTCACGCATTGTCATCACACATAAAACCTTCCATCCACGGCTTTCCTTGTTCTCAAGAAGAAAACTAAATTAACGTTGAGTAAATAATAAACAATTTAAAATGGAAAAACATAGTTGACAACGTTCACTGCAAAAATTTCAACTTCTTACATTTCAGACTTTCACAAGTTTTTAATGTCAAACAGTCATGGACAATTTTGTATCTCCAATTCACCTCACTTGCATTGTCTTTGGACTTTGGGACGACACCGAATCTCCCAGAGGAAACCCACGCAGACACGAGGAGAACATGCAAACTCCACACAGAAAGAACCCGTACCACCTGGAGATCAAAATCAGGACCTTCTAGCTGTGAGACGACAGTGCTACCCATCTTATTAAACAAATAAATGACGTAACGAATTTGGTGGAAATCTGCGTCATACTTTGGCAATAACTGCATTAGCCCATGTCCAGATTTAAATTTAGATACAATTAAAAAAAAAAAAACAATAGTATCCAAAATTATATTAAACAAGGATGTAGCCATGATGAATATGGGATGTGGGAAGGGAGGCATTCTGTTTGTTTGTTTATTAGGATTTTAACGTCATGTTTTACACTTTGGTTACATTCATGACAGGAACGGTAGTCACTCATTATACAAGATTTATCAGTTCACAAGGTTATATCAAACTAGGGCTGGGCGATATGGATCAAAAATAATATCTCGATATTTTTCGCTGAATGGCGATATACCATATATATCTCGATATTTTTTTATCCCATATGGTAATAACAAAAAGACACTTCTGAGACAAAGCTACATGTTCCAAATTTTTTACAGGCACTTTTATTAAAATTCATGCTGGGGAAGCTTCACACAAGAACTATTTTCACTTAAAAAAAAAAAAAAATGAGCTATTCTAACAAAAAGACAGTTGTTTCTAAGGTATCTCCTGTCGTGTAATGTAAACGTTTTCTCAAAAATCCACCCAAACGTTTTCTCAAAAATCCATCCAAACGTTTTCTCAAAAATCCATCCAAACGTTTTCTCAACAGTTGAGGGAACATTTGGCTAGATTGTTGGGAACATTTGGGTGAACTGTTGAGGGAACATTTGGGTGGATTGTTAAGGGAATGGTTGGGTGAATTGTTGAAAACCCAAACGTCTCAACGATCCACCCAACCATTACCTCAACAATTCACCCAACCATTCCCAACAATCTACCCAAACGTTCCCTCAACGTTCCCCTCTCACGTTCCCTCAACGTTCCTTCATGAACGTTCCCCCAATGTTTCCACACAAACGTTTCCTCAACGTTCCCCCCGAACGTTCCCCGAACGTTTCCCCCCGAACGTTTCCCCAACGTTCCTTCATGAACGTTTCCCCAACGTTCCTTCATGAACGTTCCCTCAACGTTCCCCCCCGAACGTTCCCCCAATGTTCCCCCCCCCGAACGTTCCCCCAACGTTCCTTCACGAACGTTCCCCCAATGTTTCCAAACAAACGTTCCCCCAACGTTCCCCCCAAACGTTTCCCCAACGTTCCCCCCCAAACGTTTCCCCAACGTTCCTTCATGAACGTACCCCCAACGTTCCCCCCCCGAACGTTCCCTCAACGTTCCCCTACGAACATTCCCTCAACATTTCTTCACGAACGTTCCCCCAATGTTTCCCCACGAACGTTCCCCCAACGTTCCTTCACAAACATTCCCCCAACGTTCCCCCCGAACGTTCCCTCAACGTTCCCCCACGAACATTCCTTTAACATTTCTTCACGAACGTTCCCGTTTTTTACAGGCACTTTTATTAAAATTCATGCTGGGGAAGCTTCACACAAGAACTATTTTCACTTAAAAAAAAAAAAAAAGAGCTATTCTAACAAAAAGACAGTTGTTTCTAAGGTATCTCCTGTCGTGTAATGTAAAAGTTTTCTCAAAAATCCACCCAAACGTTTTCTCAAAAATCCACCCAAACGTTTTCTCAACAGTTGAGGGAACATTTGGCTAGATTGTTGGGAACATTTGGGTGAACTGTTAAGGGAACATTTGGGTGGATTGTTAAGGGAATGGTTGGGTGAATTGTTGAAAACCCAAACGTCTCAACGATCCACCCAACCATTCCCAACAATCTACACAAACGTTCCCTCAACGTTCCCCTCTCACGTTCCCTCAACGTTCCCCCACGAATGTTCCCTCAACGTTCCTTCATGAACGTTCCCCCAATGTTTCCACACAAACGTTCCCTCAACGTTCCCCCCGAACGTTACCCCAACGTTTCCCCCCGAACGTTTCCCCAACGTTCCTTCATGAACGTTCCCTCAACGTTTCCCCCCGAATGTTTCCCCAACGTTCCTTCATGAACGTTCCCTCAACGTTCCCCCCGAACGTTCCCCCAATGTTCCTTCACGAACGTTCCCCAAACGCCACCCCCGAACGTTCCCCCAATGTTCCCCCCCGAACGTTCCCCAAACGTTTCCAAACAAACGTTCCCCCAACGTTTCCCCCCAAACGTTTCCACAACGTTCCCCCCCAAACATTTCCCCAACGTTCCTTCATGAACATACCCCCAACGTTCCCCCACAAACGTTCCCTCAACGTTCCCCCCCGAACGTTCCCTCAACGTTCCCCTACGAACATTCCCTCAACATTTCTTCACGAACGTTCCCCCAATGTTTCCCCACGAACGTTCCCCCAACGTTCCCCCCGAACATTCCCTCAACGTTCCCCCACGAACATTCCTTTAACATTTCTTCACGAACGTTCCCTCAACGTTCCCCCACGAACAATCCCTCAATGTTCCTTCACGAACGTTTCCACACAAACATTCCCTCAATGTTCCCCCGAATGTTCCCCCGAACGTTCCCTCAAAGCCCCCCCCCCCCACGCAGACACGAGGAGAACATGCAAACTCCACACAGAAAGGACCCGTACCACTCCACCTGGGAATCAAAATCAGGACCTTCTTGCTGTGAGACGACAGTGCTACCCATCTTATTAAACAAATAAATGACGTAACGAATTTGGTGGAAATCTGCGTCATACTTTGGCAATACAATAAAAATCCACCCAAACGTTTTCTCAAAAATCCACCCAAACGTTTTCTCAACAGTTGAGGGAACATTTGGCTAGATTGTTGGGAACATTTGGGTGAACTGTTAAGGGAACATTTGGGTGGATTGTTAAGGGAATGGTTGGGTGAATTGTTGAAAACCCAAACGTCTCAACGATCCACCCAACCAGTACCTCAACAATTCACCCAACCATTCCCAAAAATCTACCCAAACGTTCCCTCAACGTTCCCCCCTCACGTTCCCTCAACGTTCCCCCACGAATTTTCCCTCAACGTTCCTTCATGAACGTTCCCCCAATGTTTCCACACGAACGTTCCCTCAACGTTCCCCCCGAACGTTCCCCCAACGTTCCCTCACGAACGTTCCCCCAACGTTCCCTCACGAACGTTCCCCCAACGTTCCCTCACGAACGTTCCCCCAACGTTCCCTCACGAACGTTCCCCCAACGTTTCCACACGAACGCTCCCCCAACGTTTCCCCCCGAACGTTCCCCCAACGTTCCTTTATGAACGTTCCTGCAATGTTCCCCCCGAACGTTCCCCCAACGTTCCTTTATGAACGTTCCCGCAATGTTCCCCCCCGAACGTTCCCTCAACGTTCCACCAACCAAGATTCCCCCAACGTTCCCCCCGAACGTTCCCTCAACGTCCCCCACGAACATTCCCTCAACATTTCTTCACGAACGTTTCCCCACGAACGTTCCCCCAACGTTCCCCCACGAACAATCCCTCAATAATCCTTCACGAATGTTTCCACACAAACGTTCCCTCAATGTTCCCCCGAACGATCACCCTCAACGCTTTCTCAAAACCACCCCACAACGTTCCCGCAACCCCCCCCCCCCCCCACGAGGAGAACATGCAAACTCCACACAGAAAGGACCCGTACCACTCCACCTGGGAATCAAAATCAGGACCTTTTTGCTGTGAGACGACAGTGCTACCCATCTTATTAAACAAATAAATGACGTAACGAATTTGGTGGAAATCTGCGTCATACTTTGGCAATAACTGCATTAGCCCATGTCCAGATTTAAATTTAGATACAATTAAAAAAAAAAAAACAATAGTATCCAAAATTATATTAAACAAGGATGTAGCCATGGGATGTGGGAAGGGAGGCATTCTGTTTGTTTGTTTATTAGGATTTTAACGTCATGTTTTACACTTTGGTTACATTCATGACAGGAACGGTAGTCACTCATTATACAAGATTTATCAGTTCACAAGGTTATATCAAACTAGGGCTGGGCGATATGGATCAAAAATAATATCTCGATATTTTTTCGCTGAATGGCGATATACCATATATATCTCGATATTTTTTTATCCCATATGGTAATAACAAAAAGACACTTCTGAGACAAAGCTACATGTTCCAAATTTTTTACAGGCACTTTTATTAAAATTCATGCTGGGGAAGCTTCACACAAGAACTATTTTCACTTAAAAAAAAAAAAAAAAAAGAGCTATTCTAACAAAAAGACAGTTGTTTCTAAGGTATCTCCTGTCGTGTAATGTAAACGTTTTCTCAAAAATCCACCCAAACGTTTTCTCAAAAATCCATCCAAACGTTTTCTCAAAAATCCATCCAAACGTTTTCTCAACAGTTGAGGGAACATTTGGCTAGATTGTTGGGAACATTTGGGTGAACTGTTGAGGGAACATTTGGGTGGATTGTTAAGGGAATGGTTGGGTGAATTGTTGAAAACCCAAACGTCTCAACGATCCACCCAACCATTACCTCAACAATTCACCCAACCATTCCCAACAATCTACCCAAACGTTCCCTCAACGTTCCCCTCTCACGTTCCCTCAACGTTCCTTCATGAACGTTCCCCCAATGTTTCCACACAAACGTTCCCTCAACGTTCCCCCCGAACGTTCCCCGAACGTTTCCCCCCGAACGTTTCCCCAACGTTCCTTCATGAACGTTCCCGCAACGTTTCCCCCGGAATGTTTCCCCAACGTTCCTTCACGAACGTTCCCTCAACGCCACCCCCGAACGTTCCCCCAATGTTCCCCCCCGAACGTTCCCCCCAACGTTCCTTCACGAACGTTCCCCCAATGTTTCCAAACAAACGTTCCCCCAACGTTTCCCCCCAAACGTTTCCCCAACGTTCCCCCCCAAACGTTTCCCCAACGTTCCCCCCCAAACGTTTCCCCAACGTTCCTTCATGAACGTACCCCCAATGTTCCCCCCCCGAACGTTCCCTCAACGTTCCCCTACGAACATTCCCTCAACATTTCTTCACGAACGTTCCCCCAATGTTTCCCCACGAACGTTCCCCCAACGTTCCTTCACAAACATTCCCCCAACGTTCCCCCCGAACGTTCCCTCAACGTTCCCCCACGAACATTCCTTTAACATTTCTTCACGAACGTTCCCGTTTTTTACAGGCACTTTTATTAAAATTCATGCTGGGGAAGCTTCACACAAGAACTATTTTCACTTAAAAAAAAAAAAAAAAGAGCTATTCTAACAAAAAGACAGTTGTTTCTAAGGTATCTCCTGTCGTGTAATGTAAACGTTTTCTCAAAAATCCACCCAAACGTTTTCTCAACAGTTGAGGGAACATTTGGCTAGATTGTTGGGAGCATTTGGGTGAACTGTTGAGGGAACATTTGGGTGGATTGTTAAGAGAATGGTTGGGTGAATTGTTGAAAACCCAAACGTCTCAACGATCCACCCAACCATTCCCAACAATCTACCCAAACGTTCCCTCAACGTTCCCCTCTCACGTTCCCTCAACGTTCCCCCACGAATGTTCCCTCAACGTTCCTTCATGAACGTTCCCCCAATGTTTCCACACAAACGTTCCCTCAACGTTCCCCCCGAACGTTCCCCCAACGTTTCCCCCCGAACGTTTCCCCAACGTTCCTTCATGAACGTTCCCTCAACGTTTCCCCCGGAATGTTTCCCCAACGTTCCTTCATGAACGTTCCCTCAACGTTCCCCCCGAACGTTCCCCCAATGTTCCTTCACGAACGTTCCCCAAACGCCACCCCCGAACGTTCCCCCAATGTTCCCCCCCGAACGTTCCCCAAACGTTTCCAAACAAACGTTCCCCCAACGTTTCCCCCCAAACGTTTCCCCCCAAACGTTTCCACAACGTTTCCCCCCAAACATTTCCCCAACGTTCCTTCATGAACATACCCCCAACGTTCCCCCACAAACGTTCCCTCAACGTTCCCCCCCGAACGTTGCCTCAACGTTCCCCTACGAACATTCCCTCAACATTTCTTCACGAACGTTCCCCCAATGTTTCCCCACGAACGTTCCCCCAACGTTCCCCCCGAACGTTCCCTCAACGTTCCCCCACGAACGTTCCCTCAACGTTCCCCCACGAACGTTCCCCCAACGTTCCCCCACGAACAATCCCTCAATGTTCCTTCACGAACGTTTCCACACAAACATTCCCTCAATGTTCCCCCGAATGTTCCCCCGAACGTTCCCTCAAAGCCCCCCCCCGCACGCAGACACGAGGAGAACATGCAAACTCCACACAGAAAGGACCCGTACCACTCCACCTGGGAATCAAAATCAGGACCTTCTTGCTGTGAGACGACAGTGCTACCCATCTTATTAAACAAATAAATGACGTAACGAATTTGGTGGAAATCTGCGTCATACTTTGGCAATACAATAAAAATCCACCCAAACGTTTTCTCAACAGTTGAGGGAACATTTGGCTAGATTGTTGGGAACATTTGGGTGAACTGTTAAGGGAACATTTGGGTGGATTGTTAAGGGAATGGTTGGGTGAATTGTTGAAAACCCAAACGTCTCAAAGATCCACCCAACCAGTACCTCAACAATTCACCCAACCATTCCCAAAAATCTACCCAAACGTTCCCTCAACGTTCCCCCCTCACGTTCCCTCAACGTTCCCCCACGAATTTTCCCTCAACGTTCCTTCATGAACGTTCCCCCAATGTTTCCACACGAACGTTCCCTCAACGTTCCCCCCCGAACGTTCCCCCAACGTTCCCTCACGAACGTTCCCCCAACGTTCCCTCACGAACGTTCCCCCAACGTTCCCTCACGAACGTTCCCCCAACGTTTCCACACGAACGTTCCCCCAACATTTCCCCCCGAACGTTCCCCCAACGTTCCTTTATGAACGTTCCTGCAATGTTCCCCCCCCCGAACGTTCCCCCAACGTTCCTTTATGAACGTTCCCGCAATGTTCCCCCCCGAACGTTCCCTCAACGTTCCACCAACCAAGATTCCCCCAACGTTCCCCCCGAACGTTCCCTCAACGTCCCCCACGAACATTCCCTCAACATTTCTTCACGAACGTTTCCCCACGAACGTTCCCCCAACGTTCCCCCACGAACAATCCCTCAATAATCCTTCACGAATGTTTCCACACAAACGTTCCCTCAATGTTCCCCCGAACGATCACCCTCAACGCTTTCTCAAAACCACCCCACAACGTTCCCGCAACCCCCCCCCCCCCCACGAGGAGAACATGCAAACTCCACACAGAAAGGACCCGTACCACTCCACCTGGGAATCAAAATCAGGACCTTCTTGCTGTGAGACGACAGTGCTACCCATCTTATTAAACAAATAAATGACGTAACGAATTTGGTGGAAATCTGCGTCATACTTTGGCAATAACTGCATTAGCCCATGTCCAGATTTAAATTTAGATACAATTAAAAAAAAAAAAACAATAGTATCCAAAATTATATTAAACAAGGATGTAGCCATGATGAATATGGGATGTGGGAAGGGAGGCATTCTGTTTGTTTGTTTATTAGGATTTTAACGTCATGTTTTACACTTTGGTTACATTCATGACAGGAACGGTAGTCACTCATTATACAAGATTTATCAGTTCACAAGGTTATATCAAACTAGGGCTGGGCGATATGGATCAAAAATAATATCTCGATATTTTTTCGCTGAATGGCGATATACCATATATATCTCGATATTTTTTTATCCCATATGGTAATAACAAAAAGACACTTCTGAGACAAAGCTACATGTTCCAAATTTTTTACAGGCACTTTTATTAAAATTCATGCTGGGGAAGCTTCACACAAGAACTATTTTCACTAAAAAAAGAGCTATTCTAACAAAAAGACAGTTGTTTCTAAGGTATCTCCTGTCGTGTAATGTAAAAGTTTTCTCAAAAATCCACCCAAACGTTTTCTCAAAAATCCATCCAAACGTTTTCTCAAAAATCCATCCAAACGTTTTCTCAACAGTTGAGGGAACATTTGGCTAGATTGTTGGGAACATTTGGGTGAACTGTTGAGGGAACATTTGGGTGGATTGTTAAGGGAATGGTTGGGTGAATTGTTGAAAACCCAAACGTCTCAACGATCCACCCAACCATTACCTCAACAATTCACCCAACCATTCCCAACAATCTACCCAAACGTTCCCTCAACGTTCCCCTCTCACGTTCCCTCAACGTTCCTTCATGAACGTTCCCCCAATGTTTCCACACAAACGTTCCCTCAACGTTCCCCCCGAACGTTCCCCGAACGTTTCCCCCCGAACGTTTCCCCAACGTTCCTTCATGAACGTTCCCTCAACGTTCCCCCCCGAACATTCCCCCAATGTTCCTTCACGAACGTTCCCTAAACGCCACCCCCGAACGTTCCCCCAATGTTCCCCCCCGAACGTTCCCCCAACGTTCCTTCACGAACGTTCCCCCAATGTTTCCAAACAAACGTTCCCCCAACGTTTCCCCCCAAACGTTTCCCCAACGTTCCCCCCCAAACGTTTCCCCAACGTTCCTTCATGAACGTACCCCCAACGTTCCCCCCCCGAACGTTCCCTCAACGTTCCCCTACGAACATTCCCTCAACATTTCTTCACGAACGTTCCCCCAATGTTTCCCCACGAACGTTCCCCCAACGTTCCTTCACAAACATTCCCCCAACGTTCCCCCCGAACGTTCCCTCAACGTTCCCCCACGAACATTCCTTTAACATTTCTTCACGAACGTTCCCGTTTTTTACAGGCACTTTTATTAAAATTCATGCTGGGGAAGCTTCACACAAGAACTATTTTCACTTAAAAAAAAAAAAAAAGAGCTATTCTAACAAAAAGACAGTTGTTTCTAAGGTATCTCCTGTCGTGTAATGTAAACGTTTTCTCAAAAATCCACCCAAACGTTTTCTCAAAAATCCACCCAAACGTTTTCTCAACAGTTGAGGGAACATTTGGCTAGATTGTTGGGAACATTTGGGTGAACTGTTGAGGGAACATTTGGGTGGATTGTTAAGGGAATGGTTGGGTGAATTGTTGAAAACCCAAACGTCTCAACGATCCACCCAACCATTCCCAACAATCTACCCAAACGTTCCCTCAACGTTCCCCTCTCACGTTCCCTCAACGTTCCCCCACGAATGTTCCCTCAACGTTCCTTCATGAACGTTCCCCCAATGTTTCCACACAAACGTTCCCTCAACGTTCCCCCCGAACGTTCCCCCAACGTTTCCCCCCGAACGTTTCCCCAACGTTCCTTCATGAACGTTCCCTCAACGTTTCCCCCCGAATGTTTCCCCAACGTTCCTTCATGAACGTTCCCTCAACGTTCCCCCCGAACGTTCCCCCAATGTTCCTTCACGAACGTTCCCCAAACGCCACCCCCGAACGTTCCCCCAATGTTCCCCCCCGAACGTTCCCCAAACGTTTCCAAACAAACGTTCCCCCAACGTTTCCCCCCAAACGTTTCCCCAACGTTTTCCCCCAAACGTTTCCACAACGTTTCCCCCCAAACATTTCCCCAACGTTCCTTCATGAACATACCCCCAACGTTCCCCCACAAACGTTCCCTCAACGTTCCCCCCCGAACGTTCCCTCAACGTTCCCCTACGAACATTCCCTCAACATTTCTTCACGAACGTTCCCCCAATGTTTCCCCACGAACGTTCCCCCAACGTTCCTTCACAAACATTCCCCCAACGTTCCCCCCGAACGTTCCCTCAACGTTCCCCCACGAACATTCCTTTAACATTTCTTCACGAACGTTCCCTCAACGTTTCCCCACGAACGTTCCCCCAACGTTCCCCCACGAACAATCCCTCAATGTTCCTTCACGAACGTTTCCACACAAACATTCCCTCAATGTTCCCCCGAATGTTCCCCCGAACGTTCCCTCAAAGCCCCCCCCCGCACGCTCAAAGCCCCCCCCCGCACGCAGACACGAGGAGAACATGCAAACTCCACACAGAAAGGACCCGTACCACTCCACCTGGGAATCAAAATCAGGACCTTCTTGCTGTGAGACGACAGTGCTACCCATCTTATTAAACAAATAAATGACGTAACGAATTTGGTGGAAATCTGCGTCATACTTTGGCAATACAATAAAAATCCACCCAAACGTTTTCTCAAAAATCCACCCAAACGTTCCCTCAACGTTCCCCCCTCACGTTCCCTCAACGTTCCCCCACGAATTTTCCCTCAACGTTCCTTCATGAACGTTCCCCCAATGTTTCCACACGAACGTTCCCTCAACGTTCCCCCCCGAACGTTCACAAGGTTATATCAAACTAGGGCTGGGCGATATGGATCAAAAATAATATCTCGATATTTTTTCGCTGAATGGCGATATACCATATATATCTCGATATTTTTTTATCCCATATGGTAATAACAAAAAGACACTTCTGAGACAAAGCTACATGTTCCAAATTTTTTACAGGCACTTTTATTAAAATTCATGCTGGGGAAGCTTCACACAAGAACTATTTTCACTTAAAAAAAAAAAAAAAAAAGAGCTATTCTAACAAAAAGACAGTTGTTTCTAAGGTATCTCCTGTCGTGTAATGTAAACGTTTTCTCAAAAATCCACCCAAACGTTTTCTCAAAAATCCATCCAAACGTTTTCTCAAAAATCCATCCAAACGTTTTCTCAACAGTTGAGGGAACATTTGGCTAGATTGTTGGGAACATTTGGGTGAACTGTTGAGGGAACATTTGGGTGGATTGTTAAGGGAATGGTTGGGTGAATTGTTGAAAACCCAAACGTCTCAACGATCCACCCAACCATTACCTCAACAATTCACCCAACCATTCCCAACAATCTACCCAAACGTTCCCTCAACGTTCCCCTCTCACGTTCCCTCAACGTTCCTTCATGAACGTTCCCCCAATGTTTCCACACAAACGTTCCCTCAACGTTCCCCCCGAACGTTCCCCGAACGTTTCCCCCCGAACGTTTCCCCAACGTTCCTTCATGAACGTTCCCTCAACGTTCCCCCCCGAACGTTCCCCCAATGTTCCTTCACGAACGTTCCCTAAACGCCACCCCCGAACGTTCCCCCAATGTTCCCCCCCGAACGTTCCCCCAACGTTCCTTCACGAACGTTCCCCCAATGTTTCCAAACAAACGTTCCCCCAACGTTCCCCCCCAAACGTTTCCCCAACGTTCCCCCCCAAACGTTTCCCCAACGTTCCTTCATGAACGTACCCCCAACGTTCCCCCCCCGAACGTTCCCTCAACGTTCCCCTACGAACATTCCCTCAACATTTCTTCACGAACGTTCCCCCAATGTTTCCCCACGAACGTTCCCCCAACGTTCCTTCACAAACATTCCCCCAACGTTCCCCCCGAACGTTCCCTCAACGTTCCCCCACGAACATTCCTTTAACATTTCTTCACGAACGTTCCCGTTTTTTACAGGCACTTTTATTAAAATTCATGCTGGGGAAGCTTCACACAAGAACTATTTTCACTTAAAAAAAAAAAAAAAAAGAGCTATTCTAACAAAAAGACAGTTGTTTCTAAGGTATCTCCTGTCGTGTAATGTAAACGTTTTCTCAAAAATCCACCCAAACGTTTTCTCAAAAATCCACCCAAACGTTTTCTCAACAGTTGAGGGAACATTTGGCTAGATTGTTGGGAACATTTGGGTGAACTGTTAAGGGAACATTTGGGTGGATTGTTAAGGGAACATTTGGGTGGATTGTTAAGGGAATGGTTGGGTGAATTGTTGAAAACCCAAACGTCTCAACGATCCACCCAACCAGTACCTCAACAATTCACCCAACCATTCCCAAAAATCTACCCAAACGTTCCCTCAACGTTCCCCCCTCACGTTCCCTCAACGTTCCCCCACGAATTTTCCCTCAACGTTCCTTCATGAACGTTCCCCCAATGTTTCCACACGAACGTTCCCTCAACGTTCCCCCCCCGAACGTTCCCCCAACGTTCCCTCACGAACGTTCCCCCAATGTTCCCCCCCCGAACGTTCCCCCAACGTTCCTTTATGAACGTTCCCGCAATGTTCCCCCCCGAACGTTCCCTCAACGTTCCACCAACCAAGATTCCCCCAACGTTCCCCCCGAACGTTCCCTCAACGTCCCCCACGAACATTCCCTCAACATTTCTTCACGAACGTTTCCCCACGAACGTTCCCCCAACGTTCCCCCACGAACAATCCCTCAATAATCCTTCACGAATGTTTCCACACAAACGTTCCCTCAATGTTCCCCCGAACGATCACCCTCAACGCTTTCTCAAAACCACCCCACAACGTTCCCGCAACCCCCCCCCCCCCCCCACGAGGAGAACATGCAAACTCCACACAGAAAGGATCCGTACCACTCCACCTGGGAATCAAAATCAGGACCTTCTTGCTGTGAGACGACAGTGCTACCCATCTTATTAAACAAATAAATGACGTAACGAATTTGGTGGAAATCTGCGTCATACTTTGGCAATAACTGCATTAGCCCATGTCCAGATTTAAATTTAGATACAATTAAAAAAAAAAAAACAATAGTATCCAAAATTATATTAAACAAGGATGTAGCCATGATGAATATGGGATGTGGGAAGGGAGGCATTCTGTTTGTTTGTTTATTAGGATTTTAACGTCATGTTTTACACTTTGGTTACATTCATGACAGGAACGGTAGTCACTCATTATACAAGATTTATCAGTTCACAAGGTTATATCAAACTAGGGCTGGGCGATATGGATCAAAAATAATATCTCGATATTTTTTCGCTGAATGGCGATATACCATATATATCTCGATATTTTTTTATCCCATATGGTAATAACAAAAAGACACTTCTGAGACAAAGCTACATGTTCCAAATTTTTTACAGGCACTTTTATTAAAATTCATGCTGGGGAAGCTTCACACAAGAACTATTTTCACTTAAAAAAAAAAAAAAAAGAGCTATTCTAACAAAAAGACAGTTGTTTCTAAGGTATCTCCTGTCGTGTAATGTAAACGTTTTCTCAAAAATCCACCCAAACGTTTTCTCAAAAATCCACCCAAACGTTTTCTCAAAAATCCATCCAAACGTTTTCTCAAAAATCCATCCAAACGTTTTCTCAACAGTTGAGGGAACATTTGGCTAGATTGTTGGGAACATTTGGGTGAACTGTTAAGGGAACATTTGGGTGGATTGTTAAGGGAATGGTTGGGTGAATTGTTGAAAACCCAAACGTCTCAACGATCCACCCAACCATTACCTCAACAATTCACCCAACCATTCCCAAAAATCTACCCAAACGTTCCCTCAACGTTCCCCCCCTCACGTTCCCTCAACGTTCCCCCACAAATTTTCCCTCAATGTTCCTTCATGAACGTTCCCCCAATGTTTCCACACGAACGTTCCCCCAACGTTTCCACGCGAATGTTCCCTCAACATTCCCCCTCAACGTTTCCTCAACATTCATTCACGTATGTTCCCCAACGTTCCTTCACGAACGTTCCCCCAAAAATTTTTATTAATTCATCCAGTATAAACTAACACGACCACGTACAACATCCAGTACAGAGATCACTGCCCATAATGTTTTTTACAGATATAGCAAATATCTATACATGCACATCACATATACAAACACAAGAGTCAGAACAACAGGAGATGCACTGTTAAGTTATTATTACTGTTTATAACACTTGTGCTTGATTTACACTGTTTAAATATGAAGTAAATACATGCATGTCAGCGCGTGCATGCGCTTGTATGTATTTCCGTTTTCCAATATTGGTTTCTGAAACGAATAACGACTCGTTTTCTTGTTTTTCAACTTTGGGATTTGAAGTGAAAAACGAATGACCAAAGGTACACGGAGCTGGAACCTTTTGTCTGGACTTGTTTTCGGCATTCCCTACAGAATACATTATTCTGCTGTTCATCTGACACTTTGAATCCGAACCATCTCCAAATAACTGAGCCATTATTATTCTTTTTACTAAGCAGCTCCTCCACCGTCTTCATGCTATCATGGCAGTTTTACTTACAGAAATGTGTTCTGAGGGCAGAAAGAATTGGCGGTGGGGAGGGGCGAGTTGTGTTCAGTGAGGGAGAGGGGCTAGTTGTGTTCAGTGAGGGAAAGAGGCGGGGCAGGTGAACATGCGCAGAGACTAACTGGGAGAAGAGAAAGACGAACTGTCGGATCTAACTGGAACGCAACATCTATATCGATATAGACGATATTGTCTTATCTTATATCGCGTATGAAAATATATCGATATTTTATAAAATCTCGATATATCGCCCAGCCCTATATCAAACACAGTCATGGACAATTTAGTGTCTCCAATTCACCTCACTTGCATGTCTTTGGACTGTGGGAGGAAACTGGAGCACCCAGAGTAAACCCATGCGGACAAGGGGAGAACATGAAAGGACCCGGACCGCCCCAGCTGGGGACTGAACCCAGGACCTTCTTGCTGTGAGGAGACAGTGCTACCCACTGAGGGGGGCATTCTAAAACATTCCTGACATATCAGCAGTGGAATGCTAATGAGTGGAATATGTTTATTTATAATTTTTACATCAGCATAATGGGGGCATTTAATTGATTGATTACTTTATTGATACCCAATTTTTTTTGCACCATAAGCCACTTGTTTGTTACTGTTGGATGCTCTTTTTCAGTCCCTTTGCAGCCAATACAGAAGTTGACCAGAACAGCCAGTATTTACCACATGGCTGTGGCAGGAAGACAAAATCCATTCTAAAGCAACTGAGGGTAGGAGAGATCACCTGAAACTTCATTTTCTGTGCCAAATCTCAGTCTAGAATAAAGATCAGCTTACACATCAAAGGGACAGTAAATAACATTTAACAGAACAGAAACAACATTTTACCTTAGTCAGCAGCACCAGGGTAATACCAGGCCATAAGGGTAAACAGTACATGGAGTGAGGCATCATGGGATGAAAGCCCTCCTTAGATGCTGCTTCTAGGAATACTCTAGTTGGGGTCATAGGGTCAGGAGCCGGCACCTGAAGAGTTTGCAGACTGTCCTCTGCCATCTGAAATTAAACGCAGCACTCTAAAACAATCACAGCATGAGTTTAACTTTTGAATGTGATAAGATTTTACTGGTCTTACCTGAATGTCAGGATCCACAAACTGGAAGACAGGAGGACTGTCACTGCTAAGATGGCCTGTGTAGATTAATGTTAGGCACAGTTGCATAAAGTTTAGCCATGTTGTTATTCTATTTCATCTTTTTATTATTTACAGTGCATGATACCAGTCTGTAAGGGTAATTAGAGATGCAATGTCATTGGGCAGAGGGTGCAAATTGTTGTTTTACATTTCCATTTAGCATACAGTAATTAGCAGATGCTAAATCCAAAGCAGCTTACAATTGTGACAATGCAATAAAAGCAATTGAGGGTTAAGGGCCTTGTTTAACTTTGCAGTGATGGGGCTTGAACTACTGACCTTCCGATTACTAGTACAGTATCTTAACCACTGAGCTAGCACTGCTTACTTACTCCCTTCTGTACACATGAACCATACATGAACTTAGCGACATGTGACTGGTCGGGTTAGCTTGGACCAATAGGGAACGCCAGAATGCCTCCCTTCAGCCCCCCAAAAAAAGAGGGCCAATTATACACTCTTGGACTTCAGGACACACATGGCTGATGGGAACACTTACTAATCCTTCAGTATAGAGCTCCTTAAATTGAATTCAACATTTTATGGTTCTGTAGTGTATTAGAACAATATTAATTGATTTTGAGAATGGTGCGGCATGGTGGCTAAGTGGGTAGCACTGTTGCCTCACAGCAAGAAGGTCCTGGTTTTGATCCCCAGGTGGGGCGGTCCGGGTCCTTTCTGTGTGGAGTTTGCATGTTCTCCCTGTGTCTGCGTGGGTCTCCTCCGGGTGCTCCAGTTTCCTCCCACAGTCCAAAGACATGCAATTGAATCGGAGACATTCAATTGTCCAAGACTGTGTTCGATATAACCTTGTGAACTGATGAATCTTGTGTAATGAGTAACTACCGTGTCTGTCATGAATGTAACCAAAGTGTAAAACATGACGTTAAAATCCTAATAAACAAACAAAGAAAACAAAGTCAGAATGAGGTCTGACTCACCAGAGTCTTTTTCAATTGGTGAAGGTTCTGGAGTGTAGAAAATGTCAGGCGCTGAAGTACTTTCCAGCTCCTAAACACACCAGCAAGCCAAAAAAACACATACTTTAATATGAATATCAATGTGATGCCCGAATGCCAAAGGTAAGTATTAGTGGTGAACTGATACACTGCTTATACTTGATTATATCTGTTGGGGTTTTTTTTATTTTAGTAAACAATATTTTAGGAGGAAGCCTGGAGTGGCCCAATAAAAAAAATCACACACTAACACACACTAAAATTCAACACTTATTGCAAAATTTTGAATACACAATGTTCATACATAATTAAAAAAATAATAATAACAGAATAAAATATGTACAAGATTAATTACATGTTAAAACTGAACTATAAAATGAACAATTTTAAGCTGTAAGTGTATTAATAAAAATATTTTATGACATTTAGCAGATGCTTTTCTCCAAAAACAACATAATCAAGGCAGTTTAGGGTCAGGGGCTTTGCTCAAGAGTCCGACAGTGGTAAACTGAGAATAATGGAGCCTAAACCAGTGCTAAATGCTAGTGACAATGTTTAAAAAAATGAAACTGAAACCTAAATGTCTCCCTACACTTTACAGAAACATTACTCAAGATGCAGAAGCCAAAAGGTCAGACTGTTTGCAGTAGATTCATGTAGGCAATAAGGGTTTATTTATAATCCCTCAGTTTAAACAGTGCAATTGCATAAGAGTGTATAATCATGCTAAATCTATGTGATGTATCATGCTATAACACACTGTAACACACCTAATATATATACAGTGAAGCCCGAAATTATTCATACCCCTGGCAAATTTTGACTTAAAGTTACTTTTATTCAACCAGCAATTTTTTTTTTGACCAGAAATGACACAGGTGTCTTCCAGAAGATAATAAGACGATGTACAAGAGGCATCATTATGGAAAAAAATATTTCCCAGCTTTTATTTACATTTGAACAAAAAGTGGCATGTCCAAAATCATTCATACCCTTTGCAAACTGTCACAGTCTATGGGAAAATCCAAAGTTCTATACCATTCCAAATAGTCCAAGCTGTTCTAAAGCATCCTAATTACCCTGATTCATTGGGAACAGCTGTTTTAATCAACTCAACAGGTGAAAAACAGCAACTTTCTGCAGTTGGTTTGTGGACAGTCATGGCTAAGACAAAGGAGCTCACTAAGGACCTGCGGCTGTGCATTGTGGCAGCTCACAAGTCAGGAAAGGGCTATAAGGCCATATCTAAATGTTTTCAAGTTCCAGTGGCTACAGTGCAAAGTATTATTAAAAAATACAAGACATTCCGCACTGTGGAAAATCTCAGAGGACGTGGTCGGAAGCCAAAAGTGACACCTGTGCTGGCCAGGAGGATAGTGAGAGAGGTGAAAAAGAATCCAAGGATCACCACCAAGGCCATCCTGGTGAATCTGGGCTCTGCTGGTGGCAACGTCTCAAGGCAGACAGTCCAACGGACACTGCACACTGCTGGGTTCCACGGACGCAGACCAAGGAGGACGCCACTTCTCCAGAAAAGGCACACAAAAGCTCGCTTGGCCTTTGCAAATGCTCATCTGGACAAAGAAGAAGACTTCTGGTCTTCTGTTTTATGGTCAGATGAAACAAAAATTGAATTGTTTGGCCACAATGATGTATCCTTCATTTGGTGTAAAAAAGGAGAAGCCTTCAACCCTAAGAACACCATCCCCACTGTCAAACATGGTGGTGGGAACCTAATGATTTGGGGGTGTTTTTCAGCCAATGGACCAGGGAACCTAATCACAGTAAACGGCATCATGAAAAAAGATCAATACATCAAGATTCTCAACAACAACATCAGGCAGTCTGCAGAGAAACTTGGCCTTGGGCACCAGTGGACATTTCAGCACGACAACGACCCAAAACACACAGCAAAAGTGGTGAAGAAATGGTTAGCGGACAAAAACATTAACATTTTGCAGTGGCCCAGCCAGAGTCCTGACTTGAATCCAATTGAGAATCTGTGGAGGGAGCTAAAGATCAGGGTGATGGCAAGGAGACCCTCCAACCTGAAAGAGTTGGAGCTCATCGCTAAAGATGAATGGGCAAAAATACCAGTGCATACATGCAAAAAGCTGGTCAGCAATTATAGGAAGCGTTTGATTGCTGTAATAGCCAATAAAGGCTTTTCTATTAATTATTGAGAAGGGTATGAATAATTTTGGACATGCCACTTTTTGTTCAAATGTAAATAAAAGCTGAGAAATATTTTTTTCCATAATGATGCCTCTTGTACATCGTCTTATTATCTTCTGGGAGACGCCTGTGTCATTTCCGGTCCAAAAAAAAAATTGCTGGTTGAATAAAAGTAACTTTAAGTCAAAATTTGCCAGGGGTATGAATAATTTCAGGCTTCACTGTATATAAATTTTTTTATTTTTTTTTACCTCAGTAGATGTGTCTTCAAGCTCGAGGCTGCTAGGATAAAGATCCTGCACAATGATGATCAGGGACAGAAGGTCTGAAGTACTCAGCGTGCTGGCATTACGGCTACAGAAGAGAATACAAAACAAATCAAATTATACACTCGGGATGTTCAGCTTATCTTTTTCACTATGTGCCGAGTGCAAACCAAAATCACATTAATTACATTAGAATTCAACATGATTAAGTTCAACAAAGTTCACATTTACAAACTATCTGTCAAATGACTGCAGTGTGTTGTCGTGTTCCCTCTGATATGTGTCCTGTACACTTGATTATGTTTTTTTTTTATATGGAAGATTTAATTAGTGTATCTCTTATTACTTCCATGTTACCCAATCTGAATAGACATCATTGTATAATAAGGTTGTGACATTGTTTACAGTCAGTCTGGACTGGATCCAAGGCTGGATTAGATGTTCTAATGTCTACAGTTGTGTTTTGTCCTGTTTATGGATGCAGACTTAGCTTAGCTTGCTAGGAACTGACATGTTAGCAAACAAAGTAAATAAAAAAGCCTTTCTGTACACTGTTAGTTGTGATCCTCCAAACTACTTCGAAAGTGTAACAAGCCCACATGCTAGGGCAATTGGCGGTGTGGCTTGGTTGTGGAATTATGTCCTTATGTCTTGCCAAATATGGCTGGCAGATGTGGCATGGATCCTCTGACAATCACCTGCACCCTGTTGAGGGTTAACTCGCTGCATGTGAGCATTACGGTTTCTTTCACACAGACTTGCCGGCTCCTCTGTTGGCGACACGCCTTTCTCTTAGAACCATGATGCCGGGCTTTGTCTGGTCTGTTGCAGCACTTTTCTGGTGTCATGGGGGAACTGCCCTGGGCAGTCTGGACCCAAACTGGCCACTGGCGCTCGTACATTGCCATCCACTGCTTGTTCAGAGTCTACTTTTCTCTTTTTTCTGAGAACTTAGTTGTTACAGGTACTCTGAGCAGCTTGCCATATTGTGACAACCAGTTTTTATGTTTGCACTATCCCTTTCAAATCCCCTTTCTCTGTTGTTGGCTGCAGATTTTTGTTTTGGCCTCCCACTCTATGTTTTATTTAGCCTTTTTGTTTGTTTGTTTGTTTATTAGGATTTTAACATCGTGTTTTACACTTTGGTTACATTCATGACAGGAAACGGTAGTCACTCATTACACAAAATTCATCAGTACACACAAGGTTATTTCGAACACAGGCATGGACAATTCCACATCTCCAATCCACCTCACCCGCATGTCTTTGGACTGTGGGAGGAAACCGGAGCACCCGGAGGAAACCCACGCAGACACGGGGAGAACATTCAAACTCCACACAGAAAGGACCCGGACCGCCACACCTGAGGATCGAACCCAGGACCTTCTTGTTGTCAGGCGACAGTGCTACCCACCAAGCCACCGTGCCGCCCAGCCTTTTTGTTTGTGGCCCTTTAGCCACAGTATTAGTTCAGCACCCTGCAAACAGGGTTTATTTTCAGTACTTACTGGTGCCTCAATTGCAAGGCACAACCCACCCTGTTAGAGAAATGGGAAAAAAACCCACTGTTCTTTAAGAAAGCTGATATGTCAAGGCACAGCCAAACTGCCAAATATTTCACAACACCATTACCCAAAATGATCACCCAAAAACCTCTTTACTCAAGGTCATCAAAGGAACTGAGTCCAGCACATAAAACTGCAGGTTGAATGCATTTTATTAGAAGGTCACATGATTTATTCCTCAATACGCATTTACAGTACCTGGAATAGAAAGCCAAAAGTTTGGTGTGCACCAGGATGAAAGCATGCAGCACCTCCTCTCCTGCTCTTTCAGCACTGCTGTTGATCTGCTGCACCAGTTTCCGCTCCAGAAACTCAATGCATTGTTCACACAGCATCGGGTGGATCAACCTCTCCACAGCCTAATAAAGAAAGAAAAACATCTTTCACATTTATTCATTCTTATCAATTGCTTTATCCTAGTCAGGGTCACAGTGGGTCTGGCACCACCAGGAATAACTGGACAAGAGGCAGGAACAAATAAAAACACATTGGGGTGCCAATCCATTCCAGACAATCGCACACTCGCCCCATTTATTCATCAGCTTGCTCACACCTTGTGGCAATTTAGGGTATCAAACCATATTTCCTCATGTTTTTGGAAGGTGTTACACATTACACTGTAATTATGACTAGAGATGGTCAGACTGCAGACACTGCACAGGACAAAACGTGTACAGGACAAAGTATAATGCTAAACACAGGCTTGTTCTTAAAAGAAAACAGCCGATCCAGCTTTGGCATATTTTCGGGAGGTGGAAGAAAACCAGGGCAGCCATAAGAAAAACATGCCTACATAATAAAAAGATAAACTCCTCACAGAGTGCCCAGAGGCAAGGAAGGAACCCAGGTTCTCATACAGTATGCCACCTACTTCACCAGCTGTGCCACTGTTTTTTTTGTTTTTGTTTTTTTAATTTTTTTCAACTTTTTCTCCCCTTTTTGCGCATCCAATTGTTCAATTAGCATCGTGCTTCCTCTCTGTCTATGCCGAACCCTGCCCTGACGGAGGTGATTGAAGCTAACCCGTATCCCCTCCGAAACACGAGCAGCAGCCAGATGCATCTTTGCCACCCACACATTGACGAGTTTGGCGCCACCTAGCGTTGCATGCGGAGAGACACACCCTACGGGCACCCTCTCCCATCTCTGTGTAAGCGCCTCCAATCAGCCGGCAGAGAACGCAATCGCATTCTGACAGAGAGAGACCCACATCCGGTTCTTTGTCCCACCCCCCACATGAGCAACCGGCCAATCGTTGCTCATATAGCCACTCAGCTTCGAACCGGTAAAGCAAGGCTGGATTCGATACCACGCTTCTCAGAATCCAGCCCTGGTTGCAGCGCGTTTCTTTTTTACCGCTGCGCCACCTGAGCGGCCTGTGCCACTGTTTTGACAGGAAAACAAAAACATGTTTGTTTTTTAGCACTACCCATTTGAAAGCAGATTGTTACTACCTCCACTAAAAAGCTTTGATCCTGTTCTCTCAAGCGGCTGTACGTTTCAAGAAGTCCCTGCAGTTTCTTCCATACACGGTTCCTCTGCTCCATGTCGTGAGGGCGCAATCTGGCAATCAGAAAAAACAAAGGAAAGATAGATAAACAAATTTATTACTTAATAAAATCATTGTTCTTCAGAAAATATCACAAACATTTATTCTACTTCAGCAGATGTTTCTTCTTAATTGGGGTCAAGTTGGTTCCAGATGGACCTGAAAGGTGGTAATACAAAGTGGATACTGTGCTAATCCAACAATGTTTGAATAAAGTCATGAATGCATAAATGCTAGCGCACTACCATTGAGATCTAGGCTTCTATCACTGGTCAGACATCTACACAGACATGAGGTGCGGCACTGTGGCTCAGTGGGTAGCCTTGTCGCCTCACAGCAATTAGGTCCTGGGTTCGATCCCCAGGTGGGTTGGTCCGGGTCCTTTCTGTGTGGAGTTTGCATGTTCTCCCCGTGTCCTTTCTGAGTGGAGTTTGCATGTTCTCCCCGTGTCCTTTCTGAGTGGAGTTTGCATGTTCTCCCCGTGTCCATGTAGGTTTCCTCCAGGAGCTCCGGTTTCCTCCCACAGTCCAAAGACATGCAAGTAAGGTGAATTGGAGATTCAAAATCTGTCTGTGACTGTGTTTGACATTAAACTTGTGAACTGATGGGCAGTGATAGCTCAGTGGTTAAGGTACTGGATTAGTAAACAGAAGGTTGCCGGTTCAAGCCCCGCCACCGCCAAGTTGCCACTGTTGGGTCCCTGAGCAAGGCCCTTAACCCTCAATTGCTCATTGTGTTAAGCTCGTTGTGTAAGTCGCTTTGGATAAAAGCGTCTGCTAAATGCTGAAAATGTGAATGTAAAATGATGAATCCTGTCATGAATGTGACAAAAGTGTGTAAAACATGACGTTAAAATCTTAATAAATGTGCTCACAGTGCCGGTTCCAAGTCTAAATAAAAAGGGTTGCGCCAGAAAGGGCATCCAGTGTAAAAACTGTGCCAAATCAGGTACGCAGACCAGAACTATCAGCCAAGGCTACTCCTTAACATGGGTGCAGTAAAATGATTAAATCAGATTTATTTTGTAGCTGTGCAAAGCAGCCTTTTATGTTAGGGTGGCATGGTGTACATACACAAAACTACAAAAAACTGACACATTACTGTTCCAGTGAAATTTAAATGTCACACTTCTAACGAGGCTATACTACCTACATTAGCAAATATATTTCTGTCACAAACAACAGATTCGAAAATAACTGGCTTACACCTGAGCAAATTAGACGATAATCTAAATATTGGCTCTTAAACTGACCAAATCAGACGACATTCGAATTGTTAGGTCTTAAACTGGTAGCGATTTTTTTTTTTTCCTTAAATTTGAGTTTGTTTCCATACTTTTACAAATTAGTTAAATTAGAACAGTAAACCAGAGTGAATTTCTTACTCTTTCCTCAAGAGAGAGCTGCTGAGCATCACCATGCCAAACAAGATCTCTGTAAGTTTCTTCATCACAAAAACTTTTCTCTTCAGATCCTCATCACTCTCCTCACCGTCTCCATTCACAGCTATATACAGACATTCATCAAACTGTAAAAACAACAACGTTTTATTAACACAGTAATTATCTTCATTATTTCATAACATAGCACTGTGCTTCAGATCCATGAACCTAATCTATTTTTAATAATTATTTTCTACATTAATTTATGTGGTGTGTGCAATTTAAGGGTCAAATCAATGTCACAGAAAAAGACAGTAAACCAGTGCTTGGTACAGAGGTCAGACCAGCTTTTGAGACAGTCAACATTAGGGGAATCACAGATAGCAGAATGATGGGGGGATATGATCAAGTCAAGTCAAGTCAAATTTATTTACATAGTGATTTTTACAGGACCAACAGGCCAAAAACCCCTGTTGAGCAAGCCGAGGGCAAGAGTGGCAAGGAAAAACTCCCTTAAAATTACAGGAAGAAACCTTGAGAGGAACCAGACTCAGCAGGGACCATCCTCCTTGGGTGGCCTGGAGGATAATTTAATAAATAGGATTTACACAATCATACATACACAAAATTCAATTGAACTAAAAGTTATAAGAAGTAGCTAAAAATAATTGGAGTTCTTCATTATTCAGTTCAGTTTGTAATAAAGTCCGTAGTGAGTTCTGTTTTAAAAGGAAATGTAATTCTGTACAGCATTTCTTGCAGATAAGTAGTCAACTAGTCCTAATAGACAAACCGAGTAAATCAAGTGTGGCACCAACCAGCATGTTTCTGTAATGAATTCAGCAATTTGAATAGATGTTTAATTAATATTAAAACATAAATTTAAATTTTTTTATTAAACTGAGAAAGAATGCTGTAATTTTTTTTAAATTCTACATTGTGTCTAATGAGAAGAAATGTATTTCATTTATTTTCAGTAACCAGATGAGGATTAGGATGAATCCAAAGATTTAAAAAAATCAGGCCCAAGAAGAGAAGATACATTACATTTACAGACGCTTTTATCCAAAGCGACTTACAGTTACAGTATACAGTCTGAGCAATTGAGGGTTAAGGGCCTTGCTCAAGGGCCCAACAGCAGTAACCTGGCAGTGGTGGGGCTTGAACCACCAACCTTTTGATGACTAGTCCAGTAACTTAACCACTAGGCTACAGTTTGCCCATATACAGTATTTTGGATGGGGTGTCAACCCCTTGCATTGCAACATAATCTTGTCTGCTTGTTTTATACCTTTTAAAATAAGGGGTTGAATATTACCAATTGCAACTGTATATCTCTGAAAAATCTTTGTGTGTTTGATTTCTACACTATATGGACAAAAGTATTGGGCCACCGCTTTACATTTTTCTTTATGCATTTATTGGATCATGCTTCCTCTCCACCAATGCCGATCCCTGCTCTGATTGAGGAGCACGAAGCTAACCCACGCCCCCTCCGACACGTGGGTAGCATGCCGTATGCATCTTATCACCTACACTTTGACGAGTGCAGTGCAGCTCAGCGTTGTGTACGGAGAGACACACCCTGAGAGCACTCTTTTCTCATCTCTGTGCAGGCGCCATCAATCAGTCAGCAGAGGTCGTAATTGCACCAGTCATGAGAGAGAGACCCCATCCGGCTTAGTCCCGCCCATCTGAACAACAGGCCAATCGTTGTTCATGCGGCAGGCAGAGCTGAGATTCGATACGATGTATTTGAGATCCCAGCTCTGGTTTCAGCATGTGTTTTTACCACAACTCGACCTGAGCGTTCATGTGTTTTAGCCACAATTGCTAACAGGTATAACAAATCAATTAAATGAAGACAATTATAATCTTTAATTATAATTATAATCTTCCAACTTTAGATTAGGGAAACCAGCATTACTTTGCCCCTGTGTACAAAGCATGCTTTATAAAGACATAAAGAAAAGCTTGGCTCAAAGACCCCCAGTAGCCTACACAGAGCCCTGACTTCAGCCCCACTCAACAGCTTTGGAATAAACTGAAGCATCAGTTAAGGCTTTTCTTGACCAATATTAGTGCCCAGCTAAACAAACTCTTTTGACTGAATGGGCACACATTTCCACAGACATTTTTCAAAGTCTTTTGAGAGCTCACATAAAGGTCACTCTAGTTTAATCCCATTCATTTTTTTAAATGGGACATCCAACAAGCTCACAGTCAGAGGCCCAAATACTTTTGGCCATATAGAGTAAATGTAAAGGAGCCCTGATATATTTTCATGGTTGACGAGATGCACATGACTTTCTGTCCCCTTCACTTTTCAAATGCTTGCTACGTTTGTGGCCAGCAGAGTTAGCCAATACTAACTGCACTCTTTTTTGCTTTACTAAATACACACATAAGATTTCATATCAGCAGAATGTAGACCTGTGAGTCATATGACCCCATTCCACTGTGAGAATTAGACCAGCTTACCTGATGTAGAGCATAGACGTGACCATTCTCTGTGCTGAAAGAGGTGTAGCCCTCACCCAGACGGTCAACCATGGTGCTACAGGAGATGATAATTGGGGCAAACAATGTGTTGATGCTATCCTCAAAGGCTGGTGGCTGAGAATGTAAACCATAAACCATAATGTCTAACAGTATTATTGTTGTTGAGAAATGTTTTTCCAAATATTTTTTTAAATATGGAAACAATTCTTACCCTTCCACCCTCCTCTTGTGGTGTTTCATATTGTTCTTTAATGTGCTGCTCAAATTCAGGATCAGTCCAGAAGAAAAGGACTTCGGCACTTTCTGTGGCCACCAGAAGGCACTTCATCTAAACATAGATGTAAAGATTTAGCATTGCTTGTTTTCTGGTTAACCCCGATGGTTTGGCGCCCTGATGGTTTGTGTTACTGCCTGTGATTCCAGAAAAGTTGGACCCACTGTGCCCATGACCCAGATAAAGTGATGGTAATTCATGAAAATTAAACAAAATGAAAATAAAATTACATATTTGTGGGGCCGCTCAGGTGGCGCAGCGGTAAAAAGACACGCTGCGACCAGAGCTGGATTCCTGATACATCGTATTGAATCCAGCTCTGCCTCACCGGTTCGAGGCCGAGTGGCTGTATGAGCAATGATTGGCCGGTTGCTCAGTTGGGGGGGCGGGACAAAGAACCGGATGTGGGTCTCTCTCTGTCAGAATGCGATTACTACCTCTGCCGGCTGATTAGAGGCGCCTGCACAGAGATGAGTGTGTCTCTCCGCATGCAACGCTAGGTGGCGCCAAACTCATCAATGTGTGGGTGTCAAAAATGCATCCGGCTCCTGCCCATGTTTCAGAGGGGATATGGGTTAGCTTCGATCTCCTCGGTCAGGGCAGGGTTCGGCATAGACAGAGAGGAAGCACCATGCAAAACTGAACAATTGGATGCGCTAAAGGGGAAGAAAAAGGGAAAAAAAATTACATATTTGTGAAATGTACCAAATATTTGGAGTGCTAGTATTTTAATTTGTAAGACTCGGATTATTCAGACTTATATTGTATGGATTAATTAAATTAATAAAAAGAAAGAAATCAAAGCTCCCTGGGTGAAAAAAAGTAAAAAATGTTATGGGGATTTGGTTAATGAAGCACATTCCTTGGATTTTTCTAAAGTCTTAGACGATCCATGACTTGTGTGGAAGTAGGTCAATGAACCTTCCTAACCTAGTTCTTTCCTACAAAACCTTGAGGCTAAACCTCTTAAATGCCATTGTGAATTGTGAATGCTTATAGTTTACCAGAAAGTCATTTTTACTAAAGTATATACACACCGATCACTTACTATAAAGAAGCACTTTGTATTTCTACAATTACTGACTGTAGTCCATCTATTTCTCTACATGCTTTGTTAGCCCCCTTTCATGCTGTTCTTCAATGGTCAGGACTCTCCCAGGGCCACTACAGAGCAGGTATTATTTGGTTGGTGGATCATTCTCAGCACTGCAGTGACACTGACATAGTGATGGTGTGTTAGTGTGTGTTGTGCTGGTATGAGTGGATAAAACACAGAAGCACTGCTGGAGTTTTTAAACACCTCACTGTCACTGCTGGACTGAGAATAGTCCACCAACCAAAAATATCCAGCCAACAGCGCCACGTGGGCAGCATCCTGCAACCACTGATGAAGGTCTAGAAGATGACCAACTCAAACAGCAGCAATAGATGAGCAATCGTCTCTGACTTTACATCTACAAGGTGGACCAACTAGGTAGGAGTGTCTAATAGAGTGGACAGTGAGTGGACACAATAAAACCTACATTAACGGTGGCAGACACACAAATGAGCAAGTTTATGGTAATTCCTATGGTAATTCCTATGAAAAACCTTAAAAGGAACCACACTGATTATTCAATCCTCAGAGAACATAGAAGCATATTATTGGTAACACAAGAGTTCATTATCGCATCAAACCTTTTTGACATTTTACAGCACAGGTTTTATGATCTAGCTTTACTGGTTTAATTTCCAGACATTATAACAGCTCCCAGCCTTCATTATAGAAAGAGTTAAGTTCATTTACTTTTGAATAAATCTGTAGGCAGCACAGTTGCCAGCTGGTAGAGTGCACAGCAACATGGGTTCTAAGGATCTGGGTTTGATCTTTACTTCGGGTCAAGAATTAAATACATATAGTTGTAATATATTAAGTAAATAAAATATATTTTGTTGTATTTTAGAATAATGTTGTTTTGTGAAAGCCAAGTGTGTAAGATGATCAGTGGAGTAAAAATGTACCTCAGTAAAGTATTAATTTAAACTCCAAATCAGAAAAAGTTGGGGCAGTATGGAAAATGCAAAAGGGGGTAACTTAGGGCTAGTAATGAAGTAAAAAAAATAATGATGTGATGTCAAACAGGTGATATTAACAGGTGTAATCATGATTTGGATCAAAAGGAGTATCCACTAAAAGACTGAGTATTTGAGAAGCAAAAGGATCTTTAATTGGGGGGTTAGGGCTGTAATTAACAGACTTCGACAATAAAACCTACAATCAGAGCTACATTAATGGTGGCAGACACACAAATGAGCAAGTTTAAGGAGATAATTCCTATTAAAAACTATTTCTATGATATATTAATATGTAATATATAATTGCACTCATTCTTCGATCCTCTTCAAATAGAAAGAAAAATAGTACAAACTAGAAGCTTATTGTTGGTAACACAATTATAGCAACTTATAGTTCATTATAGCAACTTATAGTATCAAAACATAAAGCACAGCTTTATGTAGCTTTACTGGTAGATAAGTTTTATTTTCAGATATTATCACAGCTCCCAGCCTTCATTAGAAAAATAGAGTTCCAATTCAGTTAATTTACTTTTTATTAAATCTATAGGCCAGCTGGTAGAGTGCACAGCAACATGGGTTCTAAGGATCTGGATTCGATCTTTACTTCGGGTCATTAGATACATATAGTTGTAATATATTAAGTAAATAAAATATATTTTGTTGCATTTTAGAATAATGTTGTTTTGTAAAAGCTAAGTGTGTAAGATGGTCAGTGGGGTACAAATTTACCTCAGTAAACTATTAATTAAAACCCTGAATCAGAAAAAGTTGGGACAGTATGGAAAATGTAAAAGGTTGGTAACTTAGGGCTAGCAATAAGGTAAAAACTGAGTCTTTGAGGAGCAAACGATCTTCAATTTGGAGAATTCGGGGTTGTAATTAACAGACTTTGACAATAAAACCTAAAGTGTGTAAGATGGTCAGTGGGGTACAAGTGTACCTCAGTAAACTATTAATTAGATTAGATTAGATTAGATTCAACTTTATTGTCATTACACATGTACAAGTACAAGGCAACGAAATGCAGTTTAGCATCTAACCAGAAGTGCAATAAGCAGCAAGTGCAGGATGTACAGTATCTACATTATTTACATTATTTACAGAATACAGGCAGTGGTATGAAGATATACAGGTGAATATATTATTGAATGTACTATAAACATGATATACAGATGGGAGTGCTATACACATAATAAACATATTTTTCATAATATACAGAATATACAAAATGAAAACCCTGAATCAGAAAAAGTTGGGACAGTATGGAAAAAGCAAAAGGGGGTAACTTGGGGCTAGTAATGAGGTAAAAATAAAAACTAAATAATGTGATTTCAAACAGGTGATATCAACAGGTGTTGAGTAAATCTGTAGGCAGCACAGTTGCCAGCTGGTAGAGTGCACAACAACATGGGTTCTAAGGATCTGGGTTTGATCTATAGTTTACCTCAACTCACTGTATGTAAAAAGATTGGTATGTTCTCCTAGTTTCCACGTGGGTTTTTCGCGCATCCCAGATCAAACAGAGGTTGGACTGGTTACGTTAATTTGCTCTTAGCTTTGAGTGAGTAATAAATGAATAAATGAATGAAAGTCCAGTTTGATTTCATTTGATGCTTTCTATCAATGGGATGAGTCTAAGTAAAGTATTGCACGCCCATAGGGAACGGATGGGAAAGGGAAAAGATGTAGTAGAACAATTTCTGTGCAGATTTAGTGTGAGGAAATGCAAAAACAAAATAGTAGAACAGTTGTGCTCATATTATACAGCATCAATATTCTAAATAGTGCTTCAGAACAAGAAGAAATAAACTTACGCCTGTAGTGTGTCAGAGCAGCCGAGCTTCAATGTCTTTTTCTGCCCCGCCACATGATTCATTTATCCCCTAAAATACACGGAAAGATTTACACCAGTTTGTAAACACCAGTTAAACTGGGAGCGAGAAAGCACTTTATAAACACTGACACTGACTCGCTCCCCTCCAGCCAGCAGCAACTTTCAACACTTCCGTGTGTTACGCCCTCAGAGCGGTCACATGACTCCACAACAACACTGTGCTGCGTGTGTGTGTGTGTGTGTGTGTGTGTGTGTGTGTGTGTGTGTGTGTGTGTGTGTGTGTGTGTGTGTGTGTGTGTGTCTGCAGCGCGTGAGAGTTATTTTATAAGGGTAGCTAGGTTTGATTCGAGTTGTGAGTAAGTCATGCGACTCTGAGCTGTGCCACATGATTTCTAGAGTAGATGTGAATGAACTGACAGTATTCACACACACAGGTTCAGGATCGCGGTGAGTCCAGGGCCACCCAGAACACACATTGAACAAGGCTTCAATTGGACGGAAACGCAGCCCATTCACACACTCATTCACTAACACTTAAAGGCAATTTATTATTGGCACTTGTTTCCATGTCTTTTAAAGGTGAAAGGAAACAGCACCCAAAGGAAATTACAGCACAGAGAGAACGTGCAAAACTCCTGAATGATTCAAATCCAGGCCACTGCTCTACCTGTCAATATATGGTAGATTCATAAGTTATTTAGACCCATTTACATTTTTGGCATTTAGCAGGCGCTTTTGTCCAAAGCAGCTTACATTATACAGTCTAAGCACTTCAGTGTTAAGGGTCTTGCTCAAGGGCCAATAGTGGCAACCTGGCAATGGTGGGGTTTAAGCCAGCAACCTTCTGCTTACTAGTCTAGTACCTTAACCACTAGACTACAACTGCCACAATCTTGACTTTTTGTTTCTTTTATTTAGGGCTGTCGAAGTTAACGCGATAATAACGCATTAACGCATTCTCAATTTAACGAGATTAAAAAAAATAGTGCCTTTAACGCACTAATTACATTACGAGATTTTTTCACTTCTAAAACTAAAGCAATTCATGTTTCACCCACAGGAGACAGATTGAATTATTCTCACTGACCACGCTCACACGCACGTTTAATGTTATTTAGTTCCGTTTGACAAAAAAACCACTTAAAAATAGAGCTAACAGCGAAGATAAACCGGTTACAAAAGCAGCGACCGCTGTTTGTGTTCAATACTCTGTTCACAGTGTCGATACAAGTGATTCAGGAATCGATTCATTGTAAGCACAGCGTAAGTTTCTTTTCTCAGTCATCTCTCCGTGTTTACTGTGATAATGAATGATGCGGTTGTAAATAAACACCAACTACTACAGAACATTTTGTGTGACTCGCTTACCTTATAAAGCTCAGGCTTAATTATACTGGTTATTACCACAGAGCGGGAGTCGACTCAGAGTCGTTTACGATTTACCGAGGTGAACCACGAACGTGCTGATAGAATCGGCTCAGATGGGATCGGACTGTATTATTTTTTTAAAGTAAATATTTCAATCAGCAGAATCGCATCGCATGTATGATGTGCACAACGTTAATTACGTGCGTTTATTAATGAACGTTTACGTTAGCTTGTCAGAAGCTTTCTCAATGATGTCTGTGCGGTGTTTTTTTTTTACAATTAGTGATGGCAAGCAACTGTTCCACTGCACTATTTTACACTAAAAACTCCACTATTCCATAATGCTCCAGATTGCATCATTCTAAATAGGTATCGGCGAGTACAAAAATACATTTACTTGTACTCGTACTCGGTTGGGAAAAAATGGTATCGATGCATCCCTAGTGAAAACACACTCACTTTGTGTAGAAACGTCCATCAAACCATCGTCACAATACAACCACAGAAAAGTCTGTTACAATAACTGCGCATCTGACATATATACGAAGTCAAGGTTCTCTGCTGGATTGTATTACTGCCTAGTATGTGAGTGAATAAAACTCCCTTACAGTTTTCTCTTGTCCCAGCAGTTTTTAACATAAGTACATTTAGCATAAATATGTTCACCATTTTAATTGTAACATTTCACTTAAAAATCCTTGTTTTCTATAACATTTACACAGATTTTTTTTAATGCGATTAATCGCGATTAACTATGTAAAATTCTGAGATTAATCGCGATTAAAAATTTTAATCGTTTGACAGCCCTACTTTTATTGTGTGGCAGATTTGATTTTGAAGGTATTTAATTGCCATTTAGCCATCAATCCACATTCAATCACACACAATGAAGAGAAGTTTCAGTTTTTAAACATTTTTCTAATTAAAAATCAATTATTCACAACATTCACAGCATTTAAAGTATTTTCCGATACTTTCATGAGATCCATTTGGCTGAAAATTCAAGTGTGTGTCTTCTTGCCAAGCTTCTTCAGTTTCAAAATGATTGATGCCACTGTGATCCTGAGAACACTCAAAGCTTAATGTTACGTATCAAAACATTACGCGAATATAAGATGTGGTAGATAAAAAATATAATAACACATAAAATAATCACAATGCATAATTTATGACTAAATAATACATATACATTAAATAAATACATTTATGAATAAATACATATTCATTTTCTTAATTTTGTCTTTTTTCAGCTGCTACATTTAACAAGGCTTTAAAAATATTCACCCGTTGGTGAATGGGCTTATCTAGGATTAACCGAAATTCAGTGGTCATATGAGTTTTCATTCCAGCTTGTCTGGAAAAAAAATCTAATGTGCCAAAGACCTTAAGGACCATCCAGACGTTATAATCAAAGGGGGCAAAGGCCAACAACTATCATGGTATAGGGGGCATACGTGTCCACAGCATGGGTGACTTGCATATTTTTGAGGTACAACTGACACAGTGGCATATTTGGGATTTTTGAGAGACATATGCCGCCATCAAGGTGATGTATTTCCCAGGAAGTCCATGGTTATTTTAGCAGGACAATGCCAGGCCTCATTCTGTATGTGCTACAACAGTGTGGCTTCACACTTTATTGACAGAGTTTGAGTGCTTGACAGGCCTGCATCAACTTTCCTGATAATAACAGGAATAATAAAACATGAACCAAATACAATTATACATTATAAACCAATTAGGCATAACATTATGACCACCTTTCTAACTGCCTGGTCTGTAGCTATGCAGCCCCATACACAACAAACTTTGATGCACTGTGTATTGTGACACCTTTCTATCAAAACCAGCATTAACTTCTTCAGCAATTTGAGCTACAGTAGCTGGTCTGTTGGATTGGACCACACGGGCCAGCCTAAGCTCCCCATGTCCCCAGTCGTCTAGCCATCACAATTCGGCTTATCAAATTGTCAAACTCACTCAAATCCTTACGCTTGCCCATTTTTCCTGCTTCTAACACATCAACTTTAAGGATTAAATGTTCACTTGCTGCCTAATATATCCCACCCACTAACAGGTGCCATGATGAAGAGAGAATCAGTGTTATTCACTTCACCTGTCAGTGGTCATAATGTTATAATGTAATAATGCATGGTCAGTGTATAAATGAAATGCACTTTCGATAAAGTAAGTTCTAGCTTGACAAACACACACAAGCGTGTTACACCCGGATCAGGTTTACACAGGTTCTTGAGCACAAATTAAGCCTGTACTGAGTTTTAGTGGATAATCCTTTTTGACACCACAGTCTAATCCTAGACTAGTCTTAACTTGTATTTAGCTGCTCAAACCCTAGACTGTAATTTAATTCATGCCAAAATGTACTTGTGACATAGAGGGTGTTCTTTAACGCAGTACAAACTACTGATAGATAAACCTAACTAGACTCCTGTTTAAACAAATCTTCTCAGATGTTCTTATTTAACAGTCAAAAGCAAATTAGCAGAATCTGTTAGTACAAAATCTGTAAATAAAGGCATCTAGAATTACACAAACCAAAATATTGCCACCCAGAATGACTATTCATTCATTCTTAAATGTTAAAAAAGAGATTTATCCAACTTGAATACAAGGAAACCAATTTAATTCTTGATGTTCAGATCTACACCTGTTAGAATTTAACATTGTTAGAACATTACCTAATCTATTTAGTAAGGTCTAAGACTGCAACATTCCCCTAAGCCTTATTTAAGCTGACTACTGTATACATAGTATATACAACATGAAATCCACCATCCAAGAGATGATTGGGTCTACACATGGATCCTAAAATATAAACAGTTTCACAGTAGATTTGATTACAGTTTGAATGGCTAAGGGGGCATAGTCACGCAAAGGTATGTTAACTCAGCCCAAGCTTCCTGTATGTCAACATTAACCTGTTTAGATACAGACTACACAAGTTAAAATCACATGAATCTCAACTAATAATTTCTAAATGGGTAAAAGAAAATCACGTAGTAATAAAGTAAAGGTTACAAAAACGTCAACATTGTTAAGCCATAAGATCAAAGTGGTTCCATTTGTTTTTGTTCAAGCATGGAGCATGGCAGGATGAATAGAAGGTTTTTTTTTATGGTTGTTGCCATGGGCATTTGTCTGTATGTCATATGGTTCCATGAAGGAAATGCATTCTTATTCTTGCTGTTCATCCTTCCCCCATCGGGTTCTCATGAAGTTTCAATATTTCTCTACAAACGTTACAAAGTCCGTGTTTACTCAGCAACTTTCCTTGAAGTATGTGCCATGTTTTAAATGTGGATAAATATCTTTAAATGAGAAAATATGCTCATAAAGTGCTTCTGGGTAATGTCAGTTTATTGGCATGATACCAAACAAACCCAAGTGTGAATGATCCAGGACTGTGTTTAGAAATGAACCAAGTTGACTCATTTAAGATGAACCATATGTCAAAAGAGGCATGTTTCCTGAAATTCACAGTGATGATAGTTGTGTAAACACTTACCAAATTCAGCCATCTGCATAAATTCCTGTTTAGGGCCTCAAACTTGCGTTAAGGTGTCGATAGCTATGCTGTAAAATACAACAGCTGAGGTATGACGTAAACATATTGAGTTTGAATTAAACTACTTACAGAAATAAATGAATAAAAAATAACTAAATAGAGGCACCTATTGGAAACAGTATAAGAACGGCTGGTTATTTTAACCCTTGTGTGGTGTTCATGGTTTTGGTGAACCCACTGCATTATTGTTTTTAAATCAATACAGCCATAACTTATTTAACATACAAAATGTTTAAGATGTTTACAAGCAATAAAGACAGCATATTTGGTTAACATTTACTATTTACCTATGTTGGATCATATCTGAACACTGAACACAATCTATTCATGCTAGCCTATACAACACATGAGGGTCAGCTTTACTGTGTGTGTTGCATACATTGATTTGATGCATGTATGCTGTGTCTGTCTGTCTCTCTGTCTGTGTCTCTGTCTGTCTGTCTGTCTGTCTGTCTGTCTGTTTCTCTCTCTGTCTGTCTCTTAGTCTGGATCAGTATGTCTCTCTTTATGTATGTCTGTCTCTCTCTCTCTCTCTCTGACTGCCTGCCTTCCTGGCTGTCTCTGCCTGTCTGTCTGTTTTTTTCTGTCTGTCTGTCTGTCTGTTTCTATCTCTGTCTGTCTCTGCCTGTCTGTCTGTATCTATCTGTCTGTCTGTCTTTGCCTGTTTGTCTGTTTCTCTCAGTCCGTCCATCTGTTCCTCTCTCTCTGTCTGTCAGTCTGTCTGTCTGTCTGTCTGTCTGTCTCTCTCTCTCTCTCTCTCTCTCTCTCTCTCTCTCTGTCTCTGTCTGTTTTTTTTCTGTCTGTCTGCCTCTCTGTCTGTCTGACACTCTGTCTCTCTCTCTCTAAAGTAAAGGGACACACTTTTATATCTGCGGGTCCAGTGGACCTGAACACCACATGTGTAATATAAATGTGTAGGGGGATGTACAGTGTGAACTCATTAGAAACGTGTTATTTTATATGTTCTTCACACAAAATGAGCCAAAGCAAAGAGTCTGAGGTTAAAATAATAATAAATAGCATCATTTTTCTTTTGGTAAACATTGAAAATGGGTCCCACAGACCCAAACACCACACACAATCAAATTGGCTAATACATAAGCATGTTTTTACAGAGACAAACAGCTTGGCATGGATTCTTTCCCATTTCCATTACTCAGTACCTTTGAATTGAGATGTAAACAGTATCCATCACTTCCTGCTTTACAACACTTCTGACAACATAATATTGCTTAGTCCCAAAACTGAAGTCTACTTTTAGTGCTACTATTTATAAGCCTTGGTAAGTGGCCTTTGGGATCAGTCTAGTGTGGCTAAAAATGTTGCTGGTGCTCTTTGAAACCACAGTACTATTTTTATTTGAACCATCAAAATTTTTCCACTCATCTGTGGCTAATGCTCATGCATTTTGGCTACCCATTTAGTCTTATTGAAACTTAATATGCTAAATGTCCCAGTTATTTAATTAAAAATGTGATTTTAAATGGCAATCAGCCTGATAAAACTCACTTGTGCAGCTGTATTTGTCATTTACTCATTTTATGTTATTATTTTACTATTTTTTTATTAAATTATTATTTAGCCAAACATTATGCATGTGCAAATAACGTACAAATTTAAAAGTATTTAAATATATAACATAATTATATAGCGTGGGGCAGCACAGTGGCTTAGTGGATAGCACTGTCACCTCACAGCAAGAAGGTCCTGGGTTCGATCCCCAGGCGGGGTGGTCCGGGTCCTTTCTTTATGGAGTTTGTATGTTCTTCCCGTGTCTGCGTGGGTTTCCTCCGGGAGCTCCGGTTTCCTCCCACAGTCCAAAAACATGCAGTCAGGTTAATTGGAGACACCGAATTGCCCTATAAGTGAATGTGGGTGTATGTGTGGGTGTGTGTGTGTCTGCCCTGTGATGGACTGGCGTCCCGTCCAGGGTGTTACTGTGTGCCTTGCGCCCATTGAAAAGCTGGGATAGGCTCCAGCACACCCCAACCCCCCACCCCGCGACCCTAATAGGATAAGTGGATAAGAAAATGAATGAATGAATGAATTATATAGCGTAATTAATTGAATAAAGCAAGTTGATGAATTCACAGCTTCTTTTTGTACATTCATTCACTGTCTGTTTTATCATTGTTCCATCGTGGTCAGTGTCGTGGTGGGTCAGATCCACGGTCAGGTCGCCAGTCCATCACAGGGCACACACACACATGCACTCACTCAAACCCGGGGGAAATTTTTAGTAGCTTTAACTGGCCTGACTGCATGTCTTTGGACTTGTGGCAGGAAACGAGGGCACCAACTCATATACATTTAGCAACCGACTATTTAGTATTCACTGCCAAAAATGTAATGAGGTAATTAATCAATGATATTCAATCCATCTGTCAGTAGTTTTAATGTTGTGGCTGATCTGCATAAACAGGAATAAATATGATAATAATGATACTGAATGTTAAAATCTGGTGATTGGCATGGACATGGAATAACTTTGACTTTATTTTTGTGATAATCAAACAACTTTTACATAATCTTAGTGGGTTATATTAGAACAATATCTTGAAATATGGGAACATAATTAGAAAAGGGTGTTCATACCAAAGAGTACACCTGGTCCTGTAAAAATGCCTCATGTTTGTTGCCAGTAATACATGCATAAAAAGCAATCACTGGCCTTAATTATTTTCACCAGCTACCAGTATTAATCATTCACCATATGTTGGCAACAGACACCTCAGATTATGCCTTTTTCCAAATGTAAACCTGTCCAGATTTAGGAAAATATAGTCAGGGTAACTTTTCAGACATTTTTTATTACTCAGGGGTCCAAGATTTGTGGTTCTTACACTGCAGTGGCCTGTCTTACGGCAGGTTTGTTGGGACTGTTGTACAGACTCTTTTTAGAGCGGCACTTAGCGCAGGGTGCTAAGCAACTATCATTTAATGTGTTTATTTATCCCTGTTCCTGTTTCAATCCCTTTCAGCAGACTGTCAAATACAACCCTAAATCAGAAAAAGTTGGGACAGTATGGAAAATGTAAATAAAATAAAAATGCAGCGTTCCTTACATTTACTTTGCCTTTTTTTTTATTGCAGACAGTTTAAACCCAAGATATTTCATGCTCAACTTCATTTCATTTATTATAAACATTCATTCCTGCATTTCATGCCTTTACTTTACTGTGCAAAAAAGAAGCCTTATGTTAACCATGTCCAGAAGTGGTTTCGACTTCTCTTGGCTCAGAGGCATCTAGGATGGACCATCACACAGTGGAAACGTGTATTGTGGTAAGATGAATCAGCATTCCAGGTTTTTTTTTGGAAAAAATGGACGCTGTGTGCTTCGGACCAAAGACGAAAAAGACCATCCAGACTGTTATCAGGAACAAGTCCAAAAGCCAGGGTCTGTCATGGTATGGGGCTGTGTCAGTGCCCTTGGCAAAGGTCATTTACACTTCTGTGATGGCAGCATTAATGCAGAAAAGTACATTGAAATCTCAGAGACGTCATCTTTAAGACGTCATCTCTTCCAGGGACGTTCACACATTTTTTAACAAGACAATGTAAAACCACATGCTGCACACATTACAAAGGCATGGCTGTGGAAGTAGAGGGTACGTGTACTGAACTGGCCTGCCTGCAGTCCTGACCTGCCCCCAATAGAGAATGTGTGGAGAATTTTTAAACAACGATGACCCCGTACTGCTGCACATCTTAAGACGTGTTTGCAGGAAGAATGGGACAAAATAAAAGCTGAAACACTAAATCGCTTGGTATACCCAAACGTATTTTAAGTGTGGTGAAAAGGAATGGCAACATTACAGAGTGGTAAATGCTTTACTGTCCCAACTTTTTTTGGAATGTGTTGCAGGTCTGAAATACAGGAATGGATGTTTATTAATAAATGACGTTAACCAGACAAAACATAAAGTATCTCAGGTTCATTCTGTTTGCAATGAAATAAAATTTGGGTAGTACATACAGATATGAACCTAATGATGCATCAGGATCTCATTCTTGGGACTTAAATTAATATAAATAGTAATTTGCAACATATTGATGGGTTGCTTTAATGATGAAAACAGTCTACAGTCGAGCACAAAATAAAACCAGTTTAGCCATAGTGTTTTATTATTGTAAATATATTTTTAGACAAATATGTTCAAACACATTCAAACAATAAAATAATGCTCTGTTAATGTAGAGAATATTAACAACTTTAAATACACAATATCTACATTTGACAATGAAAGAAGATGCCTGCCATTTTCCAGCTTCATGATTTCCAATTGAATTGACAAGTTCTCCCACGTAAATGAAAATGCAATGTACCAGAGTGTGCTGGTTAATTCTGTAGATTTGGAACGTTGGTTAAAGAAACACTTTATATATAGTTCCCTCCAACTGGCTGGTAACAATGTGTAACTTATAAGGCTTATAAGAAATGTACCTGTTGATAAATGAGCTTAATTCACTCCGACAAAAAAGAGAAAAAACCAGCCTTAGGATTAAAGTAAATTTAATAAAATAAAATAAAAAAAAAACCCACATGCACCACAGTTATTGGCACCTCTGCATAAAATATGTTACAACCACCACTGGCATAAAAAACACCACTTTGTGTTTTCCTATAACAGAATATTACAGAATGCAAAGCATTAAATTTGAGACAATTTCTCTTTACACAATATCTCCAGATTTCCCACGGTATCTTGTGCATGCTCCTCTTGAGCTCACTCCACAGGTTTTCTATTAAGTGATCTGAGATAGTAATGGCGAGAAACTTAATTTTGTGTTGATCTGGACATATGTTTTGGATCATTGTCTTGCTGGAAGAACCAATCTCGATCTATTTTTTACTCAAAGGCAGACAGATTTTAATTAAAAATTGTATTTAGTTTTCATCCATTCCTTTATCCTGGCCATCGTTGTGGTGGGTTCATGGGAAACACATCCATCTCAGGGCTTCAGCCATCCCATCTCAGACATAGCCAATCATGTCTGTGTGGATGCAGATTTGAGTATGGATCCCAGTGCCGATGTGCTAGCATTATAGACTGCTGTGCTTAATTGTCCCAGTATTTCATTCAAGTCCATGTACCCTAACAATATGAGTGTCAGTGAACATCAAACAGTGAGCATCAGGCTCTTTTCAGTTTGTCTGCTCTTTTCTCTTCTCTTTATACCAAAGATGCACATCCTTAGGGATTTGTTCACATCTGTTACCATCGCATGCACTGTGCATAGTGGCAAATCAAACTAGTGTCCTTGTTCATGCAAGTTTGTCACAATTCCACTTAAATAAAATCTTTCTTTTTTAAATAATGTGCTGTAATTAACTGTAGATTTTGGCATTTCAGTCAAGCAGCTTTATTTTATAGCCCTACTTTTTGCTTACTTATGTGTTCTTGAACCTTCCTAGACACTCTGAACAAAAAAAAAATAAAATATGTATTGTTTAAATTAATTTAGTTTTGTTCTAATAATTTGTAGGGGTGGACGGCACGGTGGCTCAGTGGGTAGCACTGTCGCCTCACAGAAAGAAAGTCCTGGGTTCGATCCCCAGGCAGGGCGGTCCGGGTCCTTTCTGTGTGGAGTTTGCATGTTCTCACCGTGTCTGCGTGGGTTTCCTCCGGGAGGTCCGGTTTCCTCCCACAGTCTAAAAACATGCAGTCAGGCTAATTGGAGACACTGAATTGCCCTATATGTAAAAGGGTGTGTATGTGTGTGTGTGTCTGCCCTGTGATCCAGGGTGTTACTGTGTGCCTTGCGCACATTGAAAAGCTGGGATAGGATCCAGTACCCCACCCAAAGCGACCCTAATTGGATAAGCAGTTAAGACAGTGAGTGAGAGAGTGAGTGAGAGAGTGAGTGAATTTGTAGGGGTACCAATAATTGTGGCACATTGCTTTGAATTTTGTACAACCCTTTTACTTTTCAACTATGTCATTCTTGTCATCTGATTGAGAGGAATATAGCAAATACAAAACATTGCATCATTCATAAAGATTGTGTACCTTTGCATATGGTTACAAGATGCAATTCATTGTCAGGCCCAAATTAGTCTTTGTTAAATACTCTTTTATAAGCATACAAGACATTTAATTAATTGACAAAAAACCATCAAGACATAAATGTATATACAAATATATATTTATATAAATAATATATGTAAAAAAACAAAAACACACTTCTAAAACTCTATTATAAACCTATGTACATAGAATATTTATGCTCATATAAACCAGTTGTTTAGCAGCACAAAGGATTGACTGTACATTTGACTACACAATATACTCTAAAAGGTACAGGTAAGTATGGCTGAACAGACAGTTATCAGATGAACGACAAGGTAACAGTGTGTGAAGTGTGTGTATAAAATAAGTATTGTTCTTTATTAAGGGATTAAAGCTACATACTAACTAGACGGGAGGCTATGACTTCTTAAGTTTAAATATTTACTAATATTATTTTTTCTCTGGGTGGCACGGTGGCTCAGTGGGTAGCACTGTCGCCTCACAGCAAGAAGGTCCTGGGTTTGATCCCCAGACGGGTCAGTCTGGGTCCTTTCTGTGCAGAGTTTGCATGTTCTCCCCGTGTCTGCGTGGGTTTCCTTTGGGTGCTCCGGTTTCCTCCCACAGTCAAGTTAATTGGAGACACTGAATTGCCCTATAGGTGAATGGGTGTGTGTATGTGTGTTTGCCCTGGGATGGACTTACTGTGTGCCTTGCGCCCATTAAAAAGCTGGGATAGGCTCCAGCACCCAAACCCCCACGACCCTAATTGGATAAGTGGTTAAGAGAGTGAGTGAGTGAGTAACAATAATAACGATATATATTAAAAAAATAATAATTATAATGGGCACAAGGTTTACAGTAGGCTACCTCTGTCTATTTCCTCGGCTGCTCCCCTTAGGGGTTGTGATCCGCATTACTGATTTGGCACAGTTTTTACGCCGAATGTCCTTCCTGACACAACCCTACCTATTTATCCGGCCTTGGACCGCCACTACAATGCACTGGGTACCTATAGGACAATTCTGTCTCCAATTAGCCTGGCCGCATGTTTTTGGACTGTGGGAGGAAACCGGAGCACCCGGAGGAAACCCACACAGACACGGGGAGAACATACAAACTCCAAAAAGAAAGGACCCAGACCGCCCCACCTGGGGATCAAACCCAGGACCTTCTTGCTGTGAGGTGACATTGCTACCCACTTAGCCACCGTGCCGCCCTACAGTAGGCTACCTATTTAATATTTTTATAATATTTAGAATATTTTTGAGAGGGGAGAGACTGGAATACTCCATAAAACAGCTCCTGATGATGTCAAAACCCTTATCGACTTACAACGCTACACTACTGTGCCACCTTATACATCTTCAGAGTTTTTTTTTTATTTAGTGTATGTGTGTATGTTGTAGTCACATGGATTTAAATGTGGGCCCTACTTTAGTAAGAAGCATAAGACTAACCAAATGCTTGGCCTTTTGCCCTCAGCTAGGTCTTTCTTTTTCCTTCTGGTTTATTTATCTTTAAGACAAGAAGAAACATAAAGAGTGAACTGTAGTTCAGAACCACTACAATGAACCACAGTTTCAACACCTCGTATTAACAACTTTTTTTTGCTAATATTAGATTATTTTAAACAAGACCAGCTTTCTAAAATCTTAACCAAACAAACCCAGAACACGGAATTGATTAAAGAAGCCTCCATCTGACTGTTCCCGAAATACAAGAAAAATACAAACCAAATGGACATGACCTTAGCTGAAAGCAAAAACGCATGAGCAAAACAAATGTCTGACCAGAAACAGAGTTAGTTTTGCAAAACTATATGAAAAGATTGATGGTGTTGAAAGATTCAGTGCAGCCCTTGCTTACATGAAGGGCAGATCTCTTTATGCCTCTCTATTCAGATTAAAGAGAATGGAAAGTGATCAGAATGGCCATAGCGAGATGGTGCATTGCATCTGATTGAATGATAGAGTCTCATTGATGGTCTCATTGTTTGCGACAGGCATAAGCATTGATGTTCTTGATAACGTAAAAGCCGATGGAAAGTGGTGGCATGGCGATTGTTCGCCCTGCTCTGAGTGTCCGTGGTTTTAGTTCAGGGAAAGTGTCACTGTCTACCATGACCAAGGGCTCTCCATTCAGCATAACCGACCTGCAGAGCACAGAGACAACATGGGTCAAAATACAGATCACCAAGCTCATCCACAGAGCATTATGTTATAATAGACTATTTTAATACATATTCCTAATTTAAAAAGACAATTAATAAGAAGGTTTTGTTATAAATGAACAATAGCAGTAAATACACTAGCTAATAAAAGGAGTATTATTATTATTATTATTTTAAATGTCCTGTTAGGGATGAGTAATAATATTAAAGAACAAACACTAGCTTCTCACACTGCTATCACATTGCACAATAATCATTATTCTATTCATCCACCTGATGGCGCCACAATTGCATAAAGTAACCTAAAATAACAACACCACTAACAACAATAACAACAACAAAAGGTTGGCTTATTCATTTATTCACTTGTTTTCAGTGACCGCATTGTTTTGATTAGGGTGGTGGTGGTGGATCATGGGAATACACAAAAGCACTGTGCACAAGACAGAAGACAGAAACACAGACACAGAGTGTCTATCTTCTCACTCACTGTTTATTTTATCCTCTCCAATTACCATATAAAATCACTTTGAAGTTCTACAATTACTACCTGTAGTCCATCTGTTTCTCTACACACTTTTTTAACCTGCTTTTACTCTGTTCTTCAATGGTCAGGACCCCCACAGGACCACCACAGAGCAGGTATTATTTAGGTGGTGGATCATTCTCAGCTGCTGGTTTTTTTAAATACCAAGTCCGCTCACTGTCCACTCTATTAGACACTCCTAACTAGTTGGTTCACCTTGTAGATGTAAAGTCAGAGACGATCGCTCATCTGTTGCTGCTGTTAGAGTTGGTCAACTCTGAGACCTTTATCAGTGGTCACAGAACGCTGCCCATGGGGCGCTGTTGGCTGGATATTTTTGGTTGGTGGACTTTTCTCAGTCCAGGAGTGGCGGTGATGTGTTTAAAAACTCATCAGTGCTGATGTGTCTGATCCACTCATGTCAGCACAACACACACTAACACACCACCACCATGTCAGTGTCACTGCAGTGCTGAGAATGATCCACCACCCAAATAATACCTGCTCTGTAGTGCTCCTGTGGGGGTCCTGACCATCAAAGAACAGCATGAAAGGGGGCTAACAAAGCATGTAGAGCAACAGATGAACTACAGTCAGTAATTGTAGAACTACAAAGTGCTTCTATATGGTAAGGGGAGCTTCAGGGTATTTTTTCCCATAAGGATGTATGGGAAACCTGTTAATGCCTTCCATGGGCCCATGGATTATTTATATTTTAGGCTTATGTAAAATAATGGGGTTGTTTTTGACACTTATACACTGAAAATAAAACGAATATAATATAAAAACACTGAAATTAAAAGCTGATTCTTACAATTTCTCAGAACCCCAAGCTGTAACGCAAGTTTAAAAATGAAACAGTGAGGAAAATCCAGCTAAACACAAATACAAATCTGACGGTTAATCCACACAAATGCAGATTCGTGTCATATTCGCCCTTTGATTACGTTTTACTGCACCGCTCAAGACGAGCGCTGAACAAAGCGACTGTTCATTGTTAAGGGAAACGTTGAGTTTAAGAGTACAAATTTCTATATACAATAAGGTATTATGGCGATGTGTATAGAAATGAATTAAAACTACAACAAAGTATATACAGCATTTTTGATAACATTGGTTGACATATGTATAGTACAAAGCCCTGTGATGGTTTGGCACCCTGTCCAGGTTATTCATGCTTTGCTCCCAGTGTTTCCTGATGGAACCAGACCCAGAGATTTTTTTTTTTTTAGTAAACACTGTCTGATCACAGAATGCTGCTAGCTTTCTATTTCTGGTTGGAGCACTGTTATCCTTTCCGCAAGTCATTACCACATTAGTCTCATTTCAGTGCTAAGAAGGGTCCATCACCCAGATTAAATCTGGTCAGTAAGGGGTCCTATTGAGATCCCTTTCAGTTGATAAATGGGGTACTAGTAAGAGTTTCAAAACAAAGCTAAAATGGGTCGTGACTACATGTTTCAGGAGGAGACTGATCCAAGACATATGTCCAAATGGTTTAATGTGCACAGAATCAGGCTTTTGCCATTAGCATGGATATTTTATCATAATTTCCAGTCCCAATAGGTTAATGTATTAAGGATCTTAATATAAAAGCTATGAAGGTATGAATTAAGAGCAGTCTCAAAACAAAACACAAAGCCCAGTAATCAATCTCACCTCATGGACTGTTTAGTATTAACACTCATGTTTATGACTTGATGACCCTGATTTTATCATTTCATTCCACCTAGCACAGATTGAAGTGATCAGAAAGTTGGAATTGTTCTAATCCCGTTTGTTGCCTGTGGGACTGAAATCTCTCTGGAATCTCGGTGCAGGTTGTTTGGTGATGTAGTGTGACACAGCATGCTTCAGAAGCCATGCCAAAGAGCAATTGTTGATCTTCACAATCAACTCTCTAGAGGAATTAAGACTCTGGAGTTGAAAGCAGAAAGGATAGGTATGTAAGCATGCGGTATGCAGCACATCGCTTAAGGCCTAGACAGGAGGTTGTATCTGCATTTCCTTAAGATATGATAGAAATTAAATTTAAGTCCCCTAATAGTTCCATATGCTTGAGTTGAAGGAGTTCCTGGCTGCAGATGTGGGCATGTGTGTGAAAGAGACTGCCCTGACAAGACAAAATCCTGCAGGGTACTTAGACAGCAAAATGAAGCCAAAAGTCTGGGCTGATCAAATACCAAAACCACAAGGAGAAAGTTCTACACATACATATTTATGTTAGCGTAACTCTAAAGATGAAGAGATTAATAAACTGGAACTGGATAACATAAGCAGCACATCCTCTGTTACAGCACATCTTTCTTTAAACACTTCTTTTAGCGTCTTCACCACTGTTATGCATTACTCTATTAGGAAGGTTTTTTTTAGTTATAATTCTTGGATATTTATGCACATATGGGGTATGTCCTGTGGCATTCCTTGAAGATAAATATATGATATTTATTTATGTACACACTACAAAAGAAAATGCAAATCATGTCATATTTTCATTTTAAGAAGGACAAAAGTTAGGCTTGGGTTTGAGGCTTGTTTTACTTCTAATATTGAATAGTGTTCCAGTTTCAAATCCAGCATTCATTTTTGCCAACATATTGTGCTGATCGTACATAATGTGCTGATATACCCTGCTGAGTCTGTCTCAGTACACAGCTGGTGGTTAAAACCCACTGTCTAACCCGTTAATATATCTGACAAAAATGGTGTTAAGCTTTCTTGTCATTCAGAGAGATGACTAAGCATTAAATCTAGGCTCGTGGCCATCTTTAATTTGAACAGATATCAGAGCTGACATGTAACAGGAAACACACTTACAGATTCACACACTCACTCCTTCACTCTTACTAAGTGGCAAAGCGGAGCAGGCAAAGTACCTCCTGCATGTTTTGGGAGGTAACAGGTAAACCAGAATTTCCAACGTTCTGTCCTTCAGCTTAATTACTAAATACTTCATTCATAATTCATATAATGCTGTGGCATTCTATTTTTTCATTGTTGGTAATTTTTTTTACTATTACATGCTTTACATTATTTGTAAGTGTGTTTTATTGTTTAACACTGTTAAATTGGCTACTAATTACATTGGCTATTAATTAATGAATTTATATATTTTTGAACAATGGATACTTTTTATTAAGTATAAACATAATACAGTACTATATAATAAATAATATAGAATGTAATACTGACAAGCTGACAACTGAATATACAAATTGTTCATTGCAAGTGTGACAGATCTATATGATGCTATAACAGTATAACCACATCACAGATAACAAGACCCATCACAACATGTAACTTGTGATGAAATTATGTGCAGTAAATTTGGATGTAACTGGAAATTTACAAAAGTTTATTTAAATAATTTCTATGATCATTGTAATGGTAAGCTTATTGGATATCATTAAAATAACCACTAACACATCAAAATCCTTTTGGAAATATGTATTGGGTGGCATGGTGGCTCGGTGGGTTGCACTGTCTGCTCACAGCAAGAAGGTCCTGGGTTCGATCCCCAGGCGGGGCGGTCCGGGTCCTTTCTGTGCGGAGTTAGCATGTTCTCCCCATGTCTGCGTGGGTTTCCTCCGGGAGCTCCGGTTTCCTCCCACAGTCCAAAAACATGCAGTCAGGTTAATTGGAGACACTGAATAGCCCTATAGGTGAATGGGTGTGTGTATGTGTGTGTGTATGTGTGTCTGCCCTGCGATGGACTGGCGCCCCGTCCAGGGTGTTACTATGTGCCTAGCGCCTATTGAAAAGCTGGGATAGGCTCCAGCAACCCCGCACGTGACCCTAATTGAACAAGCAATTAAGAAAGTGAGTGAGTGGAAATATGTATTGCATAAAAATCAGGAAAAGGTGCTCAATGTGCACCAAGTGTGCAATATTTTAACATCAGAAACAGGCACTTGAATAAAAAAAACTGTACTATAAGTGAAGGTATTCAACTGTTTTTGTTTTATAATATTTAATTTACTTCCAGTGCATAAATTCACTTAAAAAATGCACATACATTATACTAAAATATAAGTAACATAAATATACAAACACGTATTTATAGGTATAAACTATAAATTTAATAATTTTTTGAAAATTCAGTTAGTCATACCTCAAATTAATCATTTAAGTACTTCATAGTAAAGCCCTTTTTGACAGTTACATGTCTACAGAAAATATTTTAATGGGGTTTAAGGAGTTGGGAACTTCATTGGAAAGTCACAACATTGACTATGTCATGCAAACACATTAAGAAATTGTCCTGAGTTGTCTATTTTGGGGGGCAGCATGGTGGCTAAGTGGGTAGTACTGTAGCCTCACAGCAAGAAGGTCCTGGGTTCGATCCTCAAGTGCGGTGGTCAGGGTTCTTTCTGTGTGGAGTTTGTATGTTCTCCCCATGTCTGCGTGGGTTTCCCCCGGGTGCTCCAGTTTCCTCCCACATTGGAGATACAAAATTGTCCATAACTCTGATCGATATATCTTGTGAATTGATGAATCTTGTGTAACGAGTAACTATTGTGTGTCTGTCATGAATGTAACCAAAGTGTAAAACATGACACTAAAATCCTAATAAATAAATATGTCTATTTTGGCTGTAAGTTTAGGATTAAAACATTAGGGCCGCTCAGGTGGCACGGCGGTAAAGTACGCTAGCACACCAGAGTTGGGGTTTCGAATACATCGTATCGAATCTCAGCTCTGCCTTTCCGACTAGGCTGGGCAGCAGCATGAACATCGATTGGCTGTTGTTCAGGGTTAGGGGTAAGAAAGTCGGATCATAGGTCCTCATAACTGGTGCGACTGCGGCCCCTGCTGGCTGACTGACCTGCACAGGGCTGAGGAATAATGCTGATGGGGGTGTGGCCCTCCGTGCACAGTGCCCGTCAACTATATGACTATACTGACTGTGCATACCGGAGGGGGTGAAAGTCAGTTGAGAGGCGTCCTCAGTCAGCGGTGAAGGGTCGAATCAGTATAGAGGACGCAATCAGGGTAATTGGACACGATTAGACTGGGGGATAAAAATTGGGAAAAAAGATTAAAACATTAGGACTGATGTATAATGGCTCAGTATTTTTTTTTATTAAAATGTCCTTCAATAATTTTGTCCTGTTTAGCTTTATGAAGTTCCTTTATCGTGATTGTGACTTGTTGAGTAAAATCTTTTTAACCACTGGCTTTTCTGAAAACACCAGATGCAATCTTTACAATGACTCCTTTTATTATTTGGAACATTAATATCTACTGTAGAACTATGTAACAGTACATATATACTTTATATATGTTAAATTCAAATAATGTGTTTGTGCTTATAAATACTTTTCTGTTTAATTTTATAAGTATGATGTCAAATTTTACTGAGTGAATTATAGTAATATAAACATTAAAAGTATTATTAAATAATAAAATTTGTTAATACTTGGTAGTCTTTGTTGTTACTCGCATGGACTCCGATAGGCTACATTACTACATACTACAAAAATATCATGAGAATTATATGCAGTTCAGAACAGTGCCCTCTGGAAGTATAGATACCTTTTGTATTAATGAGGAAAGAAGGCTATAGAAAATATGACCGGTTGTAACAACAGTGAGAGTGATGTTTATTGAAATGCAGGTGCAGGTGCTATATGTGGTTTGACACTTACAGGCTTTCTTCTGACAAACCTTTTATATAGTGTGTTGACACAGAAGTTCCAACAGTTCAAAGAGGCTTAGATATCAGTGAATAATTAACCTTATTGTTAGTATAGATCCTTCTTCAATTTTCATTCTGAAATCAATTAAACAGGTTACACAGACTATATAGTACATGTCAGTACATTGGTTGGTGAGAATGGTAAACAGGGCAAATCTTTTTTCTAAGGATTACAGTTGGAGGTTTGAAAAAGATGGTAGAATTCAGGGTTATAAAGATTTCAAAATTACAAATAGACAGCACCCTTGGGCCAACAATCTATTTACTCTATTTCAGGTTTGTTACAAGAAAAAGATAATTTCATTTTACTACAAATGTAAGCAACTAAAGTTCACTAGTCACTGGTGGAAGGGTTCCTCAATGTGAGTTTGCTCTAAAAAAGTCTTAACCTCTTCTGCAGTGTTAAATTTAATGAAGGTGAAAATTGTGACATATTGATTTGTTAAAAACAAAATTGTAATAGGGGTTAATAATGTTTTTTTTTTACTTGAATTAATAGTTGTCTCTACTCTCTACTTTATGCTGTGTATACAGTATATCATTAGTATTAAAAAATGAAAAACAAAAGCAAATTAGAATCATTTATGCTATGGGAACTCAGACCTTTGACTTTATTAAAATGCTTGGACTGTTTAAATGGTCAAGTGTAACCCCTTTAAGTGAACATTTGCTTGTACACTGATCAGCCATATCATTAAAACCACCTCCTTGTTTCTACACTCACTGTCCATTTTATCAGCTCCACTTACCACATAGAAGCACTTGTAGTTCTACAATTACTGACTGTAGTCCATCTGTTTTTCTGCATGCTTTGTTAGCCCCGTTTCATGCTGTTCTTCAATGGTCAGGACTCTCCCAGGACCACTACAGAGCAGGTATTATTTGGGTGGTGGGTCATTCTCAGCACTGCAGTGACACTGACATGGTGGTGGTATGTTAGTGTGTGTTGTGCTGGTATGAGTGGATAAGACACAGCAGCGCTGCTGGAGTTTTTAAACACCTCACTGTCACTGCTGGACGGAGAATAGTCTACCAACCAAAAATATCCAGCCAACAGCACCCCGTGGGCAGCGTCCTGTGATCAACTCAAACAGCAGCAATAGATGAGCGATCGCTTCTGACTTTACGTTCACAAGGTGGACCAACTAGATAGGAGTGTCTAATAGAGTGGACACGGCATTTAAAAACTCCAGCAGCGCTGCTGTGTCTGATCATACCAGCACAACACACACTAACACACCACCACCATGTTATTGTCACTGCAGTGCTGAGAATGATCCGTCACCTAAATAATACCTGCTCTGTGGTGGTCCTGACCATTGAAAAACAGGGTGAAAGCAAGTTTAAAAGGTATGTAGAGAAACAGATGGACTACAGTCAGTAAATGTAGAACTACAAAGTGCTCCTATAAAGTAAGTGGAGCTGATAAAATGGACAGTGAGTGTAGAAACAAGAAGGTGGTTTTAATGTTATGGCTGATTAGTGTATATGTGTTAAAGAGGATTTAGGACTTGAACGTATCATGAGTAACATGAGTGTGCCTGCATATGTTACTCAGTCAATTCGCTACGGCAGGCACTGATTTGGGCCATATGGGGTTCTGTGGATTTTAAATGAGATAAATACCCAACATAGTTTGCCATTACTGTAGGACAAGTGAACTAATTATTCTTGTAATTACACTTGCCAATTCCTAACAATCAAACTATGGTTATGTTAATTAGTCAATGTTTACTCTGGGAAATCCCACAAGAGGATCTGGAAATTTGAAGTACTTGAATTACTGCACAGTCTGGTAGTGACATATGTAAGTCTTTGGACTATAGTAGAACTTTACACTGGTATGAAAATACCATTCAGGTCTTAGTTAAACATACATCATTATGTCTTATTATTTAAGAAATAGTAAAACACACATCTTTCATTTTCTTGACAAATGTTATAGTAACAGTTGTTCAACATAGTAACTAATGACTCAAAAGAAGTAATTATTGTTATGTTTGCATGAAGAACTTTATGATGGATTGCATTGTTAGACATAATTGGTATTTGGCTTTTGCAACCTTACTCGAAATATTGTATTCCATTTATCACTGTTAGTACTGTGGTAAAGGTGCAGGCAACATCGCTGGAAATGTAACTTCTGGATATTTGATTTTATCAGCATATTTTCAACCATGTTCATAGTTCATAATTCATTTAATAGAAAACATTTTATCTAAATGAAATAAATTGTTTCCTGACACTTATTACAGCAAAATGTTTCACTTTACTGTGCAACATCAACAGCATCACACTACAAGACTGCAATTCAATGTAAGTAACAGATCTTGAATGTTTTCAAGAGTGACCTGAACATGCCGACATTCCTCCTGAAACTGAGAACACTAACAAGCATTTAATGACTCATCAAACGCTTACATGTGGCTGCACTAAAGGAAGTTACTTATCACTGCACACTCAGTTTGTTTTAAGTTTCAATAAGCCAAGACAAAGTTATTACGTTAATCCAATTTTATGGTCAATTTTGAAAGCAATGTTTTGTTCTTGGCTTTAAGTTAATCCCAGCAATCAATTCCAGTGTTTCCTGGGAATTCACACAACATAGCGAGGGGAGCATGTTTCAAAATCTGCTAATACTCAACCTTTTTGTTCCAAGCTGAAATAAATACACAGTTGAGCAGTTACCCCAACACAACAATGTTGCCATCCAGTATACTGTATGTTTTGAACGAAATTTTTTTGTTTTGCACTAAATCCTGTCTAGTCTTGTACACGTTATGTGTGTAATTCCTGTACATATAACTATTTTACACCTGAATGTGGTCAGTTCATCCCACTCTTTATTACAGGTTCTTACAAACTATGACAGATTGGATGGCAATCATCTATGATCTGCCATATTCAGGTCTTTCCAAAGATATCTGATGGATTTTGGGCATGCGAGTCTGGGCTAGAGATTTGCCCAATGCCACTTCTTTGCTGCTTTGGCTGTATGCTTTGGGTTAATGTTGTGTTGTAAGGTGAGCTGTCACAACAAGCCTGACTTTTTCTTCAAGAATGTTTCTTCATTTGGCTGAATACTTATGTTTTTTGACTTACTGATTTTTTTATTTGATCAGTCCTCCAGTCCCAGCTGCTATGAAGCAGCCCTTTTGCACAATATTGCCACCACCATTTTTACCAATGGATGGTAATAGCCAGTTAATGTGCAGTGCCTGTGTTTTCTACAGACATCGTGTTAACTGTTCTGCCAGTACAATTTTATTTTCATCTCATATTGCAACTTAATTTCTTTAATCTCATACAGTTCAAATGCAAAGCTAAAATTAATTAGGCCACCATGGTACTGGGAACTCTCAATGCCTTAAATATTATTTTAAATCCTTGCCCTGATCTTTGCCTTGCCACAACTTGATCGTGGAGATCCACAGGCAGTCCCTTGGATTTTATGGCTTGTTTTCTATTCTTACAATGGGATTTAAATTGAGAGCCCCCTATAGTCCCAGCTGTGTGACATTCCACCCTATGTCCAATCAATATATATAACACAGAAAGACAAACTGTTACAACACATGGTCTTCAGTAGTTTGGAGGTTATATGACTGGATAAATGATAAACATAAATGGTTTATCAAAAAAAAAAAAAAACTTATGGAGTTTTTCTGCTCAGAACATTAATGACAATATATAATTATGTACTTACTTTGAGTGGAGGCCATCAGCTCCAAATGGTTGTAACAAATATTGGTGAACTGTTTTATTTCGTAATGTCCCAGCCAGCTTTATTTTCTTTCTCGATCGATGCAGATTGATGATGTAAATTGTTATTGATCCTCTGACATAGTTGTGGCTATAAGAGATATAACAGTAAATTTAGTAACAAGGAAAATCTTCAAGTACATCTACTCTTTATGAAATCAAATGAAATATTTTTTAACTAATTGACTGCAGTAGGAAACACCATGCCTGCAGTCCAGATCTGTCTCCTATATGTGGCGCATCATGAAGGAGAGAATCAGACCACAGACTGTTGAACAGCTTAAGATCTTGTATCATGCAGGCATGGCCAGAAATCTAACTTATGTTATGTTCTTATGTTCAGTTCTTAAATAAATAAAAAGTGTAATTAAAAATTGTACCACCCCTGTGCTTGTCAAACCGACCCGCGCACAGCCCTTAGCAGAACCCTTTTCCACCCATGCATTTTGTACAGGCACCTCTCTATCTGCTAATCAGAGTCCTTACACAGCGTTTGAAGACCCCACCCACATAGTCCGGTCATCCCACCCTAGCAGAAACGTGTCTGCTGCAGGCACTGCAAATTATGCCCGCTAGATGGTGCCCAGCCGATTTGAACCGAGGAGTTCAGAATCTCTGCGCTGGTGTGCTAGCGGAATATCAAGTGGTGGAGTCTAATAGTAAGCCGTGTCATGTATGGAAGGACAGATGACCCATGACCAAACAGAATTTGTCTCAACTAAACAGCTGAAATTAAACCCATTTAACATCTCTCCCTCAGACACAGCCAACTGTTTGGATGCCCAGACTCTAATGACTTTTGGATGTTAAAATAAAAATTAAAACCGCAAAAAAACTGCACATGGTGGCACAACAGGTGATGTTCTGAGAAGCTGGTTTTGACCTGTGCCTTCTTGCCTTACTGTCTGTGTATGTATGTGTTTCTTTAATGGACCTAGATTTTCCCCTATCTCCCCAAGTAAGTAGATCTGCTACTTTTAGTTGCCCAGAGGTATAAATGTATGACTAAATACAGTAGACGAGTAATTAATGCCCTTTCCAAGAGTGTAGGCCACACCTTGAGGAGCGATTATTAACCTGTAAGAAGAGAGTAAGGTGGGAAACTCTTGAGTTCAGAAAGGCTCCCTTTTTTGTGCTTGGCAGCTAAACTCCCTCCACTTTTATTTATTTAGAAAAATAAAAACATGAAGAGCTGTGTAGTACTGGGAGAGAGGTGGATGCAAGGATTTATCAAGGAGGAAGGAAGGAAATGATGGGTTTCCAGGTAGAATTTAGACCCACAACCCTGATCAGGATTGAATATGAATTGAGATTCTGTCTTTAAGATAACTAATTACAGCCACTTTGCTCAAAATCAACGTTGCCAAATATACTGTATTTTGATTAAGCTTTTTTAAGATATAATTTTGAAAAAATTTATTTTTATTAGGGTTTTACAGTTACATAAAACACTATACAATATAACCACCGTACATACACCGTACCCTGTAAAATAAGTTGTATATGTATCACTGAGAAGGTCAGGCTAGGGGCCAGAAGGAGGCATGAAAGTGAGCTGAGACAGAATGAGGATTGTGGTTCGTAAGTCTACACTGCTGCTGACAAGCTAGCAAGCCCTGTGCACATCATCCTGGGGTAAAGGATAACCATCAAAGGGAATGGTGACATTTTTATCTGTTCTATGCACAGACCCCCCTATTGTCCTATTACCCACCACTCTCAATAAAAAAAATGCTAGAACAGAGGCCTCTAATGCCTTTCAGCAACTCAGTGACAGTAGAAAAGGCCCCTGCATACTTGATAATTGATACTTGTTAAATTTTATGGGCAGTCACCCTGAAAGAGTGGGTGTCTGAAGTCAATAATTTATGTGTGAGCTTAAGCAGATATGAAGTACAGTGTTAACCACTCTGGGCAGTGTTCTCAGATAACTGAGACTGTATATGCTGTGTATACAACAGCACACAGGCACACTCATTTCAGACAGTTATAATTGATGGTCAGAATGTCCAAAGAACCAATGCATCTCCTGCTTTAGTTTAACATAACCAGATATACAACCAGATATTAAGTAACAGAATACAAGAATAAAGTACAAAGAGGTCATTTGAAAAGAGTAATTTCCTCTGTTACATATTTGTCACACTAAATAATTATAGATTATTAAACAAAACATAATACTACACAAAACTAACTTGGTTAAAACTGAACACAGTTTCAAAGCATGAATTTGTTTATTAATGAAACTAATTCATTCAACATGCATATTACTTTTGGCTGTATGAATGAGAGGCATATATTAGGATTTTAGAAAGACATGCTGCCATCAGGGTGATGTCTTTTCCCTGGAAAATCCATAGTTATTTTAGCAATATATGCTACAGCAGCATAGTTTCGTAGTCAGAGAGTGTGTATGCTTGACTTGCTTGCCAGCAGTCCAGATTTGTCTCCTACTGATCAAATTTTTTTCTATTCTATTACTTATGAATGAAGTTCTCAAATACAGTGCTACCTTGTAACTCAATGTCCCCTAAACTCAAAATCTTTAAAACTCAGCGCCCTTCGTCAAAAATGTTGTACCCTTAAACTCAATGTGTTCAGTTTGTTTTTCAAAAATGTATTTATTTAATTTCAAATTAACAATGAACAGTCGCTTTGTTCAGCGCTCGACTTGAGCGGTGCGGTAATAGTGTGCATATGAGACGAAATTACATTTGTGTGGAATAACCGTCAGATTCATTTTGAAAGCTCCACATGTATCTGTGTTGTGGATTTTTTCTCCTGTTTCACTTTTAAACTTGTGTTACAGTTTGGGGTTTTGAGAAATTGTAAGAATCAGCTTTTTATTTCAGTGTTTTTATGTTATATTTGTGTTCTTTCAACACAAATCAAGTATCAAAAGCAACCCCATTATTTTACAAAAGCCTCAAATATATGCAGTTCCACTGGACCATGGAACACATTAACAGGTTTACCATACATTCTTATGGGAAAAAATACTTTGAAACTCAACACCTTTTAAAATCAACACCAGTCCCAAAACCAACTGACACTGAGTTTCAAGGTACCACTGTATAGTAAGATCTGATGCAGTTGAATATCTAAATTTGTTACAATACTATCTGCTCCAGTTATTTAATGTGTCAATAATACCGTCAATATTGACACCTATCCCTCTTAAACTCAACCTTAGAACCAATAAGAAGATCACTATAACAGCACTAACACTGTGCCAATAACACTAAGAAATCAATTTACATTTTCCATTCACAGCATTTTGTTTTATTCATGTGACCAAATACAATCCAAGCAGTTAAGGGATAAATGCTTTGCTCAATGGCCCAACAACAATAACCTGGCAGTGGGTGCTTGAAACAATCACCTTTCGATTACTAGACCACTACCTTAACCGTTGTGCTACCACTATAAATGGTATAGGCTGTATATTTCAAACTCTAATTTATTTTGAATGTTTAGTTTAGAATCCATAAAAACCTTAAGTACAAGTGTTCTTCAAAAAGTTTCCACACTTTTAAAAACTCTATTTATTAAGAATTCACATCACTTTTTTACATTGACACCTTCCTTTGCGATGCATTTTTCCAAATGTTGTATCATTTTAATGCCATCAGCAATAAATGTCTTTGGTTGAGTGCATAGCCACTGATGCACCACTGCTTTCACATCGTCATCACATAAAAATCTTCTTCTCCTTAAAGCTTCTTTGAGCGTCCAAAAAGGTGGAAATCAGATGGCGCTAAATCCAGACTGTCGCTCTCTCTCAGTCTCTCAGAAACGACCAATTACTACTCCTCCCCTCCGCCCTCACTGTTTCCAATGAAAATATAAAAGTGCGGAAACTTTTTGAAGATCCCTTGTATTTTGTTTATCCTGAACCCAGCAAAAATGGAGCATACATATTTGTTGTTCATTAGTATAAACTTATTAGTTTTAGTGAATATTGTAAACACATATAAAGGACACAGTGGTAAACCTACTTTGCAAAGCTTGTACAGTGGGCATATATGCGTAGCTTGTCTCGGATTACTCTCCCAGGACGGGGCTTTCTCTGGAGAGTGGCGATGTGAACTGCCAACACCCTGGGACCCACGAGATGTTTAAAAAGCAGAGACAACCAGTAATCCTGCAACAACAAAACACAAATGAACCTGTTACAAAAATGATCGACCGGCTTGTTTGTACTGAGGCATTTGCTTGCAGGAGGCTAGCTATTCAGTTAAATGCTGAAGGAATATTGGTGTGGTAAGGGTGGCATGTTTGCCGGAAATTAAAGATGAAAAGTGTTCCGAAAATAGAGAATCCCAGCTGTAAAGTGCCTTTCTCTTATTAGCCTTGTCTGCTGGAGGGACTGACGGAGATGTGTGTGTGTGATCTTTCATCTTGTGGTTAAACAAGCCCACCCATGCCTAAGCATTTTATTAAAAGAGACATTTTCTTGGACAGCCATTTAGAGTTATATACTAAAGATATTGTTGGGGAGCTTTTTATTTTATAGGCATAGAAAAAAACAAAGAAGAGGAGCATCTCTCTTTTGTCTAGAACAAAATGTTTGACTGGATTCCGGTTCATGTCATGTCATGTCAAGAGGGGGCGGATATGCACTATTAAGTGTACTAAATATTTAACACTGAAAACAAAAGATCAAAGAACATGTTCACACTTAATTTGACAATGTTTGATTTATTACTGCTACTACTACGACTACTGCTACTACTACTACAACTACTACTACTAATAATAATAATAGAATACTAAAATTGTAATTTATTTTTATGCTTACAAAAAGCAAACAAAATTAATTGGGAATTTATTATTGGTGGCCTACTGGGTAAAGACTCAGGTTTGATGACAGTGGGGGAGGTGGGCGCTGATGTCCTATGAAAGCCTTCATGACTTTGTTACCTGCTCGCTCTCCCTTTTAGTTATGCTGTAATAATTAGGGGTGCCGAAGTCTAAAGCTACTCTCTGCAAAACTGACATTTTACTCTTAATGATTTGACATTTTAACTACATCTTCTGTTGTTTTACTCCGAGGTTAAAGACTGCACGTCGAGACTGCTGTGCCAACAATGCTGCTCCTGCTAGATGTGACGGGAACCTGGCTTGTTTGCACCAAAAATGTCAAGAACTCGCTACAGACTTTATCACAGACAAATAATGAAAAACTCATTTGTTTTTTGCTAGTTATAACTTTTTTTTTTTTTTTTTTTTTCCCTTTTCCCCCCACTTTAGCGCATCCAATCATCCTCAATCATCCTCTCACTAATGCTGGTCCCTGCTCCTGATTGGGGAGGACGAGGCTGCTCCACGCCCCCTCCGACACGTGCACAGCAATCGAACATCTTATCACCTATACTTGACGAGTGCAGTGCAGTACAGCGCTGTGTACGGAGAGCCACCACCTCTACTGCACTCCTTTCCCATCTCCGTGCAGGCGCCACCAACCAGCCAGCAGAGGTCGTAATCGCACTAGTCTGAGAGAGAGTCCCCATCCGCCTTAAACCCACCCCTATCTAAACAACAGGCCAATCGTTGTTCATGTGGCCGCTCAGCCTCAGCTGGCAGGCAGAGCCAAAATTCGATACGATGTATTTAAGATCTCAGCTCTGGTGAACAGTGTGTGCTTTACCGCTGCGCCACCTGAGAGGCAGTTATAACTTTTAGCTTAATTTAATTTTGTGTTTGTATGATTTGTGTAAATCCTATTTATTCAAATTATCCTCCAGGCCACCCAAGGAGGATGGGTCCCTGCTGAGTCTGGTTCCTCTCAAGGTTTCTTCCTGTATTTTTAAGGGAGTTTTTCCTTGCCACTGTTGCCCTCGGCTTGCTCAACAGGGGTTTTAGATCTCTAGGTCCTGGATTCTGTAAAGTTGCTTTGAGACGATGTTCATTGTAAAAAGCACTATACAACTAAAATTGACTTGACTTGACTAAAGATCTGGACTTTAAATCTCTTCAGTTAGAAGGTTGTGGATTCAAATCCCACCTCTGCTGTGCAACCACTGGCTCTTAATGCTCTTGGTTCCAGCCATAGAATGTCTGACCCTGCACTTTGACCCCAGCTTTAAAACAAGCTTGGATATGTGGATAAATTGAATTTCATTGACAAATAAAGGCGTTCCATCTGCCCTAGATTATTATTCATTCAGCTGTTTTTACTAGCTGCTTCATAGCTGCTGATGATACCCAGAAACACCAGACAGAAATACTCCCTAAACATGGGGCTTATCCATTGCAAAGCAACACACAGTCACTTATCTACTCAAACTTGAACTAATTAATGAATTCCTGAACATATACTGTATATATTCACATTTATTCTGTTACTGAGAAACAATTTCAATGACAAAGATTAAACAGTCACAATATTTACAATTATAAAACATTACTGCTATTAATAAGTGGATGCACATTTGGATATTATTGGCAAACATGATGAAAGTGCTGCTAAAACAACCAAATATTTCAGTAAAGATTAGCGTGCAGTATTTGATTATGATTATAAATCTTAACAAATATTAATGATATACAATGAACAACACGCTGTTTGTTAGTATTTTGTAGCTACAGCAATTTAAGATACATTTTTCTTATTAGTTTCCAAATTCATCACCTAACTGAACGGATTCGGAACAGCATATGTGACTCAGGAAGTTCCCATGCAATCCTGCATGTGGAAACATTTAAAGTCTTCTTTTTCAGGGAAATGTTAACTTAATTTGCTCCGGCAGCAAGTAATATATAGGATCTGCTGTGGTAAGAAGGAGAAGTGTTAGTCGCAGTGGTGGGACTGTCTCATTGAACTGTGTATTATTAAAAAGACTAAACATAAAATTTCTACATAAAATAAAATGTCTAAACAAAGTCTGGTAAAAGTTTCCTAATTGTATACAGTATGTATGCATGATTAAATCAGTTATTATTATAATATATAAGTAGTTAAAATTCAGGTCAAATGGTAGATGATTTTTCTATAAAACAGACATCTGCATATGCTGTAACAAATACAGGTAGCTACACTTGTCTGCCAGTGTTCAGCAGGAGGGCAGAAGGCATATTGGTCAGCGTTTCTCAATTCTGTGGTACTAATAAACCTGAGGAATGCCAACAGCCTCACCCACAGATAGGCATCTAAAGTATTTGCATGCAGTAATCAAAATATTAACTATTTCCAAATTTCCAAAATCGTAAGTCAAATGTTTGCAACGATTTGAAAACGGGGAAAAAATAATGAAGGAACATACTTATTTGCTCAAATTATAATAATAATAATAAAAATTAATAATAATAATAATAATAATAATAATAATAATAATAATAATAATAATAATTATTATTATTATTATTATTAATAGTAATGATACTAAAAATTGTAATAATACTAAAAACAATAGTATAATACTACTACTACTACTACTAATAATAATAATAATAATAATAATAATAATAATAATAATACTAATAATACTACTACTACTAATAATAATAATAATAATAACAATAATAATAATAATAAAAAAAAAAGAAATAATACTAAAAATAATAATAATAAGAAGAAGAAGTGGGTTTGACCCCCAGGTGGGGCGGTCCAGGTCCTTTCTGTGTGGAGTTTGCATATTCTCCCCGTGTCTGCATGGGTTTCCATGCAGAGCTTCGGTTTCCTCCCACAGTCAAACATGCAAGTGAGGTGAATTGGAGATACAAAATTGTCCATGACTGTGAACTGATGAATCTTGTGTAATGAGTAACTACCTTTTCTGTCATGAATGTAACCAAAACATGACGTTAAACTCCTAATAAATAAATAAATAAATAAATAAATAAATAAATAAGAAGAAAAAGAAGATTATTGTGTGTTTTCTAATAAATATGACTAAATCGGCTTGGTCAAAAACATACATATAGCACATCTATAATTCATTTGTATGTTTCCTAGCTCTTTTTACCTAGATTAGTAAGATTCTGGCACAACTGGATAAATTCAACCAAATAAATTTGCTGATTTTACTGCACAGACTTGTTTTTCAATACAGCTTACAGATTTTTGACATAAAAGCTTAATTTAGCCTGATTTAGCCATTCCCAAACAAGTTAAAGTGTTTATTTGGGGTCACTGGGCCATTGGAACACTTATTTGTGTCCTACGTTTCTTCCTTATTTATTATTCCAGTCCTAGTTTTACTGGCAACAAAACTGCCCCATGCCATACTACTATCTTCATCATGCTTCACAGTAGAAACATTGCCGTTGGGACTAAATGTAACTAACCTAATCTTTTATCTTAGCATAAAACCCTCTTCTAGAAGGTTTTGCTTCCTTCACATGGTCAACAGGTGCTAATCTGGAGCGTGGGCTTTACTCTTGCATAACAGGCTTTACGCCAATGGCATGTAAAGCTTGTTCTACTGTAAACAATGACATCTGTGTTTCAGCAGCTACTAATTTTGTGTTTTACCTTTTTTCTATCATATCTAATCATCTGCATGAGTTTTTTCTCTGTATAAGGTGGGTTTTCTTTATGACATTAGCAAACAATGCACTGCATGTCTGTTTGCACAGATGATTTGAGACCTGAAGTTTTTTCAGACTCACATTTTTGAATGTTTATAATCTGCTTCTTGCTACAGGTAGTAATTACAAATGTGAAATTAGGAAACCATGCCACAAAGTTAAAAAACAATACTGCACTTTATATATCACTAAATGAATAATCTAAGCATCTATATTATTCTTTGTTTTTCGTATTTTTGGTATATTACAAAACAACAACAACAATAAAGTAATAAAGTTTATTTTAATAAGGTAATAAAGTTTATTTTTTTGGTAAATGTGTTCCAATCATTCACACACATAAAGAGAAAAGTTGTGTATAAAACATTGACTTTTAATGCAAGTATGACAACCAGTTTTAATGTATTTTAAAATAATTTTTCTGTAGAAGCTCAAAACATCCAGAACTTGGGATGAATGTTCAAAACAGGAATGTCTTTGCAGCGCTACAGCTGTAATTAATTTAATTCAGTCTTACATAAATTACTCAATACTAGTACTAGAGTAAAAACAGTGATACCTTTCAGAGATAAATGTCAAGTACAAGTTGAGTGAACTGTGTCCTGTGCAGCCACTCTGACAAAATTTGGGAAGTGTTTCAAACTGCATTCTTCTTGGTGCTTACAAACAATACCAGAAATTATATAATTATTGCATATTATTAAGAAGGGTATTGTGCAGTCTGGAACACTGCATCTTACTGTTCCTCTTCTTTATGCACAGTAATATGCAACTTTTAAACTTTTCATTATAGTAAATTACAATTCAGATAATTATTCATTTATTAATTTAAAGTAATGAATTTGTTTGTGAAAGGTAATTTATGTAAAAGTTGACACGTGTTTAAAATGTATTTAAGTACTTATTTATTTAATGTATTTATTTGATGTATGGAAAATGTATTTAGGCACATTAATAACATTAGAGGTTAAATAGAGGTTTATTATTTTACTTATACTTGACATCACACCAGTTCCCCAAATTTACAAAGCAAACTGCATATACATAACATTATGCCCTACTTCATAATGTATGAAAAAAAAATCAGTTCAAGTCAAGTCAATGCCATACCAATTCTAGTCTGTATGCATCCAGGTGAAGCACTTAGATGAGAAGGCCAACTTACAATCAACGCTCCAGTTTATACCTAAGGTGTAACGACTTGTTGTAAGCCACTAGAGTTCCTCTACACCAAACTTGTAAAACCATGTCTTTATAAAAAAGGAAGAACCTTCCTTAAACTGTTGCCACAAAGTTAAAAGTCTATTCATACACCTTTTAGCAATGGATGTGGCTGAAACACATGGAGTCAATAATTATGAGGGACGTTTCCATACTTTCATTCTTACTGTATTCAATACAAATGTACATACAAATCAAGGTAAATGTACATCTGAGTATCTCACTGTCTTTAAAAGACGATCACCTCTTTACTAAGCACTTAAGCTGAGAACTAACACTAACACTTGTTCAAAGTAAAAAAACTTTGGTTCTAGCAGAGTTTCAGCAGATTTGTGTTCATGGACTTTTGTCTACTTAAACTAGAGTAGTAAATGCCAAAAATGTAAAATGTAAATGTAATACCACTGTGATAAGGCTACATTTAAAAAAAATAAAAATTCAATGCTAAAACAAAAATAATAGGCTGAGTGACTGAGGGGAAGGTGGGAATGTTCTAGAAATTAGATGTAGAAGGACGTGAAGGTTTTGGGCCAACCCTGCAGAATTGACTGAGACATTAAAGAGATGGCATCTGGACATAAATTTCCAAACTGGCCGACAGGTTGGGCCTGTTGTGAATTCTCACAGTCAGAAGTCTGGCAGTTGACAAAGACACCCAGCTATGTTTAAAGCATTGTGATCGCAGCAGGGGGTGACTTATTGCCAGGAATGACCAAAGATAGATTAAACCAAGAGCAGGAGAAATGGCTCTCAAAACCAAGAAAAATTAAGAACATTTGCTAAAAACAATGATGAACAATGATATAAAGATGATCTTGTATGAATGTATTATCAATGATTAAGTGTATTGGACGAGGCTGGAATAATGTTACATGTCTTCTTGTAAAAAAAAACTCTATATACATATATACACCGATTAACCATAACATTAAAACCACCTCCTTGTTTCTACACTCACTGTCCATTTTATCAGCTCCACTTACCATATAGAAGCACTTTGTAGTTCTACAATTACTGACTGTAGTCCATCTATTTCTCTACATACTTTGTTAGCCCCCTTTCATGCTGTTCTTCAATGATCAGGATCAACACAGAGCAGGTATTATTTAGGTGGTGGATCATTCTCAGCACTGCAGTTACAATTACATGGTGCTGGTGTATTAGTGTGTGTTATGCTTGTATTAGTAGATCAGACACAGCAGTGCTGCTGGAGTTTTTAAATACCGTGTCCACTCACTGTCCACTCTGTTAGACACTCCTACCTAGCTGGTCCACCTTGTAGATGTAAAGTCAGAGACGATTGCTCATCTATTGCTGCTGTTTGAGTTGGTCATCTTCTAGACTTTCATCAGTGGTCACAGGACGCTTCTTTTTGTTCTTGGCACATGTCTGACCATGCAAACTATTGTTTTTTAAGCATAAGGTAACTTATCAGCTTTACTTGACCTCCTGTGACACACTGCAGTTTTTATACAGACATGGTTTGATGAGTTTGGTGTGGAGAAACTTTAGTGGCCTGCACGAAGACCCGACTTCAACCCCACTGACCACTAGTGGAATGAATTTAAAGACTAATTTCTAGCCAGGCATTCTAGCCTTCTCATTTAACATCAGCGCCAGGTATTAAAAACACTTAATAGGCACAAACTCCCAGAGACACAATTCTATTTTTTTCTGGAAAGCTTTTCCAGCAAGGTAGAAGCTTTTATAGCCATAAAGGTGTTGCCAACTCAATATTATTGCCCACAGTTTTGGAATAGGATGTCCAAAAGGAGAGTGTGGTGGAAAAACTCTTGATGAAATACTCCACGACTGGATTGTGAGTAGAAAAGTTTTAATCTTGTCTCACACAGATGATCTGTGGATGCGATAACCATAATAATAACAAACATCCTTATATATCTTGTTGGTGACCTGTAGGACAGTGGAAGATTCCACAGTTAACATAGGAACTGGTCTATATCAGCTAGAACTGGGTTTTGGATGTCATACAATGCAATTGACGCACTTTTTATCATGTACACATGAAGTAACATTCTATTGTAGCAGTATTCTTGGAATATGACTACTGGCAAAATGCCCTAAGCATACAGTAGACCCTTGTGTTACGAACGGTTTACCATAAGAACCTTTTGGGTTACGAACAATCTTTTTCAACTTAACGTACGAACAAATTTCGGATTACAAACCAAAATTCGCGAAACACGTGACGTCACGAACAAGTTCACTCCGAGTGTCTCTCTCTCTCTCTCTCTCTCTCTCTCTCTCTCTCTCTCTATATATATATATATATATATATATATATATATATAGATATACTGTATATATATATATATAGAGAGAGAGAGAGTGAGAGGAGAGTGGATGGTGTTTTTTCGGTGTTTTCTATATATTTTGTACAATTCAGTATTAAAATGGCCTCAAAGAATGTGCAGAAAAATAGTAGTGTTGAGAAAATAAAAAAATCTATTACATTTGTTGTGTTGTATAATTACTCCTGCCAGTAGCTGTCACTGTGTATCAGACAGAGGAGACAGTGAGTGAGAGAGAAGAAGTAAGTCACTGAGTAAAGTATTCTTTCTTTCGTGCAATTACAAAATACAACACTTAAAATAAAGAATGAAATAATAGAGAAATATGAGAGCTATTGTTGTTTCTGGTAGATACGTACATTTTATAAAAAAAGAAGGAAATGTATTATGGTGTACGGTACAGCACAAATGAAATGTGATGTGAAATGTGATGTGTGTTTTTAATGTACAGTACTACTGTGTATTGTTGTTTATTATTGTTTATTACAGGAATGTCTATTCTATAATTTAAGATTTAAGGGAAATATACTTGTATTTATAACAAAAAAGAGCATTTAAGACATTAGAAAGGTTAGGTAAGGGGGTGGTTTGGGAGGTCTGGCACGGATTCATTCTATTTACATTATTTCTTATGGGAAAAATAGGTTTAACTAACGAACATTTTGACTTAAGAACAGCCCTTCGGAACCAATTAAGTCAAGGGTCTACTGTATCTACATTTTCTAACTAGTAATTAATCATGTATTAATACTTAATTAATACGTAAATTATCATTTTTCTATCACATTAGATAAAAAAATGTGTTTAAATCAAATGCTACAGATTACATTACAATGAACCTATTTCTTTGCCTGGCCATGTACCTTCTCTTCGAGTATTTATGTTGAACAGATTTAATGAAATACTTTAAATGCTGCTGAAAATGTCATTTTACTAAAACTGACTTTTACCTTTTTCCTCTGATATGCAGCAGAAGTTATAATAAATACTAAGCACTCAAATGTTCCTAACTCGGATCTCAAAATCCTTATCACTCCCTATTTTTCCTCAAAATATCTTTGAGGCTTTATGCTCTAGTGAAAACAGAAACAACATGAAAGGCCTTCCTTACCATTTCAGAACTGTTCAAACATCTATATAAAACAGTTGAGTGATGAAGAAAAGGAAAGCCATCATAAAAGAACTAGGACTTTGCCCTTGGCATTGTACTTGTGGCACTACAATTCTCTAAACCTTATAAGCTGCTTTATTGCCAAAGCACTGTAGGAGTTCCCAAATAAAATTGAATTTTATTTGAAGTATTCTGTTTACCCTGTCCAAGAGGCTCACCCACAGACAGTTTGCAAGGCTGAGGTACATAGTACCTTGGATAGAGCCATACTGACCAGACCATAAAGAGCTGCATGTGGTTGTAGCGGTGACCTGCAGAGTAGCCTAGGCTCAGGTTTCTTGTCTGTTAGTATCTAGCAGGTCCAAACTCAAAGTGAAGCACACATGTTTGAGGAACAGTGGAGGGGGCCAGGTGACACTGTCCTGAAGTATTTGACACAGGGTTAGGGTTTCAGTGCACCTCACATCAGCTGCCCACTATTCAACACCATTAAACACCTTTCATCTTGGCTAATAGGTCCCACGGGAAACGGCTGTGAAGTGCCCAGGTATCAGACTGAATAGAACTGTCTCACACACTCGGTAGATCATGTGACTAAAAGGGTTTCATCAGAATAAGAGTAAAGCTTTAGGTCCTTCAACTATTGGACACATTTTGCTTCTAACATTTTTCCTTATGCTACAGACATACACCAATCATGCTTTGTTAGCCCTCTTTCATCCTGTTCCACCATAGAGTAGGTATTATTTGGGTGTTGGATCATTATCAGCACTGCAGTGACACTGACATGGTGGTGGTGTGTTAGTGTGTGTTGTGCTGGTATGAGTGGATCAGACACAGCAGCGCTGCTGGAGTTTTTAAATACCATGTCCACTCATTGTCCACTCTATTAGACTACCTAGTTGGTCCACCTTGTAGACGTAAAGTCAGAGACGATCACTCATCTATTGCTGCTGTTTGAGTTGGTCATCTTCTAGACTTTCATCAGTGGTCACAGAACGCTGCCCACAAAGCGCTGTTGGCTGGATGTTTTCGGTTGGTGAACTATTCTCAGTCCAGCAGTGAAAGTGAGGTGTTTAAAAACCCCTTTGCTGTGTCTTATCCACTCATACCAGCACAACACACACTAACACACCATCACCATGTCAGTGTCACTGCAGTGCTGAGACTGATCCACCACCCAAATAATACCTACTCTGTAGTGGAACAGGATGACAGGGGGCTAACAAAGCATGCAGAGAAACAGATAGACTACAATCAGTAATTGTAGAACTACAAAGTGCTTCTATATGGTACATGGAGCTGATAAAATGGACAGTGAGTGTAAAAACAAGGAGGTGGTTTTAATGTTATATGGCTGATCAGTGTAAGTATACATACAGTATGTGTTCAGATAATTTGGTGTGCCACTTTTAATAAAAAAAAATCTGTGGACCTCACTATCAAACTGTGGTTATATGAAGCTTTGAGTGTTGTTAGGTCCACAGAGGCCTTGAAAATATTATTTGGAACATTTTAATACAAGGGTGATATTGCTGTTGGATGACATCACATGTTGTACAAATTATGCTGTTTATATTTGTTTACTTATTTATAACTTAAGTTCAATATCATGTTTTATTTAACGATCTAAAATCATTCAGTGTGACAAGTTTTGTTTTTTTATCTTAAACTACTGTATATAACTCAACCTGTTACAGAGGTATCAAACAGTGTAAAAAATTTTTAAAACAGTAACATATGGAAATTGGTCAGACAACATCATAACGTAAAGTGTAATAATTTGAGTTATATTAAACTTACAGGTAAAGGATTGAATTGCTGATCCACTAGATGGCTGTAACCGTAGTCAAAAAACGAATGTCGAAGCACAACATCAATTCCTTGCATTGCAGAAATTCCGAGAGTATTTAGCCACCTAGTAAATATAAAAATAAATCAATGCTCACACAAACAATAATTATATAAATTGTTGACAAAATAGAGTTAAAGAAATCTTAAACATTTACAGTGTTTACATCTGTAGTTAGGACCATATTACTATCTGACCGGTAAATTCATCCATTTGTCTCATGGCAGGGAATATAAATCCACCCACTATAGTCCTAAATGTACTATAAATAACAGAAGCTCTAATGAGCGCTAATGTGCCACACATTAGGTCTGTTTAAGAAAAAACAAAGAGCTCTCTTTTCTCACAAGTCCAGGCACTAATTGTAAATGCTGCAAACTGTTTCTACATTTATTTGGAAGCTACTGCTCGGTCTGTAAATCTTCAGCATGAATCAGTTCCTGGAATCGACTCCCATTGATCGTTTCTCTTGCTATCTGTCTTTTTTTTTTTTTTTTTTAGCTTAGCCTTGGGAGAAAAGCATCAGGACTTTAAACATGTGTAAATGGGTTGGTGGACTGAGTAGCTAGCCTGCTGGTCATAGTCACAATTTCACCTAGTGCATGAATCAGTTCATCTAATATAATTCCACCAGTATTACTAATGCCTAAATTGGATGATCAAATAATACTTACAAGAATCCAGCAGCAAAAGTGTCTGACAAATTGTTAAGACCTCCAGACCATGCAGGTCCAACTCCACCTAACCACACCCTCTTCTCCGGAGCATGCATCTTTACAATCTGCACACAAGACAAACACATCCATAATAACTTCAAGAGCAAGATACAAATACAGAAGTCTTTATATTGTTTATATAATGATTGTATTAAAAGAAATATAAACATGATTGTAATAAAGAAATATAAAAATAATTTTAAGAAAGAAAATGAAATAGCTTACAGTACACAATAGAGAGTAGCTTGACATGTACATTTTTGACATTTAGCAGACGTTCTTATCCAGAACGACTTACAGAAGTGCTTTCATAGTAAACAATTATCTGACACCAGGCAGTCAGTCATAAATTGGGGAATTATGGCAAATATATTTTAATTTAATGTTAGTATGAGTTAGCACTGTATTGTTCTTCATGTTGTAGAACTAGCTGGATTCCTTGATTTTTTTTTTTTACTGCTGCTACATAAGCACCAAGTGCTGAACCACAAACTCAAGGTGCAATAAGCATTTACTCTTTTGAAATACATAAATTGAGTAAAATCACCAATGAGGTCAAGAAAAAAAATATCTTTAGGACTTTTATGTGCAGTGTTTATCTTGCTATTGTATGTGATACAGGTCAAACTGCTGTCACATTCTGGTTTTAGCACATTGCAATAATGACATGTTAAGCTTAAAATTCAAAAATGGGAAAAATATGTTTTCTGTTTAATGTCTGACCAGAATTATCACCCTGTTTGGTGTACCTGAATATGCTGTATCAAAGAAATAAGACATACATGAGCTGTTTTTTTTTTTATTATGACTGGTGTCCCTACACAAGCCCTTAGGACAAACCAAAGTCTACTCTCAAGAATCGGAACACATACTCATGGGTGCACCGAGTTGCAGAAAAAGGCAAGAGTCTTATATTGTATATTGCACATATTTGCAATTGGCCAGAAATAATTTGACAAATCTGTCTGAAAGAAGCTTTTAACCTAAATTACTATCATACTTGATGGTGAGTACTAATTCCTATTATACTGACCTAAAATAAACAAGTGATGCTTTCATTTAATTAATATTAATAAAAAAGCCAGTTTCTTTTGCATGTTGTTTATGAGGAACACACCAGATGTGAACCTGACACATGACACTTGAAAGCTGTAGTTTTAATAACTTTCTTTTCAGTTTTAAAACTTGGGTCTAATGTGGCACTGATACACACTGAGTAAGATGAAACTCCAGCTCAAAGCTTCTGTGCCTTCATTTTTGGTCCCCTAGCTATAGCCCACCATGACTACAGCTTATTAGAATGTTGCACCTGAGAGAGAGGGCACAGTGTGATAATTAAGGATCAAAACCTAACAAGATCAAGAGGGAGTTTATTGCCTTTAATCCCCAGACAGTAACAACCTAAGTCTTTGGTGTTAGCAAAGAACACTAATTAACCCTCAACCTACAACTTATTTTGCCAACACATTAGAAACAACTATCAGCAACAGGAAATATTTCCGTGCAATAGAATAACATTTTTCTTTGCAACTTCTAATTCGGAATCTTACCTTCAACACCTTGTTGATCTGGTCTGTTAAGGTGTCCAGAAGTCGTGTTTTCAAAAAGTCCTCCACCTTGGTCACGCGTCTATCAATGTAAAAACTAACCAGAACATAGTACAGCTCAACAAGACTCATATTAATCAGTTTGGGTAATGGTTATAAATGCTAGTAAAAAGATAGAAAGCAGGCAAAACAGTATGAGCACCTTAAGGCATCAGAATACAAGTATTTATAAGTCTTGTAATCCTCTATAGGTGCTTTGATTGATTATCGTGACTTCTCTGTGTCTTTTGACTGCACCCATTAAAAATCCACAATAAACAAGCTTTACATCAATATGGGCTTAAAGGCTGCCATGCAAGAAAGACACCCCTACTCAAATGTTGGTACCATAAAGCTTTACTGAGGGTACAGGGGTATCTTTTTAGCACTGCAGCTTCTAAACCCAAAATGATGCAAAGCTTGCTTTGATACCTTTGTTTCGGCAGCTCTTAATTCATGACAGACCTTATTTAGTTTTCATGATCACAACTGTTGGGACACATTTCCTCTCTGTGTAAATAGATAGATTGGGTTTTTCTTTCCTGACATTGGCAATACCTACAGATAACATTTAAGATCTGATTTTCCGACAGAGGTTTTATTTTTTGTAATGGTGTAATGGTTGTTGCTCAGTATAACGGGTGCAGTCAAACTAGCCTTATATTCAAGGGCACAAAAGCCATGCCACATATCAAGTTTAAGTACATTATAGAACTTTTTACACCAGCAAAAATCAGTTTTAGAAATCTTTCAAAATCCAAATAGTGCAAAATCCAGATAGTGCCTTCAAGACTTGGTTTAACATGCTTAGGAAGGAATTTGGCTGCACAGTGCTCTTATTCTAATACTACTGGCCACCTGTTGAATGAATTGGAATGGCAACTGTAAGCCATAACTTTCCATATAACAACAGCTACTACAGATATTACCTTACTTATAAGTAAAATTTTCCACAGACACACGTGAAAAAGAAATTCCTTGTACATCTGCTACTTGGCGAATAAAAAGATTCTGATTCTGATTCTGATTCTGATTCTGAAAAGCGTTTCAAGGAAATGGCTGCTATAGATAAATTGGCAACCCTATGACAAATCAGTATAAAGCCATATTGGTATAATATTGTGATAGTGAGGGGTTTTAAATTTGTATATGTGATCATCTGGTAAAGTGTTAAAAAAAGCGGTAAGCTACCACCATTCAAAAGTTTTGGAGAGCTGAAAGTCTGTGCTGACAATGAACCACACAATTTACAGCCTCACTGGGATTACAGCTGCACAACAGTAAAAGCAACAAATCTTCATTATCTTGGGATCGGAAAAAGTACTGAATAACTCTTCAGCCGGTCTGCTTTATTATCAGTATGTCTCCATTAGTGAAGATTTAGTTTAAGATTGCATAGCACATTAATGATCATTTTACAACCTACCACGAAGTTGTTTTAAACACAACTCTATAAATAGACAGAAATAAAATTCTAGTTTGTACACTGTGTGTGTTCTTCTATTTCGTGGCAAACTACCAAACAGCAAGTCTGCATCCAAGGCAATATAATGCTGGTGAAATTATGTAAGACAGATTAATTATTTAACTATTTTAACATAAAACTACATACAGCTTAAAATAACAGAAATAGCAAAACAATTCATTTGTACACTTGGTCAAGCAATTAATACCTATTAAGATCTAGGTATAAAATACTACTTTGTTTGTTTATTAGGATTTTAACGTCATGTTTTACACTTTGGTTACATTTAAGACAGGAACAGTAATTACTCATTACACAAGGTTCATCAGTTCACACAAGGTTATATCGAACACAGTCATGGACAATTTAGTATCTCACTGTGGGAGAAAACCGGAGCACCCAGAGTAAACCCACGCAGACACGGGGAGAACATGCAAACTCCACACAGAAAGGACCCGGACCTCCCTACCTGGGGATCGAACCCAGGACCTTCTTGCTGTGAGGTGACAGTGCTACCAACTGAACCACCGTGCCGCCCTAAAATACTAGTAGAAAACCTGTTACAAAGGTCATAAAAGGTAAAGTACACAATGTCCTTACTGTACTGTAAGAACTGTATATCCGCAAAGGTGAATGCATGACAGCATATGGTTCACATTTGCACTGGGTGTTGTTTTTATTCCTCTGACACCGTCTTTCCTTTTTTTCTTAATTAAAGGTAACCTCTGCTTTAATAAGTCCACTTACACAGATTAGGGATGTAAGTTTAAATAGCTTGCCAAACCCATTATCTGTCTGTTGAAACAAGGGACAATGTTACTGAGGGAAAGAAAACAAACCCACATATGCCCTTATAACTCTTAATGACTTTAACTGCTGTGTAGACTTAATGAAACACTTTTTTTGCCATAGATAAAATACACATTGTCAGGTCATTTTAAACCATCAAATGTAATCTATGCAGATTTTGGTTCAAGAACATACTGAAATGGCAAAAAGGAACTCTATTTTACCTTTGTGTAAAATAGAGTAATAAATACATTTAAGAATACGCAACCTGGAAGCATCTCATATTCATAGCAGAAAGTCATGAGTAGAATAATATATATAATAATATAAATACCAGCATCTCAATTTCGATCATCATATTTATAGCAATTTATTAACTCGTATTCTAATTTTATCTTGCATGCCAAATGTTTTTTTAAAAATCGCATTACCACCATTTAAGCTGCGTTCTAACATTTGTTTATTCATTAATTTATGCATCCATTCATTAATTTGGTTGTTTATTCAATTATTTATTTTTGCCACCTAGAAAAGGCATCAGTCACTCATTTACTTGCACCCTCATACGTTTGTACCCGCGTAGACATGGTTAGGGGTTGCAGTATCATGCTCACCTGCCTTGCCATTAGGACCATATACACATTTGAAATAAGCATAAATTCGGTTTAGCTATGAGTTTTGAATTCTGGCTTTTCTGTTCTTCGTTGCAGCAGGCTGCTATGCAAAATCCCTCCTGGGTGCAGATAGCGTCAGGTGTGGGAGTAACAGTCTGCCTTTGTTCTTTATCTAGTTGCTGCTAGTTTTGTGGAGTTCCTTGCAATTTGGTCTATTTTCTCAAAAGTGTGAGTTGCCATTGCTGGTGGATTGAGTAGCTTATTTTCTTTTCTGGGTGAGTGCATGGAGTGTGTTGTCTTCTTCTGTGCTCACCTATCTGTTCTTTTGCCTTTACAATTTGGGAGATTTTTATTTGGTTTTCTTTTTGGTTTCATTTTCTGTTATTTTGGCCACTTTTTTCTTTCCTCCTCTTTTGGCTGTAGCTTATTAGCCACAGTATTTTTCTACCTTGGTCAAGTGTCATGCAATTGGTTCTTTTCACTCAGTCTTTCAGGTATGGGGTATCCGAGCAAGCCATTTAGTCTGTATCAGCCACTATGAGCTTATAGACAGTTTAAAATAAAGTGAAAGATATTCTATACTTAGTAATATAGTAAATATACTACAAACACAAAAGATTTCCATAAATAAAGGATATATTAAAATAAATCTAAGATAAACTGACTGGACGTTAGAAGAACTCATTTAAAGATGAGTGTCTTAACCCATAGCCATTGACATGGGGAGTGTTTGAAGCTAACAGCACCTGTGATTCTTCATGCTGTGAAACAAAGAGAAACTTTCCGTGACCTGAAACTCACTATCCTGTGTGTGTTTCCGGTGGCCTGCAGTGATCTTTTCACTTTCCTTGAGCTACAGTGCTGTAATTAGGGAATGCACAGCAGAGTCTCATCTTCAAACAAACTTGTAACCCCACTTCTGGCTGCCACTTGGTCAACCAACCAGCTACTCAAAGTACAACCTACTGTCCTATAACAAATGGACTAAAAATGCTTCCAGCTAAATTCCATTTATCCATTTTACACAAAGTTTATCTCTACCTCTACTACCTCTACTAAATGTATCTAAACCAGTTAAAAGGACTCCAGAAAGCTTGTCATTTTAAGTGCTATATAATCCAGCCTCAAAGTGTTGGCTACTCTTCCTTAAGTGAGGGCCACTTATTGGTAATCCCCTTGAAAAGGTTTTAGGGTTTTTTTGTCACGTATTTACAGTTTTATTACACATATTAGTACACAGTACACATACACTGATCAGCCATAACATCACAACCACCTTCTTGTTTCTACACTCACTGTCCATTTTATCAGCTCCACTTACCATATAGGAGCACTTTGCTAGTTCTACAATTACTGACTGTAGTCTATCTGTTTCTCTACATACTTTTTTAGCCTGCTTTCACCCTGTTCTTCAATGGTAAGAACCCCAACAGGACCCCCACAGAGCAGGTATTATTTGGGTGGTGGATCATTCTCAGCACTGCAGTGACACTGACATGGTGGTGGTGTGTTAGTGTGTGTTGTGCTGGTATGAGTAGATAAGACACAGCAATGCTGATGGAGTTTTTAAACACATCACTGTCACTGCTGGACTGAGAATAGTTCACCAACCAAAAACATTCAGCCAACAGCGCCCTGTGGGCAGCGTCCTGTGACCACTGATGAAGGTCTAGAAGATGACCAACTGAAACAGCAGCAGTAGATGAGCGATCGTCTCTGACTTTACATCTACAAGGTGGATCAACTAGGTAGGAGTGTCTAATAGAGTGGACAGTGAGTGGACATGGTATTTAAAAACTCCAGCAGCACTGCTGTGTCTGAACACACCACCACCATGTCATTGTCAGTGCAGAGAATGATCCACCACTTCAATAATACCTGCTCTGTGGTGGTCCTGTGGGGGTCCTGGAGCCTATCCCAGCTTTTCAATGGGCGCAAGGCACACAGTAACACCCTGGACGGGGCGCCGGTCCATCACAGGGCAGACACACACACACACATTCACCTATAGGGAAATTCAGTGTCTCCAATTAACTTGACTGCATGTTTTTGGACTGTGGAAGGAAACCGGAGCTCCCGGAGGAAACCCATGCAGACACGGGGAGAACATGCAAACTCCTCACAGAAAGGACCCGGACTGCTCTGCCTGGGGATCGAACTTAGGACCTTCTTGCTGTGAGGCAAAGTGCTACCCACTGAGCCACCAAGTGGCCCCATGTAAATTTTAATTTAATATTAAATATTAATTAAACTAATTAAATATAATTCATTATAAATATAAAGAATGATACTGCTTTAAAGTACTGTTTTTGTTCCTACAATAAGGACTATTTTTTGCTATTAAGTTGCTTAAATCTAGAGACAACCTTGAAACAATAACATGCTTTTCAACCAGTAAATAAAAAAATCAATGTTACCACAGATTAACAAAAAAAAGTACAATTTTAACTTTAAATTGTTTAAACACATAAAATCAAATTATGCATTTGGCTACAGTATGCCAAGAACTTCAAGTGAGATTACACCACTGTTATCAACATAGTAAAGCATAAACTACAAGTACTGTAAATATCACAATTATTTAAACAAAATGTAATAGTAGAAATATATAAGGTAGAATACCTACTGTTGCCACGTAACTGCGTCAACAACAGAACCACCATTTTTCATGAACCTGTGAAAGAAAAAAAAGTAATTGTTCAGTTGGTAAGTGAGAATTTGGCTTTAAAAGTGCAGATTATTTACAGCTGCTGTTTCAGTCGGCGCCGCGATTGTAAATGACTCTCGGTGCTGAGAATGCTGGCGTAGGCCACCAGTGTCAAGGCCAACTAAGACACACTCACATGGAGAGCGTGTTTATATGGCTGGTGGAGGTAGATCATTTAGGCATTGTGTAAACTGGCTCTACCCTGGTTCTTAACAGATGTGAGATGACAGTTTAGCAGTGTAGCCCTTGTAAGGGAGAAGGCCTCTCTTTCTAAACAGTCACTTTGCTGAAGAAAATGCGAATGTGTGATTTGTGCAATAAAACTGTTGACACCCTCATTCTTTCAAAATTTCATTTCTTCCCTATAGCCTCTGAAGCACAGCAGAACTCACTGTCTGCAAAACTCTGAATCAATTTGTCATTTCTTTTCAAACCCCAACTGGTAGCAGCAAGGGGTGGCGTCTCTCAGAGAAAGGCCTTTGACAAGGCAATTGTGGTAATATCAAGTGGGCATCATTCCACAATTGCTTTTAATAAAAAAGCTGAACAAACTATATGATAAAAAAAGTTAGATTGCACTTATATACAAACCAAACATTTACCTGGATTCTAAATACCAGACAAATTTAGGGTTTCATTTAAGGACCCATTTAAATTTCCCAAGTGTTTCTGAGAGGTTTGTAACTTAAATTCATGGTCTCAATGTTATTGTTATTAATGACAATTCAATGTTAAGAAATTTTTGTCTGTTATCTTTGCTGAAACAGAATCCCTGTCCTTACAAGCATAAAAATTATGTAAAGACGTAGACTGAGCAATAAAAAAAAAAAAAAATTGACATTACATATGATAGTGAAACAATGAACAGTAGCTGTGTTTGAATTTGCCTACTGCAAACTGCACTGTTCTCAGTATATACTGTATACTGTTCTCAGTATATGCTGTATACTGCATACTGTTCTCAGTATATACTGTATACTGCATACTGTTCTCAGTGTATACTGCGTACTGTTCTAAGTATATACTGTATACTGCACTGTTCTCAGTATATATTGTATACTGCCTACTGTTCTCAGTGTATATTGTATACTGCGTACTGTTCTAAGTATATACTGTATACTGCACTGTTCTCAGTATATACTGTATACTGCATACTGTTCTCAGTGTATACTGCGTACTGTTCTAAGTATATACTGTATACTGCACTGTTCTCAGTATATATTGTATACTGCCTACTGTTCTCAGTATATATTGTATACTGCGTACTGTTCTAAGTATATACTGTATACTGCACTGTTCTCAGTATATACTGCATACTGCCTACTGTTCTCAGTGTATACTGTATACTGTGTACTGTTCTAAGTATATACTGTATACTGCACTGTTCTCAGTATATACTGCATACTGTTCTCAGTGTATACTGTATACTGCGTACTGTTCTAAGTATATACTGTATACTGCACTGTTCTCAGTATATACTGCATACTGTTCTCAGTGTATACTGTATACTGCGTACTGTTCTAAGTATATACTGTATACTGCATTGTTCTCAGTATATACTGCATACTGTTCTCAGTGTATACTGTATACTGCGTACTGTTCTAAGTATATACTGTATACTGCACTGTTCTCAGTATATACTGCATACTGCATACTGTTCTCAGTGTATACTGTATACTGCGTACTGTTCTAAGTATATACTGTATACTGCACTGTTCTCAGTATATACTGTATACTGCATACTGTTCTCAGTGTATACTGTATACTGCATACTGTTCTCAGTGTATACTGTATACTGTGTACTGTTCTCAGTATATACTGTATACTGCATACTGTGCTCAGTATATACTGTATACTGCGTACTGTTCTCAGTATATACTGTATACTGCGTACTGTTCTCAGTATATACTGTATACTACATACTGTGCTCAGTATATACTGTATACTGCGTACTGTGCTCAGTATATACTGTATACTACATACTGTTCTCAGTATATACTGTATACTGCGTACTGTTCTCAGTATATACTGTATACTGTTCCCAGTATATATTGCGTACTGTTCTCAGTATATACTGTATACTGCATATTGTGCTCAGTGTATACTGTATACTGCATACTTGTCCCCTTATTAGTATGCAGTATAGTATCAATTATGCGACAAAAGCAAACCATACTATGGCGCACACAAACCCATTAAGGTTTTAATGGGTTTTTTTCCCCCACTTTTATTTCCAATGGCATGTCAAAACTGGTCACGTTACATAACTGGATGTAGTACCTCTCAAAGATAGCTTGGAAAATGTACTAGAAATTTTGTCCGGAGTAGTCATCTGGGCATTTTTTGTATCATTTTTGCATACTGTATACTGCATACTAATTTGGGGCCCCATTAGTACAAGAGTAGTTTGTAGCAGGTTTTTTAGAACACAGCCAGTGTTTCTATTTCAAAACAGTGGTAGTCAAAGGCTCAAAACAAATGGATTGTATGTAAGCCTTAAACTTTATTTAAAAAAAAAAAAAAAAGACTTGTGACACAATTACAGTTACACAGGTCAGTTCTGTTAAATTGGCCTCCAGTTGACAGCCTATCAGATGAGAAGAGGTATGACAATTAGTCCAATTTGCAGGTACATTTGTAAATAAATCTAGAAAAGAATGTAATGGCTTAGGTGAACAGTTCAAAAAGTAATGGACATGTCAAACATGGAAAAACAGCTTCAGTGAAAAAGAATGTGGTTGGTCAATATAAACACTTTACAGAATAGTCGATAAATGTCCTACAATTTACATCCACAAACATAGAATTGAATAAGCATCTCCATAAGCCAGTACCAACAAAAATGTTTGCAATGACCTTCACAAAGCTGGAACTCATGGCAGGGCTTTTATTGTTATGCTTGGAGAACATATTATCTGCTGCCAATTGTTAAAGTACAATGGTTTATAGTATTTTAACTATTAATGGTATAAGCATCCATCAGGTGAAAACAATTAGGTCTAGTCATTGCTTTGCATATTCATAAAATATCAAGGGAATATAAAGCACAGAGACGGCTGCACCCTGTGGTGCAAAATCATTTGTTTCTGTAGATAATCCCACACTTTGTATTATATATCTTGTATATCTTACGTAAAAATGCTTCAAGAGTGGCTTGATGAACACCAGGAATAAATCAGCCTTCTTCAAGTGCCTCGAAATGTAAACATTATTGAATGTTTTCATAATGTTCTGGAGTGCAGACTGTTAAGAAATGAAAGTTTGCGTCATTCATTCCTTCAAAAACTTTTTTTTTTTTAAAGAATGCTTCAACATTCCACTACAAAACATTCAGAACTGTGAGCATTTCAAGACATGATCAAAACTGATCTGGAATTTTGTTACTGCTCTTTATTAGAACCTTGATATGAATTTATTGTGGGTTTAGGTTATTTTGTATGAGCCCTATTTGATGTCCTATTCTCAAAATGTGCTGCCAAAACAAATATAAATAAGGAAGTTGGTGACTATGTATGAACATATTTCCAAAATAAAAAAGGGAAAAACCAATGAAATGCCCTCCAAACAAGCAGCCAACAAGTGCTCAACATATGTGGAAAATGTTGATAGAGCCTCCCAGGTGGCTAACTCATGAGACTGGTTAGGAGAATGCCAAAATTGTGCAAAGCTATTACCAAGCTTTTTTGTGGAATTCAAAATATAAATTTATACGTATTTAAACTTTAGCCCATTGAAAAATCTCAGATGTAACATTATGTTTTGTCTTCACTGTTACCCTTAGATGTGGAAAGTAGAAAAAATAAAGCAGACCTTTATGTATGTGTGTGCAAATCATGACTGATGCTGTACATGTTTTCTTGTCATCATTCTAGTACTTTCAGAGTGTGTCTGGACGGCGCAGACAGGTGCTGCTGCCAACCACTGATGTTGTGTATGAAAGGAAATTACACTCATGCATGATATTTATTGTCTGACTAGGCAATGGCATATTTATGCGTGGCTCTGAAACATCTGTACAATAACCAATTAGCTTACTAACCACTAACTTCCTCCAAATGGCCTCATTATCCCACATTTCAAAATCATAGTCAACTGCCTCAAAATGCAAACAACCAAAAATACAGACATGTCAGATCTTGAGTACTCTTTGGCAGCTGATAGATGCCAAACATATGTACAGTAATCCTGTCTTACTGCATTAAAATGACACCAGACAAAGTGTCCATAAAAAACTCAGCACAGAGTCGGCACAGTTGATGTTATAATAAGTTCCTCATTGTCTTGGCAGTACTACTCAAGAATCTGTGCTCAGCTGTTTGTCGGGTGTCTCTAACTCTTAATGGTACCAATTGACTGAATCTATGATGAGGGAAAACGTCTGTGTTCTGTTATAAATGTATATAAAAGTAAATCATGTGTGTCTTTAGAAAACTCCAGAACCTTAAACCTTTGGATTTATGCCCATATTCTAGTCTATTCCTAATCTTAGTCATAGTAAATACATACATTTTCCCAAACATTTGAACAATATTCAAAATCCAGCCTGCAAAAATAAACAAATAAATACACTGATCAGCCATAACATTAAAACCACCTCCTTGTTTCTACACTCACTGTCCATTTTATCAGCTCCACTTACCATATAGAAGCACTTTGTAGTTCTACAATTACTGACTGTAGTCCATCTGTTTTTCTACATACCTTTTTAGCCTGCTTTCACCCTGTTCTTCAATGGTCAAGACCCCCACAGGACCACTACAGAGTAGGTATTATTTAGGTAGTGGATTATTCTCAGCACTGCAGTGACACTGACATGGTGGTGGTGTGTTAGTGCGTGTTGTGCTGGTATGAGTGGATCAGACACAGTAGCGTTGCTGGAGTTTTTAAATACCGTGTCCACTCACTGTCCACTCTATTAGACACCCCTACCTAGTTGGTCCACCTTGTAGATGTAAAGTCAGAGACGATCACTCGTCTATTGCTGCTGTTTGAGTTGGTCATCTTCTAGACCGTCATCAGTGGTCACAGGACGCTGCCCACGGAGCGCTCTTGGCTGGATATATTTTTTGTTGGTGGATTATTCTCAGTCCGGCAGTGACAGTGAGGTGTTTAAAAACTCCATCAGCATTGCTGTGTCTAATCCACTCATCTCAGCACAACACACACTAACACACCACCACCATGTCAGTGTCACTGCAGTGCTAAAAAGGTATGTAGAGGTATGCAGAGAGACAGATGGACATCAGTCAGTAATTGTAGAACTGCAAAGTGCTTCTATAAGGTAAGTATGGCTGATAGGTGTACATGAGCCAGGGAAAAAAAGACATGGGTGTTTATCAATTAACAATATGATAATTTGTCATAAAAAAAAAATCTGTTTTAATGCAGGTACCAGTTTAAAATGATAGCCAACAGCTAACACAGCTAAAAAGGGAATCTTAAAAAGAGAACTCTTTGACTTGATCATTTAATGAATGATAGGAATCATGCAGGTGGAATATTGCTCAGTCACACCATAAATCGAGTGACACTTTAGTTAGCTGACAGGATTTTCTTGATGCAACACACCCCAGAAATAACCCAATGGGTGCAATATAAACATGGTTTGCTATGTGCTCTGTGATAGAGACAGAAAGTACTTAGCAGTATTAACAAAAAGCTATGGAGCTTTTTATAGAAAATGTATGTCTATAAAAAGAAATACTGGCCACACTGCAGAAAAGTTATCTTGTTCTAAACAGCTGGTATATGAACCCTGAAATGTCTGAACGTCATTGAGATATATTTATAACTTCTGTAAAATCATCTCACAAACCACTAAAGCGCTCAGTTATATGCAACAGTGCTAACACATGGGGGTGAGAGACCTTGTCAAGACTTCCCTGATGTAAGATAAGCAGTTCTAGTACAATGTTTCATTCAGTCCATCTATTAACTATAATGCAATAATGATACAGTACAGCAGAAGTAGAGATGAGCCATGCAGAGACAGACATAAGGGTTTGATTGCGCACAATTTATTTTTTTTCCTGATCTAATATATGCAAAGATGCAAAGTTATGCCATCTTCAGGTCTGCTAACTCATATAGACATACACTCACATGCCCCTTTATAAGGTTTATTTACAATTATTTCATGCAGACAGTTATTGGCTATTTTATGAGATACAACCAAACAGTGAATATAAAAAGCTTACACACTGTTGATTAACTATAAAAGAAGCGCTAATTACAGGTTTAGTTGTTTGCAAGCAAGCATCAAAGTTTGCTTTTTAAATAATTATTTGTCTTTAAATAAGTTACTGCTGCAATTACAAATGCAAAGTTTGATTATAGAAAGCAGAAGACATATATCAACAACATCCAGGCTTGTGTTTTCTAGGCCAAAACGAAAAATGGCTTTCTGGCTGGTACCAACATAATATAAAAGTTAGTGTGTATTAGTGGGGGTGTGTTAGTGCCAATGGCATGAATAACTTGCACATCTGTTTTAGCACCATTAGTGCCAAAGGGTGCATACACAATCTGAAGCATATGCTGCTATCAAGATATTGGCTGCGTTCAAAACTGCATACTTCCATACTCAACAGTACGCGAAAGTAGTACGCAAGAGCGGGTAGTGTGTCCAAATATGCAGTATAAATTAAACAGTATGCGAAAAGTACTTGAATGACCTACTGCATGGGCAGCCAGTTTTAAGTATGCAAACACAGCACACTATGGTTCAAGAATCTTTAATAATTTAACTGGAGCTGCAAAGGCGTTCAAAGCAGAAAAAGAAAGATGGCAGAAAGCGGAGAGTCGGAGTAAGACAAAAATTTAAAATGTTATGATTAAGTACAACCCTGAATAACGTTATGAATAGCTTTGTGGAGAACGACATAATTACTTTTGTCTGATTTTTAAATTGTTATAACTGTGGTGATGTGATGTCATGCATCACATGGCGTTAGTAAGATGGCGGACGTAGATCGACCGAGGTTGCGTGCATACTGCACACTTACGTAATGAAAGAGCATACTGCTTTACCGGCCAAGCAGTCTGCGCTGCCCCGAATTTAGTACATACTGTTTAAGTATGAGATTTCGAATGCAGCCATTGTCTTTTTAGGGACATCCCTGTTTGTTTCAGCAAGACAATGACAATGCACTTAATACAACAACATAGATTCATAGTAGAAGGATTCAGCTGCTAGTATGGCCTGCCTGAGGTATTTTTGTGTGGCACATTATAAAGTGTCAGCATATTAATGCATCAGCATAATGGACTGTTTAGTAGCTGAAGAGTTATTTAAATAAAAGTAAGAAAATTTATTTCCAGGGATAGAATAAGTGTATACATACAAAATATACTTAAATAGAATTTAAATTTACAAAAAATTGAAACAGTGAGTGATTGTGTGCCTTGCAATACCTTGTAGTTTTGTTCTTGTCAGTTTGGTAGTAGAATAGTAGAATAATTGTGGTGTGTGTGATAGAGAAATGCTTTGAGTAAGTGTATTGACTATTTTTAACACAGTTTACATTTATTGGCCTTTCTGTTAGGCACACATGCCCTATTAGCAGCATACCATGTTTTTTTTCTAGCACAAGCATTCATCTGCTAGCTTTTTATCAGTAAGCTGTTTTTGATCTAAAGATGCTTTTTGGCTTTATTTACTTATTTATTTATTTATTTATTCATTGATTTATTTATGGGCGACATGGTGGCTCGGTGGGTAGCACTGTCGCCTCACAGCAAGAAGGTCCTGGGTTCGATCCCCAGGAGGGGTGGTCCGGGTCCTTTCCGTGCGGATTTTTGCATGTCTTCCCCGTGTCTGCGTGGGTTTCCTCCGGGAGCTCCGGTTTCCTCCCACAGTCCAAAAGTCAGGTTAATTGGAGACACTGAATTTCCCTTTAGGTGAGGGTGTGTGTGTATGTGTATGTGTGTCTGCCCTGTGATGGACTAGCGCCCCGTCCAGAGTGTTACTGTGTGCCTTGCGCCCATTGAAAAGCTGGGATAGGCTCCAGCACCATCCGACCCCCCCTGTGACCCTAATTGGATAAGCGGTTAAGAAAGTGAGTGAGTGATTTAGTTATGTTTTTTGTTAGACACTACTCTTATTTAAGCACTTTGCATAATCTCAACAATACTGTTTCACTTAATACACCTACACCATACAATTCACACATTAGTGCTAAATAATCGTTTACCACTCAAATTATATCCAGTCAGTGGGGGTTACTATCCATATCAGGTTAAGGGTTGTGACAAAAACTACAGGACAACAGGCGAGCAACAGTCAGTATTTGTATACCCAGAAACCATAGTAGTAGGTATAGCTCAGTAAGTGGCTATTGAATGTAAGTACAGAATTGATGAAGCAAATTGGTAAAAGTGGCTGGTATGTGATGATTGCAATTGCAACAGCTGTATCAAATACTGTCTTTTTTCCTTTCATCAGTGTTGTTTCTGTGGGAAGCATCACTCAGCACTTAGGAGCTCCTGCTGTTTTTAATCATAGATCTTTCCAACAGTCCAGAGTCAAGAGGCAGCTCTTGGACACATCCAATAGTATATTCAAATGCCTGCTGTGAGACCAAAACTTAGTCCAAGGATGGAACTCTTTTACTTAATCCAAATGCAACCCAAACAATCATTATGTTTACAAAAGCCCAAATTCCTTCTAGTGTCTCATTTTGAATAGGCTCAAACAGGCACACAGTGAGACTAAAGGTCGTGTGCCAGACTAGTACAAATGTTTCTTGACAACAGGTAAACAGACTTTTCTCTGAATTTATTGCTAATCCCAGGCATAAAAGGAAAGATCCTTTAAGCCTTTTTTTCTTACTGCTTAAGTTAAACTGTATGAGTAATGATACAGAGCTGCTAGGTTAGCACAGGAAGTAATTCAAAATTGTTGGCTTAAAATTAACCAGTATAACCCCTATAATTTGAGCAATTGAAAGATCAGAGACTGTATTAAGTGGCCTTGTACACAAGGCTGAACTGTTAGATTACTTACACCGATCAGGCATAACATGATTACTTCCTTGTTTCTACACTCACTGTGCATTTTATCAGCTTCACTCACCATATAGAAGCACTTTGTAGTTCTACAATTACTGACTGTAGTCCATCCTGTCACCCTGTTCTTCAATGGTTAGGACCCCACAGGACCACTACAGAGTAGGCATTATTTGGGTGGTGGATCATTCTCAGCACTGTAGTGACACTGACATGGTGGTGGTGTGTTAGTGTGTGTTGTGCTGGTATGAGTGGATAAGACTATAGTTTTATATAATTAAAACATAATTTTGCCTGAAATTTAGATTTCAGGGTAATCAACTGAACTCAATTAAATCCAAACAGCTGCTTAAAAAACATTTTTTTTTTACAAACCGCTTCATTCTGGGTTTAAAAGCGATAGGTCCGGTTCCATCCGGAAACCAAGACAGGCTGCCAATCTTTGTTGTGAAGTTAATTTTAAATGAATATAATTGCCATTTTTACACAACAGTCTACACTTAAGTATGCATAATGCTGTCATTTTTTACTTTCTGGTCTGGTTGGGTCGTGGTGTGTCCAGTTTCACTAGAAACTTCTGGGCATTAATCCATAGCAGGGCTTCAGTCAACCCCCTCTAAGACATAGCCAATCATATCTGTGTAGACTAAGATTTAAAGCCAGTATAGGGTCTCATATCCATAAACAATTTACTACCAGAAAATGCCACATAGACAAAGTAAATTATACTCAAATTTTATACTCACAGATTTTCAGTAGGAAAAAGAGAAATGGTTACAGATATAAAATGCAAAGATTAGCCAATATAATAGCTGTGTAGCATCACCCACTTTTCACCCGAGTGAAAATGGAAGTGCATGTCTAAGTCCTATTAGACAAAATAAAACCACATTAATTATTTGTCTGTCGCAGTTACTTACCCATCCAGTAGCAGGATAGCATTTTTGCGAGGACGGCCAATGTTAGGTCCATAAAGATTGGCCCGGCTGTAGTAGCGGACAGACTGTAGCAGCGTCTTCAGAAGAATGTAATCCTGGGCCAGTCGAGTGCTGTTGATTGATCGTGCTACCATTGTGCGGTAACTGTTGGGCTCTAAAAGAGAAATCACATTAAAAAAGTATGTATTTAATGATTTAAAAGCATGAATGTAATTATATTTAACAGGTCCGGTCTGACAGTAATAGTGAAGTGTTGCAAAATCCTTATTTTTACAGATCAAGAGGGAAGGAGATTGGACAGAATTTTATAAGTATGTAAAAAAACTCACTTAAACATTATCACAAAGCCAACCAATTATTTACTTTCATTAAAGCTTAGATTTTCTTTTTTTGGCGTAAGATTAAGCTTCCTAATCTGTATTTGTTTTACTTAAGTCATGTGCATAGAGATGACCAACAACCAGCTATAGCACTTAAGTTGATATACTGTATATGAGGGTTCTTTGAAAAGTTTCTGCACTTTTTTAACTCCATTTATTCAGAATTTTAAAAACAAAAACATCACTTTTCTACATAATCACCTTCCGATGCATTTTTCCCAGCGTCAGACCAAATTTTTAATGCCATCAGCAAAAATGTGGTGTTTTTTGGTGCACCGCTGCTTTCACATCATCATCACATGAAAATCTTCTTCCTCTTAAAGCTTCTTTGAGCGTCCAAAAAGATGGAAATCGGATGAAGCTAAATCCAGACTATAAACTCTCTCTCAGTCTCCCAGACACAATCAATTATTACTCCTCCCCTCCGCCCTCACCGTTTCCAACCAAAATATAAAAGTGTGGCAACTTTTTGAAGATCCCTCGTACATTAGTGTCACAGAAAACTTTAGTAAAGCATTATATGATAAAAAGACATACCATTGCCCAGCTCCCATGATATGTTATACTTCTTTCCAGCACTGTATTTCAACAAACCCAGCGCACTAGATGCATTCCACGAGTTGTCAGGATTTCGGTGTAAGGCATTGAGTCCAAAGATCAGGTGCAGGCCAGCGCAGTCAGCAAAATTGTACAGTTTGTCTAAAGACCTGGCTGGGAGAAAGCGAAACACAGTTGTAACTTTGGCAAATTTATTTTCTGTAAAAAATGCTAACATACATTTTATATAACTATTGATCAGATTATTAGATTTAGATTAAAGAAAAGGAAAACAAGTATTTAAACATCTTTTTTTCTTTAATAACTTTACATTTTCATACTAAACAAAAATACATGCATTTATATAAAAGTAAATGAAAAGGGAAAGATACACTATATGGACAGAAGTTCCTGTGTCTGTGTGGGTTTCCTCCGGGAGCTCTGGTTTCCTCCCACAATCCAAAGAAATGCAAGTGAGGTGAATTGGAGATACGAAACTGTCCATGACTGTGTTTGACAATAAACTTGTGAACTGATGAATCTTGTGTTACGAGTAACTACCGTTCCTGTCATGAATGTAACCAAAGTGTAAAACTTCATGGTACAATCCTAATAAATAAATAAATACACTGATTAGCCATATCATTAAAACCTCCTTGTTTCTACACTCACTGTCCATTTTATCAGCTCCGCTTACCATATAGAAGCACTTTGTAGATCTACAATTACTGACTGTAGTCCATCTGTTTCTCTACATGCTTTGTTAGTGCCCTTTCATGCTGTTCTTCAATGGTCAGGACTCTCCCAGGACCACTACAGAGTAGGTATTATTTGGGTGGTGGATCATTCTCAGCACTGCAGTGACAATGACATGGTGGTGGTGTGTTAGTGTGTGTTGTGCTGGTATGAGTGGATAAGACACAGCAGCGCTGCTGGAGTTTTTAAGCACCTCACTGTCACTGCTGGACTGAGAATAGTCCACCAACCAAAAACATCCAGCCAACAGCACCCTGTGGGTAGCGTCCTATGACCACTGATGAAGGTCTAGAAGATGACCAACTCAAACAGCAGCAATAGATGAGTGATCGTCTACAAGGTGGACCAACTAGGTATGAGTGTCTAACAGAGTGGACAGTGAATGGACATGGTATTTAAAAACTCCAGCAGCGCTGCTGTGTCTGATCCACTCATACCAGCACAACACACACTAACAAACCACCACCATGTCATTGTCACTGCAGTGCTGACAATGATCCACCACCCAAATAATACCCGCTCTGTAGTGGTCCTGAGGGGGTCCTGACCGTTGAAGAACAGGGTGAAAGCAGGCTAAAAAAAAGCACGCAGAGAAACAGATGGACTACAGTCAGTATTTGCAGAACTACAAAGTGCTTTTATATGGTAAGTGAAGATGATAAAATGGACAGTGAGTGTAGAAACAAGGAGGTGGTTTTAATGTTATGGCTGATCAGTGTATATCCAACTATATTCAATTCACCAGCTTCCATTTAAATACACATTTAATGAATATAAAACACTATTTTTGTGTGGCTTTGAGTGTTCCCAAGACCATTTTGAAATGCAAGGAGCTAGATAGAGCTCCAAAGCCCTTGCAGAGACAGAAGAACCTGGTGGTGAATGGACAACCTGGATGGTAATCTCTGCAGCACTGCTTGGAGGTTGCTAACTGGCATGTAAAAAACTAAGGCAACATGAGGTAAAAGAGGTTAAAATTAAACTTAGCAAGCACTATGTATGTACTTCTCTTGGATAATACCATCCCTATGGTAAAATTGCTGGTGGGGTGCTTCTCAGCTGCAGGAACAGGTGAGATAAGTGTCATAATAATTGACATAATAAATACATGCAACCAAATACAGGAATATCCTTGAAGAAAATCTGCTCCATGCAAACTCAAACAACAATGAAAATACTGCCCAAAAAACACCTAAGAAACTTTGTGGCAAGAATCTGAATGTCCTTGAGGAGTCCACTGCATTTACTGTACAACAGGTTGGATAATTTGTCTGTGTGCAACAATTTACCTAAAATAAATAAAATAAATAAAAAATCTAAAATAAAAATGCACATTATAGAAGATGCGCAGAAAACATTGGCACACACACACTGAGTACACTTCATTATCAGTGCCCACCTTATAAAACAGAAATGTGCCAAAAACAGCATTTTAGTGCAAAACCCTTGAGGCTTGTACCGCACATGAGCATTGGTTGTTTTGAAATTCTATCAGTTAAGAGTGGTGACAATAAACACAAATATTTCAGTGCCCCTAGACTCAATTTCGTCTCTTTAAAGTAAAGCAGATGAGACATCCACAGGGGCCCCAGGGTTAGGTGGTGGATGGTGGTGTAATAAGAGAATACCAAACATATGTGTGTGATGTACCAGTAGAATGTAATATAGTACCCATGATCAGTAATTACATTAACCTTTTAAAATTCACATACCACACTGATAGCACAGCAGTCTAACTCAAAGTTACACTACAGCAGAGATCAGTGGTGACAATGGTGTGGTCAAGGCGCTCTACAGAAATGTACCCTTACTAAAGGATGAAAGGTCATACCGTTTGTTTATTAGGATTGTAACGTCATGTTTTACACTTTGGATACATTCATGACAGGAACAGCAGTTACTCATTACACAAGATTCATTAGTTTACAAGGTTATATCAAACACAGTCTTGAACAATTTTGTATCTCTAATTCACCTCACTTGCATGTCTTTGGACTGTCGGAGGAAACCGGAGCACCTGGAAGAAACCCACGTGGACACGGGGAGAACATGCAAACTCCACACAGAAAGGACCCGGACCATCCCATCTGGGGATCGAACCCAAGACCTTCCTGCTGTGAGGCGACAGTGCTACCCACTTAGCCACCGTGCCGCCCAAATGTCATAATGAAAGTCACTTCTGTGCTTCACTCATTCTGTCTGGTCAAGGTGTCAACATGAGTGGGGGAGGAATACAGAGAGCATAGTGTTTCTCTAAACATGTTAAAGCTTTCTGTAAAAATCATTCAATGGCTTCACATGCCAAAGGAGGCATTTGCTAGATTGGACCATCCTTGGCCAACATGGGTGTATACAAACAAGAGGAACATGCAGTTGAAAAGTTATTGAGACATGTTTATATGTTAAATAAAGTAAAATAACAAAATATGCCATGGTTGGACTGCCTCAAAATTGCCTGTAGGTGTGGGTGAGTGAGTAAATATGTGTGTTGCTCTGTGATTAATTAATGCACTGTCTAGTGTATTCATGTCTTGTGTCCAGTGTGGGTGGCACCAGACCCACTCAGATGGTGAAAATAAATTAATTAAAAACATTGAATGTAAAACTGTACATTTAGTGAAAGGGGTTAGTTTTAAAATGCATATGTCTTTGTGATCAGGGACAAAACAGCAAGAATGCATGCTTGCCTGGAAATCAGAGAATACTGAGGGGATTCTACACCTGTACACATATCTGTTAAAAAATGTCTGTCTGTACAGTAAAATTGCTATTACATCTGGATTTAAATCCCTTGGAAATTATAAGTATTTATACTATTGTATATTTTGATGGTTTTAAGTCTGACCTCTTATTTTATGAGAAGAGTAGCCCAAGGAGGGAGAGTCCAGGTCAGAAATATGAGACGGGTGCATCAGAGGTGTAGATATCCAGTTAGCAGAAAATCCACAACATGCAGTTACATCTAACCCAAATGAAGTAAGACAAATTCCCTCCCCATATGTGCACATTTACATGATTACTAAATTCCTGATTTTATAGGGTGGGTAACTTTAAAGCATTTTAAACAAAACACAGTTACCACACCAATAATTATGGGTGACAATCGCGTAATTTCAAGGGAAAGTCTAATTCAAAGCATATTTAATGTTACACTGTGGTTCAAAGCACATTAACCAGCATAAGTTCTTAATTGGTCTAATGCATCTCTTAATAGGGTACAAAGCTATAAAAAATAAATGAGGAGGATAAGAGCCTGTTTAATCCAAACACAAAAAGAATAAACAAATGGTAATTGTGAGCATTTCTAAAACTTCTTTATTCCCCAAACACCAAAACACCACCAAGTCGCTGCATGGCAGTACCAGTGCTAACCTAGATTTGTTCATTTTATCTTTCCAGTATGCATTTGAACCAGAAGGAAGGAAAGCCCACCTTGATATGCCTGAGTGGCATTCTGGGATTTCTGTCTGTTGTGTTATGTACCCTTTAGCACAGTGAGCTGATTGAGATAGAACTGTATCAAAGGCAGGTGGATGGAAAGCAGAACCGTGCTGTCAGGGTAGAAATAGAAGAGAACCAGATGTGGGCCAGAGGCTGAAAGAATCGAAGGCCTTTTTTACTCAAGCAGGCTCTTGCACAAGAACTGGAATTGTTAAGGATGCTGGATCTGAGTCAAACACATATCTAATTAAGTCAACTACTAGGATCACTTTTGTGTACTCCTACAGTGACTATCACTAAAATTATGATTTTAAAACTCAGCAGTGACCACCCAATTTTAGTTGTTCTGGTTATGTAAGTACATTTCTGAAGGTAAAATTTGTTCCTCATTTAGTTCTTGGTACCAACCGTTTGATCCTGGTGAGGGTTGTGTTGGGTCACGCACTTCACTGAAATACTAAATGCAAGACAGGAATACACCCTGAAGGGAGCACCAGTACATCACATAGCAACACACCTACACATTTACTTTTTTAAAGCTAGGCATAATTTAGCGTAACTAATCAACCACCTGCCTGTTTTAAGAAGTTCCCAGATGAACATAGGAAAATATGCAAAAGATCAAACCCAGGTCCTCAGGACTTTTATTGCTATGAAGCACTTACTCTACCAACTGCTGTTGAATATAAATCTTATTTAAATAGAAATTTTTTAATCAACAAACAACCACAAACCTGATGAATCACCACAAATAAATATCACCATACAAATAAATAACACCATAAATATATAATATAATATAAAAATTTACTGTCTTCTGAAAATAACTCAACACACAGCCATTAATGTCTAAATGGCTGGCAACATTAGTGAGTACACCCCACAGTGAACATGTCCAAATTGTGCCCAAATGTGTCGTTGTCCCTCCCTGGTGTCATGTGTCAAGGTCCCAGGTGTAAATGGGGAGCAGGGCTGTTAAATTTGGTGTTTTGGGTACAATTCTCTCATACTGGCCACTGGATATTCAACATGGCACCTCATGGCAAAGAACTCTCTGAGGATGTGAGAAATAGAATTGTTGCTCTCCACAAAGATGGCCTGGGCTATAAGAAGATTGCTAACACCCTGAAACTGAGCTACAGCATGGTGGCCAAGGTCATACAGCGGTTTTCCAGGACAGGTTCCACTCGGAACAGGCTTCGCCAGGGTTGACCAAAGAAGTTGAGTCCAAGTGTTCGGCGTCATATCCAGAGGTTGGCTTTAAAAAATAGACACATGAGTGCTGCCAGCATTGCTGCAGAGGTTGAAGACGTGGGAGGTCAGCCTGTCAGTGCTCAGACCATACGCCGCACACTGCATCAACTCGGTCTGCATGGTCGTCATCCCAGAAGGAAGCTGACGCACAAGCAGTCCAAGAACATGGATTACTGGAATGCCCTGTGGTCTGACGAGACCAAGATAAACTTGTTTGGCTCAGATGGTGTCCAGCATGTGTGGCGGCGCCCTGGTGAGAAGTACCAAGACAACTGTATCTTGCCTACAGTCAAGCATGGTGGTGGTAGCATCATGGTCTTGGGCTGCATGAGTGTTGCTGGCACTGGGGAGCTGCAGTTCATTGAGGGAAACATGAATTCCAACATGTACTGTGACATTCTGAAACAGAGCATGATCCCCTCACTTCGAAAACTGGGCCTCATGGCAGTTTTCCAACAGGATAACGACCCCAAACACAACCTCCAAGATGACAACTGCCTTGCTGAGGAAGCTGAAGGTAAAGGTGATGGACTAAACCCAATTGAGCACCTGTGGCGCATCCTCAAGTGGAAGGTGGAGGAGTTCAAGGTGTCTAACATCCACCAGCTCCGTGATGTCATCATGGAGGAGTGGAAGAGGATTCCAGTAGCAACCTGTGCAGCTCTGGTGAATTCCATGCCCAGGAGGGTTAAGGCAGTGCTGGATAATAATGGTGGTCACACAAAATATTGACACTTTGGGCACAATTTGGACATGTTCACTGTGGGGTGTACTCACTTATGTTGCCAGCCATTTAGACATTAATGGCTGTGTGTTGAGTTATTTTCAGAAGACAGTAAATCTACACTGCTATACAAGTTGTACACTGACTACTCTAAGTTATATCCAAGTTTTATTTCTATAGTGTTGTCCCATGAAAAGATATAATAAAATATTTGCAGAAATGTGAGGGGTGTACTCACTTTTGTGATACACTGTATATATGTATATATGTACGTATATATGTGTATATACAGTATATATATATATACAGGGGTTGGACAAAATAACTGAAACACCTGTCATTTTAGTGTGGGAGGTTTCATGGCTAAATTGGACCAGTCTGGTGGCCAATCTTCATTAATTGCACATTGCACCAGTAAGAGCAGAGTGTGAAGGTTCAGTTAGCAGGGTAAGAGCACAGTTTTGCTCAAAATATTGCAATGCACACAACATTATGGGTGACATACCAGAGTTCAAAAGAGGACAAATTGTTGGTGCACGTCTTGCTGGCGCATCTGTGACCAAGACAGCAAGTCTTTGTGATGTATCAAGAGCCACGGTATCCAGGGTAATGTCAGCATACCACCAAGAAGGACAAACCACATCCAACAGGATTAACTGTGGACGCAAGAGGAAGCTGTCTGAAAGGGATGTTCGGGTGCTAACCCGGATTGTATCCAAAAAACATAAAACCACGGCTGCCCAAATCACGGCAGAATTAAATGTGCACCTCAACTCTCCTGTTTCCACCAGAACTGTCCGTCGGGAGCTCCACAGGGTCAATATACACGGCCGGGCTGCTATAGCCAAAACTTTGGTCACTCGTGCCAATGCCAAACGTCGGTTTCAATGGTGCAAGGAGCGCAAATCTTGGGCTGTGGACAATGTGAAACATGTATTGTTCTCTGATGAGTCCACCTTTACTGTTTTCCCCACATCCGGGAGAGTTACGGTGTGGAGAAGCCCCAAAGAAGCGTACCACCCAGACTGTTGCATGCCCAGAGTGAAGCATGGGGGTGGATCAGTGATGGTTTGGGCTGCCATATCATGGCATTCCCTTGGCCCAATACTTGTGCTAGATGGGCGCGTCACTGCCAAGGACTACCGAACCATTCTGGAGGACCATGTGCATCCAATGGCGGTGCCGTGTATCAGGATGACAATGCACCAATACACACAGCAAGACTGGTGAAAGATTGGTTTGATGAACATGAAAGTGAAGTTGAACATCTCCCATGGCCTGCACAGTCACCAGATCTAAATATTATTGAGCCACTTTGGGGTGTTTTGGAGAAGCGAGTCAGGAAACGTTTTCCTCCACCAGCATCACGTAGTGACCTGGCCACTATCCTGCAAGAAGAATGGCTTAAAATCCCTCTGACCACTGTGCAGGACTTGTATATGTCATTTCCAAGACGAATTGACGCTGTATTGGCCGCAAAAGGAGGCCCAACACCATACTAATAAATTATTGTGGTCTAAAACCAGGTGTTTCAGTTATTTTGTCCAACCCCTGTATATATATATATATATATATATATATATATATATATATATACTGTATATATATATATATATTTTTTTTTTTTATAATTTTGTAAAACTGAAGAAAAAAATCTACAAGCTATAAGACTGCTCACTTCTATTTGATCTCCTTGTGGTCAGTATTATACTGGGTAATTCTGGGTAATGTAATATTTTACATACACTTTTTTGAATGAATTATGAGTAACTACAGTTCAGATCTGGTTTCTGAAGAGTTTAATCTTGTCAAGTTTACAAAGTCACAATACAAATTACTTACAAAGGAAGTGGGTGGCACTTTTTAAAATGTATAATTTTATACAAAGAACCACTTTGATGTCTTACTAAGACAGCGGAGCACTTTCAGCAACAGACTCATCCATCTCCGCAGTAACAAGGAACTCTACAGGAGATCGTTTGTACCAGCAGCGATCACGCTGTATAACACTTCACTAGTTCGGGACATCATCATCGAACACTGAGCTTCTATCAGGATGGACTCATGGACCATGATCTAGCACTCTGTTTATGGAGCCTATATTACACATCTACTAATATTTACTGCAATTACACTTTTAAAGTTATTTATATTATATTACATACTACATTGTTTATTCTATTTATTTAATTACATAGTGTGTACAACATTACTTGTGTACTTTAATATTTTGTACTTGAATACTCCTGTACTTTAATACTTTTGTACTTTAATAATGTTGTACTTTAATACTTTTTGCTTTAATGTATCTTGAGCTGCTGTAATAACTGACTTTCCCTATGGGATTAATAAATAATATCTATCTATCTATCTATCTATCTATCTATCTATCTATCTATCTATCTATCTATCTATCTATCTATCTATCTATCTATCTATCTAATATAATAAAATTCACTTTTTTTCTAAAAGTTCAGTTACATAGTTACATAACAAAGTATCATTTCGTTTCATACAGTTTAAAGTGATTCATGCTACCTGACTCCCTTTTTATTGTCTCTGTCTCTTTCACAGGGACAGCCACAATGAAAGAACAGCTACTGTGATTAGTCCCATGTAGCCAAATGTAGCCAATTGTGATTAGTCCCATGTTTCCAAAGTAAAGTAATTGCACCATGAACAGCATGCAGGCTCCTAGGGCCTCAGTGCAGACATGGCAATATAGGGAAGACCTCAGGAACTGAACTCTGGTTCACATTTACAGCAGACACAAAGTATTTCCAGATCAGTCTGATTTCTCTCTCTCTCTCTCTCTCTTTCTCTCACACACACACACATAAACACACAGTTCACAGTTCGCGCTGTCCCACTCTCAATGTCTTTGATAATAATGAAAAACAACAAAAGCTAAAGAGAACTAAAAAGGAAAATGACATTTGGGTTGTGAAATGTGCAAAATCAGATGGTTTGTCAAAATGAGGTTTTAACGTCACCGTCAGTTGGTTCTGGGAGGGGCGTCGGGTTTAAAAGACATTGAGTTTGCAAGGTATTTTTTCCCATAAGGATGTATGGAAAACTTGTTAATGCGTTCCATGGTCCTATGGAACTGCACAGATTCTAGGCTAATGTAAAATAAGGAGTTGTTTTTAATACATGATACACTGAAAATAACACAAATATAATATAAAAACACTGAAATGCAATTAAAAAACAGTTAAATACAGTACAATAAAACCTGCTCTTTACCGGCATTTCTTTATTGTTTCCTTATGCATCATAATTCTGGAGATGCTTGATTTTGGAATACCGTATTCCATTCAGTAAGGGCACATTCACATGAGTAGCGGCAAAATAGCTTTTGTGCTGGCTATGCTGTTATTTTCTATGGAGTGTGGCAATGCACAAACATTAACGTGACTTATTGTACTAAAACAATGAGTGAGGAATTTCATTAGTGGAGGGAACCTATGAGCAGTAATAAATAAGAGAGCTATAACACAAGTTTAATAGTGAAACGGACAGTTATTCCACACAAATGCAGATTCGTCTCATATTAACTTTAATGATGTTTTACTGCATTGCTCAAGCCAAGCACAGAACAAAGCAGCAGTCGCACACACGTCAAGTTTCAGGTAAACGTCGAGTTTGAGGGTACAAATTTCTCAAAGATTGAGTTTCAAAGATTACGAGTTTAGGGGACATTGAGTTACTGGTACCACTGTATTTGAATACTTACGTTTTCAATATTAAATAGACCTGCTGTTGTTTTTACATGTATTCTAATAATTCAAATAAAAATACAATACTGAAGTGCAGTGGCATTTGCAAGATGTTATATTCCTGTGCAGTACACCGATCTGCCTAATAGATAAAACCTGCCTCCTAATAAACCTGCAAAAAGAGCTGTTTGCAGTAAGTCAGGTTTGTGCAAAGAAATAGACTATTTTACACTGGTGTCAGAAGTTAGATCTGCTAAACCAGAATAAGATGCAACACATCAGCTTTCAGCATGACAGGAGCATGACAAGCAAGCTGGAGTAGCAGAGGGAGGTGAGGCTGGCAGAGGTCAGGAATAAAGCATCACAGCTGCAAAGAACTGGACTAACCTTCCTGGGGAAAAGTACATTCTTCCAAAGACAGCGAAAGCAAGCAGCAAGCCTTAGCAAAGCACGGGCGACCACAGGGTGTTTCTTCACATGGTCCCGGGGAAGATTCACAGGAAAAAGTCAATGAGAAACAACAACTCTCATGGGCCGTGGGCCTTGTCCGTGGTGTTTGTGGGGAAAAAGAACTCGTCTTGAGGGTTTCAGGAATTTACCGTTCTCATATTTGGCCTATGTAATACTCCAGCAACCTTTTGAAGAAGGTCCTGAATGTAATTTCACCCAATGAGTGCATCACGTATATAGACGACCTCTTTGTACACACCACCAGTTCTCAAGTGGAGGCCTAGTTTAGTCGCATGTTGAGCTGGTGCTCTTGGTTGACCTTCAACAACTTAACTGGGATCAACATCTCCCCATATTGCTGTTCACCTGTCACACCTTCATCTGCCTGCCAGATGACCAACTGCCGCCTGAGCCATCGCCTGATGTATGATTGAGCTGTAACATACATCACATAGCCAGCCATATTAAAACAAAAGGGCCAGAGTGAGTTCTAGCCAGGGGAGCGAGTGTGGGACTTTAAGAAACGGTGCTTAGAATACTCTGGACAGAATTGTAATACATTCCAGAGCTTTGTCCATCCACCCCTCTTAGACATTTTCTGTATGTCTGTGTAAACACCCAGCTGGCTGACAGCACCTTTGAGATTTAAACCTAGTATCTAAACCTCAGATCAAGTGAGCTAGCGTAATAAGCAGCTGCCCCTCTTGTGCGACATTCCAATTTGTTAGAATAAAAATATATTTTAAATACATTATGAATACATAGATTATGAATACATGGCAAGCTATATATTTATATATGTAGCATTTTTCCCAGGGTGTGGATCAGATTGTGATGCTAGGCTTTACAGTTAAAATATAAAAGGTCTTTAAATCAAAAGGTGCATTATGTAAAGTAATACATTGCTGCCCAAGCACATACCCACATATACGTATGTCTAATGGTGTTCCTTTATTTTAAATTGAACATTGTAAAAGTGTAAGTTTCTATTTGAAATCGTAATAATGCGATTGTTACAACTGCTGTATTCCTAAAACTGAGGGCTTGTAGTTAGTATCAACTGTAAAGCTGTGCACTGATTCCTCACAAGCTTGCAAGCGTAATGGAAAGAGAGGGGTCTGGATATTGTCAGAGTAGCTATCTGATCAGAGACATAAGACTTCCATAACGAGCAGGACTGTACCAGAGCGCTACGGCTCATTTCTGAGCCACAGCATTTCCATTTATGTTCAATGATTACCTACAGAAACAAACTGCATATTTAAAAAAAAAAGTTCAAAGCAAAGTAGTTCAATAGCCAGACAACATCTACAATGTCTGCTCTTAAGAAAAACAATGACTGCAAGAATGGTCTCAGCAAATCCCCTCATTTCATGCAATGTTAAATTCTGCATGTCGTTTACTTATCTGTGGGCAAAGTCATACATTTTCTTTTTGCTTTGTAACTGTACAGTAATTTTATTGATTAAAGATTACAACTACATATCTGGTGTAGCTAGTTTTTGTTTGCTTCTCTTAATCCTGTTTTTTTTTTTTAGTGCATTCATGTTTCCTATAAAAATGTAAGAAGTATTAATCATTTTTGTTATCATGGTTTTGGTCTCAACAGCATTACTTCTTTTTTTAAATCCGCTTCAAATGCTTTCTGTGCTCCCAGTGTGCTCAACAAATTAATTACGTGACTGCAGATGACTGATAATGAATCCTAATACCTCCCACTACCATGATTTACGATCTGTGACAGACTGTTTTCCACTTGAGGAAAGGCAGTGGTGCCATGTAACTTGTTTCAATTCCCAGCTCATACCAAACCAATTTGAGGCAAAATAACTACTCAATTACAAGGAAGGACCAACAAAGGTCAATCATGCAGATGTTGTGGAATTCTGGAGGCAGTGAGGAAGAGCATATTGTGTCTTCACTGCAATATGTTTTTAGTTATTCTGCCTGTAAGGCTAACAAGCTTCAACAATATATGCTAGTGTGAATGGTAGTCATTGTTCTTTATAGGTGTTGAGTAACTTAATAGAAATACTTTTCTTAAATACGTGAGAACATTTCATTCATATTTTTAACTCGTATTTTTACTTTACTCTGATTTTTGCTTTACTGTATTTTTAAAAGCAAATTGTTACTGATAATGTTGCCTAAACACAGTCATTACTTACTAATTTCTAAACAAATGTGTTTAAAAAAAGACAAACAGAAAGATGTTTCCTTGCATAGTGTACACTACCTTATTTATTAATATGAATTAATTACTGCACATTAATTAGTACAGTTCGAATGCACTGTTTAATAGGTAGAATATGCTGTTGGAACACCTTTAGTGGTTTTTACATAGCCATTTTTACATAGCCACTCAAAAGTCACCTCTCGTACAATATAGAGCAAGTTGAACCATTGGTCTAGTGGCTATGTTGTCACACAGAAGTGTGCCTGCATATGGACGTGCGGAGTGGAGTCAATAAAAAAAATACAGTATATTATTCAGTGGTACCTTGTAACTCAATGTCCCCTAAACTCAAAATCTTTTAAACTCAACAACCTTCGTCGAGAAATTTCTACCCTTAAACTCAAAGTTTTCCTTAAACTCAACGTGTGTGACTTCTGCTTTGTTCAGCACTCGGCTTGAGTGGTGCGGTAAAACATCATCAAAGTGCGAATACGAAACAAATCTGCATTTGTGTGGAATAACCGTCAAATCCATTCTGAAAGCATCCACATGTATCTGTGTTTATCTGGATTTTCCTCCTGTTTCACTTTTAAACTTGTGTTATAGCTCGGGGATCTGAGAAATTGTAAGAATCAGCTTTTCAGCTTTTCTGAGAGAGTTGCTCATCGTTAAAAAGCTTAATGTAACTTAATGTATTAAAAGAATGACATTGAAACACTATACTTCTTTTAATTATTACTGCTCATAGGCTCTCTCCACAATTAAGAAGCATAAGGAAACAATAAAAAAGTAAATTGTTTTTTTTTAATTGTATTTCAGTGGTTTTTATATTATATTTGTGTTATTTTCAGTGTATAAGTGTCAATAAAAAACCCATTATTTTACATTAGCCTAAAAAATATGCAGTTCCACTGGACCATGGAATGCATTAGCAGGTTCCCCATACATCCTTATGTATGTTGAGTTTCAAGGTACCACTGTATTTTTCTTTTTACCTCCATACATCACTGCGTCCATGCAAATACTGACGAGGCTTATTTTTTGTATGTCTTGAATTGATGGATGTTACCATATAGCAGAAGTGTAGTAACATAAAGGTGGCAGAGTGGCACAGATCATAGAGTGGGTGCTGTAGAGCAGTATGGGTCCTAGGGACATCCAGTGAATGTAATGAGTTTTGCATGCTCTATCAATGTCCACATGGCTTTGTTTAAAGTAGGCTTACCAGTTTTCTCTTACCTCCCAAAAAGCATGCAAGGAAGGGGTTGACTATTACTAGTGTGCACCTACAGGGGTTGGACAAAATAACTGAAACACCTGTCATTTTAGTGTGGGAGGTTTCATGGCTAAATTGGACCAGTCTGGTGGCCAATCTTCATTAATTGCACATTGCACCAGTAAGAGCAGAGTGTGAAGGTTCAATTAGCAGGGTAAGAGCACAGTTTTGCTCAAAATATTGCAATGCACACAACATTATGGGTGACATACCAGAGTTCAAAAGAGGACAAATTGTTGGTGCACGTCTTGCTGGCGCATCTGTGACCAAGACAGCAAGTCTTTGTGATGTATCAAGAGCCACGGTATCCAGGGTAATGTCAGCATACCACCAAGAAGGACAAACCACATCCAACAGGATTAACTGTGGATGCAAGAGGAAGCTGTCTGAAAGGGATGTTCGGGTGCTAACCCGGATTGTATCCAAAAAACATAAAACCACGGCTGCCCAAATCACGGCAGAATTAAATGTGCACCTCAACTCTCCTGTTTCCACCAGAACTGTCCGTCGGGAGCTCCACAGGGTCAATATACACGGACGGGCTGCTATAGCCAAACCTTTGGTCACTCGTGCCAATGCCAAACGTCGGTTTCAATGGTGCAAGGAGCGCAAATCTTGGGCAGGATGACAATGCACCAATACACACAGCAAGACTGGTGAAAGATTGGTTTGATGAACATGAAAGTGAACATCTCCCATGGCCTGCACAGTCACCAGATCTAAATATTATTGAGCCACTTTGGGGTGTTTTGGAGAAGCGAGTCAGGAAACGTTTTCCTCCACCAGCATCACGTAGTGACCTGGCCACTATCCTGCAAGAAGAATGGCTTAAAATCCCTCTGACCACTGTGCAGGACTTGTATATGTCATTTCCAAGACGAATTGACGCTGTATTGGCCGCAAAAGGAGGCCCTACACCATACTAATAAATTATTGTGGTCTAAAACCAGGTGTTTCAGTTATTTTGTCCAACCCCTGTAAGTGTGCATAAGTGACAGAATGGGTAAGTGTGAATTGCTTTGTTCAGCACTCGGCTTGAGTGGTGCGGTAAAACATCATCAAAGTGCGAATACGAAACAAATCTGCATTTGTGTGGAATAACCGTCAAATCCATTCTGAAAGCTCCACATGTATCTGTGTTTATCTGGATTTTCCTCCTGTTTCACTTTTAAACTTGTGTTACAGCTTGAGGTGCTGAGAAATTGTAAGAATCAGCTTTTTAGGTTTTCTGAGAGAGTTGCTCATCATTAAAAAGCTTAATGTGACTTGACAAAATCCGGCAGGGTTTTGTAATAAGCGCGCTTTGGTTTGTAATAATCTAAAAACGTGACAGAACTTTAACAGAAAATCTCAACTCTATGTCAATTCTAATTGGTCCATTACATTTGATTGACATTTACATCTTCCAATTGTAGACACTTTTGTTAAACAAGCCAAAAATGCTGCTAAATGTTCTGTGTGTAAAAGGTAAAATAAAAACAGCAGTTTTGCATAAGTGTGATGTTGTACAGAGGTTCTGTATTTATTCCTTTAGAATATTTGTTTCACAGTCTGAGAATTGTTATTTAGATAGCTACAGTGAGGAAAATAAGTATTTGATCCCCTGCTGATTTTTTAAGTTTAACCCCTTACAAAGACTTGAACAGCCTATAATTTTTATGGAAGGTTTATTTTAACAGAGAGAGACAGAATATCAACAAAAAATCCAGAAAAAAAACATTAAATTAAAGTTATAAATTAATTTGTATTTAATTAAGGGAAATAAGTATTTGATCCCCTACCAACCAGCAAGAATTCTGACCCCCACAGACCGGTTATGTGCACAAAAGGCACACAAATTAGTCCTGTCCCTGTATAAAAGACACCTGTCACAGAATCAGTTTCTTCCATTCAAATCTCTCGACCACCATGGGCAAGACCAAAGAGCTATCAAAGGACGTCAGGGACAAGATTGTAGACCTGCACAAGGCTGGAATGGGCTACAAGACCATCAGCAAGAAGCTTGGTGAGAAAGAGACCACTGTTGGCACGATAATTCGAAAATGGAAGAAATACAAGATCACAGTCAATCACCCTCGCTCTGGAGCGCCATGCAAGATCTCACCTGGTGGGGTAAGAATGATTCTGAGAAAGGTGAGGTCAGTCCAGAATTACACGGGAGGAGCTTGTCAATGATCCCAGTGTTTCCCAATGAAATTAAACTCACTGATCAGGATAAAGCAGTTGATAAAAAAATAGATAAAATTAATTAACCAACTGATCAATCAATCAATCAATTATAAAACAACTGAATGAAAAGCAACACTGAGAGCTAAAGTATAACTAGCTCCTACAGCAAAAAAGCTGCTAGAGTGAAAATATGGTTTCAATAGTCCTCATCTGCCCGTGGTAGTCTGAAGTGCACACTGCATGTCATACAAACCCAAGTACTCTGGTGTTTATAAACACAGCATTACACTGGGACTCTCCTTTGATAGAGTATGTTTTGCAAAGAGCTGATCAGGTCAAAGCACTTTTGTATTCTTGAAGAATGTGAGCTATGAAGACACCTGTTTTTGATTCGCTATGACTAGCATAAAATCTTAGTGTGTATGTTTGTGTCTGTGTGTATAGACTAGTAAACTGGTGGACTTCCCAAGTGCAAGTGTGTTATCCAGATAACATCTTGTATTTGTGAGCTTTTGAAAGCGTGTGTGTTTGTAGGGGGGTGTGTGTATAAATGTGTGTGTGGCAGTAATTCTACATGTTTGCATGTGCATGTCAGGCCATGTGGTTAGCAGTGGAAAGGATTGAGCAGTGAGTGACATGTTAACATCCCGAACACACACTGGTGTATACATCCACACACATTTGTGTACACTAATTAATCTTCTCCATGAAAACTGTCTTGTGTAGCAGCACATGGCTGAGACAGCACAGAGCTGCATGCTGGATTCTGATTTCCCGTTAGTGTCAACAGTTCTGAGTGCTCAACTGATTAAAGATACACTTGATGTCAAAGACAAGACTGTGTGCCAAACTGAGACTGTGCCAAGAACACTATGACATCCCAACTTATACCGAACCTTGGCTAAAAATCCTTATTCATAGATGTCAATTTTTATATGCGAGTGAGTGAGTGAGCGAGCGAGCGAGTGAGTGATAGACTGCTGCTCTGTACAGGTTATACAGTATTCTTGCCTTGCATTGGGAAGAAAAAAACCCAAAGCTAGACTTTTAAGTGGCTATTAAAGACACATCGATCAGCCATAACATTAAAACCACCTCCTTCTTTCTACACACATTGTCCATTTTATCAGCTCCACTTACCATAGAAGCACTTTGTAGTTCTACAATTACTGACTGTAATCCATCTGTTTCTTTGCATGCTTTGTTAGCCCCATTTCATGCTGTTCTTCAATGGTCAGGACTCTCCCAGGGCCACTACAGAGCAGGTATTATTTGGGTGGTGGATCATTCTCAGCACTGCAGTGACACTGACATGGTGGTGGTGTGTTAGTGTGTGTTGTTTTGGTATGAGTGGATCAGACACAGCAGCACTGTTGGAGTTTTTAAACACCTCACTGTCACTGCTGGACTAAGAATAGTCCACCAACCAAAAATATCCAGTCAACAGCACCCCGTAGGCAGCATCCTGTGACCACTGATGAAGGTCTAAAAGATGACCAACTCAAACAGCAGCAATAGATGAGCGATTGTCTCTGACTTTACATCTACAAGGTGGACCAACTACGTAAGAGTGTCTACTAGAGTGGACAGTAAGTGAACACGGTATTTAAAAACTCCAGCAGTGCTGCTGTGTCTGATCCACTCATACCAGCACAACACACACTAACACACCGTACAATGGCTGACCCTGCGCTCTGACCCCAGCTTCCAAAACAAGCTGGGATATGCAAAGAAATAATTTAGTTGTACTGTACACCTGTATATGTATATATGACAAATAAAGGAGTTCTATTCTAATGAAATTTTCTGCAAATCAGCTTTCTTACATTTTACATTTTCAGCAGACGCTTTTATCCAAAGCAACTTACAGTACTCTGACAGTATATTGTCTAAGCAATTGAGGGTTAAGGGCCTTGCTCAAGGCAACCTGGCAGTGGTGGGGCTTGAACCAGCGACCTTTCAATTACTAGTCCAGTACCTTAACCACTAGGCTACAACTGTCCTATTTCTTATTTCATTAATAAGTGAGTGTGTCCTACGAGGTGGAGCTTAGTGCTGTGTTTTGTATTTTTAAAAATGGTATAAATAATTATGTGGCTTACATAAAACCTACACTAAGACAATGTTTTAGCCACATCAGTGGTGAAAACTAAGAGATTTGATTAAAAATAACATCTCTTTATTAATTAACTCATGCAAGTCTTAAAATTATAATAATAAGAAGTTTTACAATGACTATAACAAAAAAAAAACCAGAATGTTTATATATGTATATTATAAAATATATTTTTGTTTAGTCTGGTTAATTCTTTATACATTCAATACATTTAGATTTTATGCTTGGTTCTACGTATAACAAAGCTATTAAAGCCCATCCCATGTTCCTGAATGTTTCTGGTTTGGTAGAAAGTCACCAAAGAGTGTTAAAATCCTCTTTAGAGAAGATTGTTCTAAGCCTTTACATACCTAACAGAATTATCTATCTGAAATCTTTACTATGTGCTAATGCTGTAATTGCAGCAGTAATTGCTCCATGATTATTTTGTCACTTTAAAGAAGCAGAGCATTTAGGAGGGGCAGAACTAACCTGAGCTGCCCCTAGGCTACTTATAACACACATCAAAAGATTTCCCTGAAGTATGTGCCTACTGTCCATTGTGCTTTACTGCACCCACTGATTAAATGCGCTGAAGCAGGTAGAACAGCAGGTCTATTATACTGTAGACTAAGGACGCATAGTAAAGTTTAATTCAACCTGAAATTTGTTAATTAACATGTCAATTAAAGACAAATCAATATCAAATTTATTATCCAGTTGATCATTGTAGTACAAAGCAACAGGTAAACCAGACTGCTCTGTCTCTATAAGTACATCACTCTTTCCTGAGTTAAAAATTAATACTTTACATTTTAAAAAAACAACTAGGGGCAGAAGTTGTTGGTCAATGTTGTGAGATGCTTTTTCTACCATTTTACATAAAACTCAACTGGATTTTAAACTAACAAAAAGAACAACTTAAATTTACCCTAATAAAACCTCTGAGAATCAGGCTGAGCATGTCAGACCAATAGAGTTAGTTTATTACATTACCTTTCAATACAATAGAGCTGTCAGGAGTTGTCAGGGCTGGTGTGTTATTTGTAATAGCCTAGAGCATACATTTAGCTTTGGCATTTATTAGTATATAAAATACTGCATACTACATGAATTCAGTACAAACACTGTAGATCTAAAGTTACTTATAGTAATGTCTTATATCAGCTGATACCAATGATGAGCTGATACTTACATCCTTACTAGGGCTGGCACCGTTTTCCGATATTGGCCCAAATCACTGGATTGGATATCGGAAGGAAAAACAACATGTAATCCGATCCGATACTGTTGCTGTATGTAAATAACACTTACTGTAAATAAGGCCATTCAGAAATTATAACACATTGATCTACTTAAACTTTTAGCAATTAAAAAAATCATCTTCTACTGCCACATCTAAAAACACTGTTTTACGGCGTGTCGTCCAAAATTGTCTACAATTGGAAGATGTGAATGTCAATCAAACGCGATGGCCCAATAAGAATTGATGCAGTGTTTGGTTGAGATTTTCCGTATAAGTTCTGTCATGTTTTTAGATGATTAAAAACCAAAGCGCACTTATTTTAAAAACCCTGCTGGATTTTGATGAGGACATCTGTGGCTAAATGGGAAACAGTGTAGTTTGTTTTATTTCATAACACTAATGGATTAAATTTCGTTGAGGATGTGAGAGATCTCCAAGCCGAGACAAGATAGATACATTTGTTTATTTTTTATTATCTAATTGTTTAATTTTTATTGTTTATAAATAATATTTTTTTATTATATATAATTTTTTGCTGCCTCTTCAAGGTGTAGACATCAGAGTTGACAATTCTAGAATTTTATATTGAAATTATAATTCATTTGTTAAATACAGATAAAGTTGCACTTTAAATTTTATTTGAAATGTTTGTACGGTGCTGTTAAACAAGCTAAAAATACTGATAAATGTTCTGTGTGTAAAAGTTAAAATAAAACAGCAGTTTTGCATAAGTGTGTTGTTGTAGGTTCTGTATTTATTCCTTTAGAATATTTGTTTCACAGTCTGAGAATTGTTATTTAGATAGCTAGTTTAACCATGGTGCATTGAGACATGTATTATTACTGCTTAGTTGTTTGAGAGGAGAAATGACGGTATCGGATTGGTATCGATATCGGACATAAAAAAAAAAGTGGTATCAAGCCAGCCATAATCCTTAATGAAACAAAGATGATTCACTACAAGCAAATTATGAATACATTTAAAAGTGTGATGGTGTTGTGCTTTACCGATTGAAGTTTAAGTTGATGACACACACACATATTTACTGCATTAAAAATCCATGTGGATCTCATTAACAAAAATAATAACAATAAAGAATTATTTTAAATCTGATCTGATACTGACACTGACACTCCTTATCAGATCAAAACATTGCCAGTTAAACACCAAGACTAAACACTGATAGAGACTCAACTATGAAAAACTAAAACTGCCAACAAGTCACATACGTATTGATTAAACAAGCAGTACTTGTCTATTCTTAACAATTATTGTTGTGATACTCATCGCATTGTTAAATATTGAGTAATTATAGAAACAATGTTCACCCTAGAGCTGGGCAGTTCCTGAATCACCTGGGTTAATGATTCGAATCTTTGTACTGAATCAGGAATCACGAGTCTGAAATCTTAATTAACCTGGATCCTATGAGTCCTCTGACTGGCTGCTGCTCACCATAACACCACGGACTCAGATGATTTGGCTGAACCGACTTTACTCCAGTCTGTGAATCTAAGTAATAAGTTAAATATTCCAATAAACATGCGGTTAAACTCACTGGTGTTCGTTATGTGGCTGATTTTATGCACATGCTATTATTATTATTCAGTCGTCAAGGTATAGATTAGTAATGCAGCATATTTTCTTGTAAGCAAAACAACAACAAAATATAGTTATATTATTATTAAAATGCAAATGCTTACAGGCTACTTTAGTACTGTACCACTTAAGGAGTATCATAGCCCCCATGGTAATTTTAAACCCTTGACCCATTAATATACCCATCTGATAGGTGAGTCCACCCCCTCTCCCGCATGATCAAGATTCCACTTAGAAAAAAGCGTCAACTTGTCACTGACAAGAGAAGTGTGAGGTGCCAAGATGGTGAGGTACAGAAGATGAGTGCATGGAAGATAAGTGATATTTGGATGCATTTTTATGCAGTAAATCAATCGCAATCAGAATGTCAGTACAAGTGACGCAACTGACTCAACTGACCCAAGTGAACCAGATCACATTACTGAGTGACTCAGATTAACCCGAGTCCACAAAATGAACCGAATTTACCACCACTAGTTCACCCAAGGTTAAAAAATGCTTTTTAATACACTTGACACTAGTTTAGTTAAACTAGTTTTTTTTTTCTGTCATGCTGTTTTTATTACATTAGTATGCTAGACAAGCTCCCATCAAAGAAACTTAAAGCTGAAGATTTAAACCACATGAGCAAAGAAATCACTTTTCAGTTCGTTTTGCTTTCATCCCTCTGTCATCCTGAAGAAAGCCTGCCATTTAAATACCTCTTAAACGTTAAAACTAAACAACTCTGTGTTCCAACTAAACCCTTGATTTTGTAATTGGCTTCTGTGTTCTTATTTAATCCTTGAGTTTGTAATAATGCCAGTCTAAATAAATTGCTTTTACTCTAAAACATATGCTGCTAAAATGATCACTAAAAGAACTATTTAAAATTTCACAATAACTGTGATGCACAAATTTGCAGAAGCTGTTAGAGGTATTCTTTTATTTCTTTGAGAATGCAATAAAAAACTTCACTAGCCACAGAGCTGCAAGACAGACCAAATGCGTGCTAATAGTGCTAATGGGCAAAGACCTAACAGACAGTGCAACAGCCCATATACACCATGTGCTATGCCCAGTTAACAGTGGAAACAAAATGTCCATCTGGCTTCAGTTAGAAGTGTCAGGTCCTGTCACTCAATTTCGAGGAGACTCAGAATCAGCAAAGAGTTTTTGTTGGCCCCTTCTCTCACAGCAATTGAAATGTACCCCAGTCACCACTTGAATCAAGTGTGGGACTTTATAACACAGCACAGAAAACTCAATTTTATTTTTCCTTTTGGTGCTCCCAAGACCATAGCAAATGTTATTACACATTTATGGACATTTGTGGACAGATTTATAACATTGCTTTCCTTCCACGCGGTTTCACTTACATTTTCTGTGGATGCAGGGCAGGCTTGTAAGATCTGTCACAGATAAACACATCTCTCAGGCTTCCACATGTGAATTTCCATCAGTCAAGTTCAGCATAGTGTTCATTACAGATAGTGGCCATATTCTACATAACAATATTATTTAAAGTTATGCTTTGTTGACATATTTACCCTGTTTAACTTACAACCCCCAAATCAGAAGAAGTTGGGGCAGTATAGAAAATGCAAATAAAATAAAAACAGTGTTCCTTAGATTTACTTTGACTTTTATTTAATTGCAGACAGTTTAAACCCAATATATTTCATGTTTTGTCTGCTCAACTTCAATTAATTTGTTAATGTACCTCAATTCCTGCATTTCAGGCCTGCAACACATTCCAAAAAAAGTTGGGATGGGGGCAATTTAGTGCTAGTAATAAGGTGATAAAACTAAATAATGATTCCAAACAGGTGATGTTAACAGGTGATTGTAATCATTATCCAGTAGTATCCAGGAAAGGCTGAGTCTTTAATGAGCAAAGATGATCAGAGGATCTCCAGTTTGTCAACAAATGTGTGAGAAAATTATTGAAATGTTTAAAAACAATGTACCTCAAAGAAAGATTGGAAAGGATTAGCATATTTCTCCCTCTACAGTGCATAATATCATTAAACGATTCAAGAAATCTGGAGGAATTTCGGTGCGTAAAGGCCAAGGGCGCAAGCTTAAGCTGAACGCCTGTGATCTTTGATCCCTTAGACGGCACTGCATCAAGAACCACCACTCAACAATAGCTGATATAACCACATGGGTGAGGGATTACTTTGGAAAACCTTTGTCAAGCACTACAATACAGAGTTACATGCACAAATAACACTTAAAACTTTACTGTGCAAAAAAGAAGCCTTATGTTAACTATATCCAGAAGTGGCATTGACTTCTCTGGGCTTGGAGGCATCTAGGATGGACCATCACACAGTGAAAACGTGTATTGCGGTCAGATGAATCAGCATTCCAGGTCTTTTTCGGAAAAAATAGACGCTGTGTGCTCCGGACCAAAGGCGAAAAGGACCATCCAGACTGTTATCAGCAAGAAGTCCAAAGGTCAGGGTCTGTCATTGTATGGGGCTGTGCCAGTGCCCTTGGCAGAGGTTATTTACACTTCTGTGATGGCAGCATTAATGCAGAAAAGTACATTGAGATCTTAGAGTAACATGTGCTGCCTTCAAGACATCTTTTCCGGGACGTCCATGCATTTTTCAACAAGACAATGCAAAACCACATGCTGCACACATTTCAAAGGCATGGCTGCGGAAGAAGAGGGTACAGATACTGGACTGGCCTGCCTGCAGTCCTAACCTGTCCCCAATAGAGAATGTGTGGCGAAAAGTCAAAAATGTTTAATTTATTTTAAATTTCAACAATTTTTAAATATTCATCTAAATATTACAAAAATGCATTTTTACTGTAATTCTCAGTAATTGTCAGCCTCAAATCAGGTACACATTTCAATTGCCTGATTCTTCCACCATCATACTTTACAGCAGATATACAGTACATACACACATCAAAATGTGTAAAGTCACCAACTACCTATTTATACCAGTTAGTTGCAAAGATTTATAAAGTCCATAATACGTACATAACACATAACACATACTGCCAGCTCAATCAGTCACAGTCACTAGAGACAAATAATTAAGCACCTGGCCAATCTGGTGGCACCATTGAGACTTAAACCTAGACACCTGAGCACCCTGATACATTGTATTATTTACGCCACACATACCACACACACAGAATCCATGCTGCATCAGTCACAAACACTAAGTACCATTTAGTCAAAGTCACTGGTTGATATTACAGTACCAGTTCTAACAATTTCCCATTCTAGTTTGTTGATAATTTTAAAAAAACTGGTAGAGACTATGACAAATAAAAAAGAGTCCTAAATACTTTTCCAATTATTTATGACTCCTAAATGAAATATTCTGGGCTTAATAAAATTTAGTTTGGAGCAGAAGAGAATCAGCCTGATATGTATTCCTGTGGTTGAAGGATTCTAGGCTTATTAGCATTTTCTTTGGAGCAATAGAAGATCAGTCTGAATTTTATTAATCTGGTACATATTATATTCTGAGCTGAGGCTGGCATCATTGATAATACACAAAGCTAGCATGAGGACAAGTGGAAATGCTTTGGAGTTAAAGACCTGATCTACAAGTGATGCTCCATGCCCCAAATTTGCATGTCTAAAAGCCCATCACCGAGCAGCTAAGACCAAAGCAAATGAGAAACCGGGGTGGTCTAGAAAAAGAGGTCTGAGTTTCATGTGATTTGTGAGAGAATAAGTATGCAACATTAACATTTTGTGTCTTGTACTGCAGTCTAAATCATTGTTAACTTTGAAAGAATGACATTGATTTGATTTGTTGTTGTGGATTTGCACAGTAGTGGAGGTGCAGTACTGACACTTCCACATTTTACTCTTTGTTGTACTGGGACTTTTACTTGTGTACCAGCACTTTTTACACTGCTCTTTTTTGCTTTCTCCATGTCAGGTTCAAGGCGAATCATAATAACCCTGTATAAGCTACATTACCCAGGAGGCACTATGTTATGCTCACCTATTCCCATTCCCTTGTCATCTCTAGTGCAAGACATGTAACGTTAATTTTAGTCTATATATTGTTATTTTAGAATTAAATGTAAAACTTTATGATTTGCTGATGCCAGCTAATACACACGTCAACATGTGAAGAAGGGAAGTACCAGCCCTTTTTTCCCACTACAGACACTGGTTGTATCCTGTTTAAATGTATTATTAAGTTTGGAATGATAAACCATTTAAAATAAGTCAAGTATTTTAGGCTTAAATTTTTACACTTTGTTAGATGCTCACACAGTGCTGACTCAAGATTTGTGTGTGTGTGTGTGTGTGTGTGTGTGTACCAATACATTTTGCTAACATAAAAGTTAAAGTTAGACATTTTGCTAACATATTATGAGGGTTCTTCAAAAAGTCTCTGCACTTTAAAAAAAAAACTCAAAAACAAATTACATCACTTTTCTACCAACTTTTTAATTCCATCAGCAAAAAATGTTTTTGGTTGAGCGTGTAACCACTGATGCACCACTGCTTTCACATAATCATCAGATTAAAATCTTTGTTCCCTTAAAGCTTCTTTGAGCAGTCCAAAAAAGTGGAAATCAGATGGCGCTAAATCCAGACTATAAGCTCTCTCTCTGTCTTTCAGACCCGACCAATTACTACTCCTCCCACCCTCACTATTTTCAATGAAAATGTAAAAGTGCAGAAAGTTTTCGAAGATCCCTCATAGTTTGATTAAAAAAAGTGACTATTATGAAGGATAAACATGTTAGTGTTAATAAGATTAAGCATTAATAAGATTATACTAATAATAAGATTTCTCTACCCAGCTGTATTTTATTTCTTTTAAATGTACCCTTGTTCAGACCTGAATGTCTTGCTTTAACAACATCGATGGAATTAAAGTCTTTGTAAAGCTTATTTACCTAATGCATTTTAACAGCAGGTATCAGCTATAAAACAGCCTTGATAATTAGTAAGTTGACAATTAGTAAGTTGATGTATAAGATTTTAATCCAACAGTGGTCACCTAATAAAGTCAAGAAGAGGCCACATACTAGGTGCCATAATTGAGTGCATCCATCACAAACACAAAAAAATGGTATCATGAAAAAACTGATCACATGTTATCTGAATGTACATTAGAAAACACTACATAATGAAACAAGCACAAAAACTTTACATCAGGGTAGGGTTGACATTTAGATACCTTTTGTGTCAAAGGTCAGTGCTCAGAAAATGCAGGACTTGGTGTTAATGAACACAAGACCTAGACCCAGTGTAAATTAAGTATTACGAGTCGGCCTCCCAGTATATTTTTAAAATTTCAATGTGTCTCTGTTACCAACTGTTAAGAATGGTTGGGGAACCATAATGGTACAAACAGCCATCTGGTGGAAATCATTAGGTCCAACTGGTTTGCATGGTCACTTAATAGCCAACAAATAGAGGTGGTTTTACTGGACCAGGGGCACCCTATGGTGCAGGTGCCCTGTACTGATTAGGTTCTCATATTCCAGGATGATAGTTCCCAATATTTACTGCTGTTGAACACAGAAACAAGGTCAAGCACCTTTTGTGGTGTCGGCAATTACATGTAAACATCATTAAACATTTATGGGAAATTCTAGGGCTTGGAGTACAAAGACGATCTTTGACTTCTTTATTTCTCATTATATTGAAAGATTTCTTATCCAAAGAATGATCCCGAATCCCACTACAAACCATCCAGCTTTTTAAGATTATTCTTCTGAAGGAATCTTATTCCTGCTAGTTTTTTGGGGTATTAATTTACTGTAATGGATTTCCACACCCTATAGACCTAAGATAATTAAACCTGCCAGTGAACTGCACATATAACCAACCCCTACTACATGTGGCACCATGTAACAACAAGAACTTCCTCCACAACTGGTTGTAATGTGTTTTAATGAAGTAACCAGACCCTTGCCAATTTCTTGAAAAAGGCAAACACATCCACATTCCTAGGGCAAGCACATGCATTTTCCTGACAGATCAAGCGTCACATTTCCAAAATTAAACATCTTATAGTAATGAAAGTTATTTCACCTCAGGACCTGAATGCATGTGGATGCAAAAAACTAATTAAAAGAATTGGATGCTGGGCTAAGTTAATCACTCGTGAATGTAGTACATTACAACAAAACGAGGGACAAGTTAATGTCACATTGGCATTAACTGAATCTTTAATTAAAAGCAGATTGTAAGAAAGTTCAGATGTTTATTACATTCTGGGCAGCGATAGCCAAATAAAAACATGCTGATTCTGTACATGTGCTATGAAGGATGAACATAAAGGTTACCATTTAATAATGTCTTCTGTTGGACAAATGCGCAGACACTACTATCAGTCTACACACAGCATCTCTATTGTAATCAAATCAGGATGTTGACCAGGCCACTCCAAATTTCAGATGATTTTTAGGTATTGACACTTGCTTTTATGCTTTTTTGAAACGTTGGTCTGGCAGCATAACCCATTTAGATTTTAAACAAGTAATGTAAGCTTTAATGTTGGTTTCCTTACTGCTAGTAATGAATACTGACCTTAGCTGGTGCTTCAAAATTCTACAGAATTCTTTATTAATTAATTTATTTATATTATTATTATGATGATGACGATGATGATTTATTATTATTATTATTATTATTATTATTGTTTTGTTATTATTATTATTATTATTATTATATGTATTTTTTTTTTTTTATTATTATTATTTTTTTTCTTTTTAGGCCATACAGACTGATATATGGTACTTTTTTAAAACCTCCCTAGATTAGGGTGACTACTTGACTTATGGTGACTGAGGGGACTGCTTGAAAGATACTTAAAGATGAGTGAGAGATATATTCTTAATGGATGGCTGAAATCAAGCCTGTCTGCATATCGATTCATTATACTGTATACTCAAAGGAAAGTATATTTTTACTATGAGAATATGTGTTGAACCTCTTGAATGAATAAAATTTTATGTCACCGTATTTTGTGTTTTAACTCAAGTTCTCTTTGTGAATAAAACAGAATTATGCAACCCTGTATTTGGCAATATTAAGTAGAAGAACAATTTTGGAGGGAAATGTAATTCATCATAAACAATAAATCTACACAATCTATTAAAAGGCTAAAAGCCAGTAACCTTATGCTAATTTAAAGAAATATAAAACAATATTTGACCCAATGTGTTTTTTTCTAGTTTACTAATACTGATGGTAAAGGAAAACTTGGACTGTTAAAGTCATTTGAATGGATTTTGATTTGGCTTCTCACAATGGCTTCCCACAATGTCCAGTGTTTTTGCACCAATAATACTCCAAAAAAGCCAAAAAAAAACTCCTCTGGTTCACCATCAGATTGACAAATAATAAATGCGTAGAGCAATACAAAGGATGATTTAAACAGTTTATGTTGGTGATATCATCAGGTATATTGAATCCAAGAACATAAAATATAGCACTGAGAATATAATAAACCTGAAAATAATTTTTATTATACATGATGAATTTGTAAATACGCTATCCAGTTTTTATAAATTGAGAATGAAGAAAAAATGCCTGTTGCTCAACATTTTGCAGAGGCTGGTGTTTTATTGAACATTTTAAGGAAGAACAAAAAAGTGCATTTTAAATTGATATTATTATACTCATGTTAAGAAATGCCTGCCTAGATACTGTGCAAACACATCTTGGGTTTTCTGGAAGATCGCGAGGATGCTACTAATTCCTTTTGACAAAGTACAAGCTGTACACTGTAGTTTGCAATTCAAATACGACCTAACTCTATTAGACAGTACTTTAACCTATTTTTAGCAAGCTAAAAACAAAGCAAGGTAACAAGATGGCTCCTAGTTTACTTTATTTTCCTAATGACTGTACTCGGTTTGTAAAGTGAACTAATTCAGAGCCAGACTAAAGCCTGACAGTGACAGACTTTGGTTGCAAGTGTTAGTGTCTCATTTATTCATAATTCTGTTTAGTCAGGCCTCAAGTGATTAAATTGAGTAAATGTGATCTCCCTCATTCACTTTCTCTCCGAGAGTTTAAACAGAGCCATTATGAACTGTGTGTATATGCACGTGTGAGTGTGTTCAGGAAAAGGTGCCTACAGGCATGCATTTACTTAAAGGAATCTGTTTCTGTGTACGCATGTATGCATGTATATGCGTTCAATGTATATGTCGCTGTAGAGGAACGTTCATCTGCTTAACGTCTTAGAAATGGGAAAAAATCGTATGTTTCCTTTCTGAGGCAGCAACATCTGCTGGAGTCTTAGATCCATCACTAGCTCAGTAAGCTACATGCTTTCACTGTGTTTGCATTGAGTGCACGCACGCATACTCCAGGAGCTGGGGGAGGGGAGCCAAAACATGAAACTCTTTGAGTTATTTTACACAGCCTGATGAGTCTAAAGATAATATGACAACTCACGAGGATGTAAAGTCTAAAATAACGAAATAGTGCCATGCGGTATTCATCAAAATGCCCCATCAATCATTTCCGCAGCATTACCACTCTGCAGCAAACACACTTAATAGGAACAAATTTTGGCTTCATTGACTAAAAACAAAGCTGAACAGCATAATCACACTCTCAAAGTTCTATAACTATAACTTTGATCTGCCATTTCACCTTTGTTCAGATCACTTCATATATAAAGTTTACCACAGCAGAGCCCTAAACCCTTCCACATTTGAATAAACAAACTTGATTTTTGTTACAGAGCACTGTCAATACTGTTTTCACAAGATCTTCCTTTAAAGAGCTTTTAATGAGATGAAAATGTATGTAGTTACTGCTGTCAACGAAAATGAGAGGCTAAAGGGCACCTTTAGTTAAAGCTAAAACTACATACACTGGACAATTTCCTGTCATTTGTCTTTAGTTCCAAGGGGGTGTAGACAGGAAATAGCTTTAAATATTAACAATACAAAGCTCAGAAACATGTGAGATTTCTGGTGCATCTTTAAAAACACACACGCACACATGGTAGGGAAAATTTAGGGGGCATTATAGTAAAACAGGAAAGGATTACCATGATACAGACAGGAGATGCATGAAGTTGTGATAAATGTTGCTCTTGAGGGAGCCACAAGAATGAGTTCCAGTATTTCTGGTAGCTCACATGTTTACACAGCCAAGCTCAGAAACAAGTGATGACAACCACAGCTTTCTTTTCTGCAGAACACTTTCCTACATTAATTTAACTTCAGTTTTTGCTGAAGGGCCACAGGGTAAAAAACAGAGATTTGTGTGCAAGGAGATGAGTTCATTAGATTAGATTTTACTTGGAATGTTGGCATGAGTACTACAGCAAAGTACAGTATAGGATCGAAACTGGTGCAATAGTAGTAAAGTGTGGAGATAACAACTAAAAATAGCAGTGTATAAGTTTGATAAGTTTGGGTCATGGATAGTTACAGTATAATCAATGTGCAATTAAAAATCAATAAACAAGAGAAATATGTGTCATAATCAGCGCAAAAATGAACAGTTATAAGCACCAATGGAAGCAGAAAAAGGAAACATATTTTACCACGTTATTATTTAATATACTTCCAATGAAAATATCCAATTACATCCAATAATGTTTGTACTTACAAATATGCACAAAATGATCTTAAAAATCAGTGTGTGTAATGGGTACATAAACATACATAAAGCTGTAGATATACACCAATTAGCCATAAAACCACCTCCTTGTTTCTACACTCACTTTCCATTTTATCAGCTCCACTTACCATATAGAAGCACTTTGTAGTTCTACAATTACTGACTACAGTCCATCTGTTTCTCTGCATGCTTTGTTAGCCCCCTTTCATGCTGTTCTTCAATGGTCAGGGCCCCCACAGAGCAGGTATTATTTAGGTGGTGGGTCATTCTCAGCACTGCAGTGACACTGACATGGTGGTGGTGTGTTAGTGTGTGTTGTGCTGGTATGAGTGAATCAGACACAGCAGCGCTGCTGGAGTTTTTAAATACCGTGTCCACTCACTGTCCACTCTATTAGACACTCCTACCTAGTTGGTCCACCTTGTAGATGTAGAGTCAGAGACGATCGCTCATCTATTGCTGCTGTTTGAGTTGGTCATCTTTAAGATCTTCATCAGTGGTCACAGAATGCTGCCCACAGGGCGCTGTTGGCTGGATGTTTTTGGTTGGTGGACTATTCTCAGTCCAGCAGTGAAAGTGAGGTGTTTTAAAACTCCATCAGCATTGCTGTGTCTTATCCACTCATACCAGTACAACACACACTAACACACCACCTCCATGTCAGTGTCACTGCAGTGCTGAGAATGATCCACCACCCAAATAATACCTACTCTGTAGTGGTCCTGGGAGAGTCCTGACCATTGAAGAACAGCATGAAATGGGGCTAACAAAGCATGCAGAGAAACAGATGGACTACAGTCAGTAATTGTAGAACTACAAAGTGCTTCTATATGGTAAGTGGAGCTGATAAATTGGACAGTGAGTGTAGAAACAAGGAGGTGTTTTTAATGTTATGGCTGATTGGTGTAAATGCTACTAATAAATAGTATTAATTTTTTTTGGTGCAAATTGCAGCTAGTTTCATTATTAATTACAATAAATTCTGTACCAATGTTTAAAAAGATAGCAAAGAGCTGTAGCCGCAATCGTTCCACAGCAGGTGGGTAATTAATTTCTAATGACTAATATAAATAGAAGGGTAAAAAAGCAGCAGCTATGCTAAAGCAGTTGCAGGATGACCCAAAATCAGCCAAGGTATTAGTTCCCCAGAAAACAAAAAGCAATGAGCTGCACTTCAACTATCTTTGTTCCTGCATGCCATGCAAAACTCAAGACCCAAAATCACCACACATTCACTAACAAATATAAAAGGGAGCATCATAGTATAGGGGCCTTTCTCCTGCTGCTGAGCTGAGTTGTTGATCAAGAATGTAAGTGTGGTGTTAGGATGGAAATAAGACAACAATCTTGTCTTAAAATTGCAAGTTCAACAGAGGTACCCCTATGTTTTTTAAGCAATATTGCTATAATTAGTATGTCAAAAGTCAATCGGCTAGTAAAATGATTTGTTTTGTGCGGGTGAATTTGAAATGCAACATAGTTTAAGGTTTTCATACCCTGTGTTTTAACTTACTTTATTAGATTCACTGAACTCATAGATAAAATACACAAAGCACAAAAAGCAAATGCAATTTGACTAATTTTGTCTATGAAGTAAAACAGACAAATAGAACTGGGATGCTCCTATGGAGCAACACAAGAGTCCGTAAAACAGGGTAAGACTGCAGCAACTTGAGAGCATCAGCTGACCCTGACCTTGACTTGTTTCAGATGGTTTGCTTTAACTAACCTGGACTAAACTATGACAAAAAGAAAAGTGAGAGTTTGACCTCGGCATGTCTCACCACGGTTTGTTTTAACTGGCAGGGGTGCTTTCTCTCTTAGTTCAATTCTCTCTTTAATGAGGGAAGGTCAGTAAGGGTCACGTGAAGAGTGAAAAAGGATGGAGCAAGGCTGTTTTACCACTTCTCCCACCTGCCAGGCACCACACAGGAGGTATTCTGATTGTTAACAGACCTGTCTATCTGTCTCACCCAGACTCTGAACACTGGTGTGTTAATTCTAGCAACTTAGAAACGTCCTCCTAACAGTTTTACATGCTAAAGATCTTCCCAAGGGACAGAAAAGGTCCTCTTATTACCAGTTTGTCATGTGAAGCAGAGTTCTATAAAGCATGACATGACTACCCCCCCAACACACACACACACACACACGCGCGCGCACACACACACACACACACACACAGACACAGCAATATTCTATTCTAAGTATAATAATCAAGTACTTGCAGGTGGTTGTAGAGAAGGCATAGTTTAATAGTTTTTTTTTTTTTTTTTTATGTGTGATATTGATGGTCAGTCTAATAGTTTTATATTACATTTCCCAGTGGAAAGACGCTCTGAGGGGATCAGTTTTGGAGGGGGGTTGTAAGCTTGTCAACCATGACAAATAGAGTGCGGGTGTTGCTGATGTTCGTGTTAATAGTCTTAAAAAAATGCAGCTGCCTAGCCCTGCTCAATTTAGAGTTAAAACTTCAAAGCCTTTGTTCATATTTAAATAAGGCAGTTAGCTCGGTAATATAATATATATAATACAATAATATATATTTGTGTTTGTGTGTGCCAATAAGAATATTTAAATAATTAAATGCATTCCGGTATAAAGCGATTGTACTTCCCATTTTTTTTCTTTAGAATGGTACTCCCAAAATTCTATTTTGTACAGACCTCCAGAATAAGCTGCAAATTTTAATGAGTTTGCTGTTGCTGTGTGGACCTTTTCATTATTTAATGCCTCAAATGATCATTTTTCAAAATTTGCTATTTCCTCCACATAGAAACATTAAAGTAAACCAGGGATACCCTTATTTTGTATTTAATGTGTATTTACTACAGTATGGTGTGTACTCGATGTTGAATTTACATTACATAACAAATCTTTGTGGAACAACACCTGCTGTTTTTAAAACATATAAAACATGATGTGCCGGTGTTGTATGGCGTTTTTGTTTTGTTGGTTTTGTTTAGGATGTTTAATTTTCTAAAGGGTTAAAACATTAATATTGGTGCATTTTAATCCACCAAAGAGGAACAACATCACCACCAATAAATAAATAAAATTAGTGATTGGTTGGTGAGCCGAAATATACTTCTGGTAACGATTAATACTTGTCAGTACACCACAATATCTGTTTAAAATAGAACTCGACCATAATATTTCAGTTCTGCCATGTATATAATAGCATGTAATAAGCGTGGTTTGATATATATATATATTACATTTTTAAAAATTTTTATTACGGAACATCCGAATGCGAATTCCATCCTAGGAACTCGAAACATCAAGCACCCAAATAAATGTCGACTAAAACATCCAACCTTGTCGAAGATAACGAACGAACGAATAAATGAATGAATGAATGAATGGCCAACTATTTTAACACTGAGCTGGCCCAGAAGGTCACTGTCACTTAAGACTATATAGCCGGATGCAAAATTAATAATTAATAAAATATTATTTTTTTTTATCTCAAATTTAGTCGAAATGAGATATAGAAAATTAGAGACACTTAAGTCTTACTAATAAACACATTAGAAAATACCCTTTAAAGATACAAAGCGCTCAATTAAAGCAGAACGATTGCCGTGAACAACTTAATTTTAAAATCTATACTTTTTTTTACTAAAAACATATGAAATACTGTCCATGCTCAAGTCCATCTAATATGCAAAGATTTATTCATTTGATTAGTTGATCATTTGATTCCCTTTTGAATGAAATATTTGTAGTATGTAGTAAGTAGTAAGTAATTTTAAGTTACCTTCAAGAGCGGGTTATCATTTTAAGATTAAATTTTACTTAAACTAAAGGCAAATGCACAAATTGATTTAGGTTGGATTAATAAACGTGACATTTCTCAACAATTGACAACTACATGACAAAAAGTAAAAAAAAAAAAAATCTTTAAGTTTAGGCTATGCACAACTCCAAAAAAAAGCTGGGTTGTTTTCTCTACCCAAACGATGGGTTGAGGCAGTTAGGTTACCTTGCTGGGTTATTTCTCACTCAAATAACCCAACTGGTATTTTCTCAACCCAGCACTCGGGTTACCATGTCTTGTTGCCCATGGCTACATTTCCTTAAGAATATAAATGTTGCCAAATAAAGCGTTGGGTTACCAAATAACCCAGGTTGGGTTGTTTTCAGCCCAGCATTTTTAGAGTGTAATTGCAAGGAAGCTCAAATACAACAAATACAATGATAAGTGAACATAAACCTTCTTTTTGCTCCAAAGCCTATTGCTGTTATCTCGTTACGGTCTTATAGACGGTTCTCATGCTCAGCGTGTTTGTTGTGATCTCCTACCTGTTATTGTAACATCACTGTAAAGGTTGGATAGCTGCTCCTTCAATAAAACCTGCTGCATCTGAGCCGCTTTCTCCCGCTGCAGCTCCAGCATCATGTCTGGGTGACTGGCCAGTTTACATCCCTTCTGTTTATCCAGGGCAATGTCACTGCGCACAATATCTGTCAAGATACAGTAAAGTAGCTACAGTAAGCGTTCATTGTTTTAAATTACCATGTCGGATATTATGTATTAAATTACAGGGGAAAACATCTTACCATCCTCATAATTCTTGAGGTAATAGTCTGGTCCTGGTCCTCTAAACTTGGCTAAATTCTTCAGGTTGTGAAACTGGAGGAAATCTGTTCTCTTGCCCCCAAACCGCAGATAAGCAGGAGAGAGTCCTCGAGCCAACGTCACTAAACGCTTTGAACTGAATAAATAAATAGTGTCTGTTTAAAGTTATTAAAGACATTATATTAACATTTATGGATTAGGATTATAAAAATAACAGTAAATTATACTAGAACTCTCAATTATTAGCAGGACTACAGAAACAAGTGCTACTTTACTGCATTTATCTTATATCTTCAAGCCTGCACTTGATGTAAAGTTACAATTTGAAAGATACTATGTTGGCATTTTATAATAGGTCTACAGAAGCTCTAGAACTAAAACGATTTAAGAAATCCAAATGACGTTTAAACTGAGCTCTACAAGACAATGTAATAAAACTGAAGTTTTCACTGAATATTACAATAAAGCTTATACGGTGTTTTGATAAAGCCCGGTACGATGCCAAAAGGTGTTGCTCTGTGCACTTTTTAAGAGAGCACATTATTGCTTACACGACAAAAAAATTATGTGTTTGCAAACCTGACCCTACAACAATTTTTATATTGTTGATTTGAAATTATTCGCAAATGATGGTTTACAAAATTTAAGCATAAAAAGGAACAGTCAATCCAGGCCTTATTAAATCTAGACTTACATTCCTACTTATAAACTAAAAAAGAATGTCAATCGGCTGCCCAGTTTCAATTCCACTTAAATACAATATAAGCAAACAACTACGTAATGAAAAAAAATAATCAAATTGTCTGATCGTTTCTTTATCGTTTCTTTATCTTGCTAAATGGTGTTGTATTAAATGATGATGCTGGTGATAATAATAATAATAATAATAATAATAATAATAATTTTGACATAGATACATATATACCTTATCGTTATAATTGCAGATGTAGCCATTACACACAGCAGGCCATACCACAGTCTCAGTATGTATGTTTGTTTGTTTTCCCAGCTAATTGCTTCTAGTTTATTTATTCAAAATAGATTAAAGGTCACTTGCAGCACTGCGACTGATCGCAACGCATCTATTGTAATGTAAGTTCATTTTTATCACTCAAAATGCAAAATGCGGTATCATGCTAAGATATAATTTTATCATTTTCACATAGCCACATCAGGTAAAAGTTTCTGTAGAAATTAACTACGAAATAAATCTGTACAATTTATCGCAGAAAGTGAAGAATTATGCGACAACAGTTAAGGAAACCACCGCTTTGCATTTATTAATACTTTTGTCTATAGAAATCCAGCTTGGTATTTTTTTACATTTTTTGAAAAAGTTTTTTTTTTTTTTATTAAATGTAAATAACAAACGAACATAGTCATACAGTAAAAAGACATAAGTTCAGTATTTATCATTCTGAAAATGGTTAATCAGCCTGGAATGGGTAAATTCACTTCCAGGTCAAGGGCCTGGCCTAAACCGCACACAGCATCACACTAAAGACGAATCTTTTATTTTTCACCGTTCTGGTACATCGAGTACAGCAGGATTTTTCGCACATCTGTTGGGTTTTGAAACTTCTTCCAAAGGCCATGACCATGTTCCATCCCAGCGCCAGCGTGGTGAAGCAGCGCCGAATAACAAAACGAGAACAGAAGCCGCAGAGTCTCGTTGCGGAACATCCAGTTTTACTTAGTCAGAAATGCAGGAACTGACTACAGTTTCGGCCTAATAACGCAATTATATCGCTTATACACAAGTAATGTTTCATATGAAGCATCCAAAAAGCAACAGTCTGCATTTTACCACAACTGTACATGTGCGCAGAACTGATAAAGATTGATTTGCACTAATTTAAAATGATTCTTCAATGAAATACTGAAAAATGAGTGGTTATTATACGTGTAAGGTAAGAAAATCATTTATACAGCATTATAATGCTTTTATAGTTTAATTTATTGATCTATGGTCAGGTCAAATTAAAAAAAAAGTGAGAATATGTCTTTTCTGACAATATTTCTGTGTATATGAATTTAAATCGTTAGACGTAGATGTCAAATTACCATTGTTTGGTAAGGTGTTTTATGTATTTTAGCGTTATGTTTGTACATGTGGTCTTCACTAGCAGGCATAGACTGATAAGACTGATGCTAATAAAATGCTAATTGAAGGGTTAACTAACAAACTATCTTACTAACAAAACTCAACAAACTCAACGTGTCACCAAACACATTCAAGTCAACTCTTGAACAGAAAAAAATCAAACACAAATGTACGTCTATGGAATGTATTAAGATTATTTGATGGCACTACAGCTATCATACAATAAAATGATGTCACAACTTGGTGTACCAACAGAGCTGCATGAAACGGGTGGCTAATTACCACTGCTGATAAATAATTGTTCATTACATTACACCTGTGTATAACAACTGTATGCAAACAACCAATGTAGAATAAAATACAAATACCTTAAAAAGTCCAACCAGCCGTTCTTCAAGATAGATGGATCCACTTGCAGCGACAAGAAGTTGTCATTCAATATCCTCACCGGGCTACGCGTGTTAACGTCCAGTAAAATCAGCGTCCTCTCCAAAAAGCTCTGTCTCTTCTCGGTGTTCACGTGTCTACCGTAAGTATTGTTAGCAGAGGATACTCGAGACTGGATTAGAAATGTCCAAACCAGAACCAAGCCGAACATCTGAAGAAAGAATCCTCCTGGCATCTTCTATCCGCTAAGCCACCGAGCCGAGTGAGCTGCAAATAGGAGGAGACCCTGTTGTGCAGCCTTATAAAAACACTCTGATTAAAATCACCTGAAACGATCTTGTCACCCCTTGGAGTGCCTGTTTGTTTTTTAAAGTCCACTATATTTGGCACCCATCAACCCCCGTTTGTCAAGCTGAAGCTGTCGAGTCCGCCCCGGGGCCAGAATCCCAACCTCTTCGGTAACGGGGGCCAGGGGCAGCACCGCCCCTCCACACACACACACACACACACACACACACACACACACACACACGCACACACGCACCCACTGCTGCTTCTGAAGGTAAGGAACTACACAGACTATATTAATCTACTGAATGATGTATTTAGGAAGTTTTTTGATGAGAAATTGACGTCAATTACATTAAGGTCATTCTCAAGCATTCAACTGAATGATTTGCTTGGTGGTAATATCGGTTTTAAGAAAATAAGCTCCTGAAAATGGCCTGTAAGTAATTTCTGAACCTAGTCGAGAGATTTGCTTTATATGCTGACGACTGATAGACGGTTTAAGGGCGTGTCATTTTCTTTGCAACAATCAACAATGAAAAACAGCTTTAAAAAAGGATTTTTATTGGTCGACATTGGGATAACTGGCCTACCGTATTTTCATATTAGCTTCGTATTTGGTTTGCTGAAATAATCAACACATTCCAATGATGTTAAAACACATTAGCCTGCCTCATGGAAAGCAACTTAAAGACACTTAAAATTCTATTTCTCTTACTTTGACTTGATGACTAGAACACTAACATTAAACCGAACGATATGATTGGGCATTTAATAATAATACCTTTAAATTAATTTGACACAACATAGAAATGGCACCCACAAGGTTTACTCCTCTAAATTATGTAAGATATATTCAAGTACAATTAATTGCAATCTGTTAACCATCTTGTAATTTGTTGTATTGTCCCAGAAAATGTCAGAGCACGCTATTAAGAAAAAGATGACCTTCTGTCTGTCTGTGTCTTTAATTACCCGTGAATTGTTGTTAAGAAATGGCATATAAACATTATAAAAAAAACATAATGAAAGCTAAAATCATTATTAACTCATAAAGCTCACGACATTGTCAAACATTTAATTATTTTCAAGAAAATTAAGGATTCCTGTTTTTTTTAATTAAGAGGCTTTTTAATTCTGTAATGAGTTTTGCATAGCAATGTAAGCATATTTAAGTACGAAATCCATTCGATGAAACTGATTTTAGTCTAGCACCATGCCTTATTAAGTTTATTTATATAGCACTTTATACCAAGCATTCACAATGATCACAGTTAAGGTATTAAAAAGAATACGCGTATTAAAGCTGCACTTGTTATTAAAAAAAAAGTTCTAAATAAACATATACACACATACAGATTGAAGAGATTATAATGATTAAATTTTAATGTTTTTGTTGTAACTAATGAATTTTAATTTTACAATTCAAACCCCATTTCCAGAAAAGTTGGGGGACGTTTGGTAAAATACAAAAAAAGAAGAATCTCGGATTTGTTAATTCACTTGAATCTTTAGTAAAATGACAAGAGTAGAAAGAAAAAAAGTTTTTACTTATCAGCTTCTTTGTATTTTGTAAATATAAACAAATTTTGAATTTAATGCCTGCAAGACATTCTAAAAAGTTGGGACAGATGCGTGTTTAGCTCTGTGTTTCGCCAGTCTTCCTCTCAAAATAGACATGTGTTTTATTGCTACTGTTTTTTTTTCATTTTTATGACTAAATTAATAAAATGGTGCAGACACTGAACTAATATTTCCACAGACATTGTGGGCAGTGTTATTGGCCAGAATAAAGCGACCTCGTTCTGGAGCTGCAGCGGGAGCAAACGGTTCAAATTCCACAGGTTCTACTGAAGGAGAGCATTAGAGGTAACCTAACCTTTACAGATTGTTTTCACTAAATATTTATATTTATAACTAAAATAATAATACATCCAACATGTACTTTTATTCAGCTTGGATTGTCCTATTTATTTATGTATTTATTTATGATCCGTTGTTTGTGGCACTGTGTAAATAGCCATATAGGCTACCTAAGTTACCGGACGATTTTAAAGATAAAAAGTAGTTGACCAAAAAGAGAGAAAAAATATATATATATTATAAATAAAAATGTAAATGTAAAACATTAAGTAAGTACTAGTGAGGGCCTAACGTTGAACGGGCTTTATAACCAGTATTTACACGGTCTAAATCTTATTTGTGTGTTTAAAAATAAATGTAAGATATTTTCTTTAAATAATTGTGTTCTTTAAAAGTACATATACAGCTCCAGAGTGGCATATATAAATAAAAAACTTGCTAACAGTTTAGATAAAAGCGTCTCTTGATTGCGCTGTTTTTAGACGCGTTCATGACTCACTGATGCGCGCAAAACTGCATCTAATACATTTAATTACAAATATCTAAAACAAAACCAAATATAGCATAAGAACTCTTGTAAATAAAAAAGGATAATTTTGTTTGTCGCATCTGGAAAAATATTTGGATATATATATATATATATATATATATAAATAAAATTATGTAGCTATATATATATATATATATATATATAATAATTTTATTACATTATGACGGTTGCATTATTATTATTAGTAGTAGAAGTAGTAGTAGTAGTAGTATTTGTCACTGCGAATGTAATTGTTGTGTTGTGGAATTTGTATTTTCATGCTATGTGTTTAAGTACAAATGTACATACATAAAAATATACGTACATATTTAAACATACATGCATACATACAGACATACATACATACACACATACCTGCATACAGGTATATGTAAGTCCGAGAGGCCAGGCTACTTTCTGTGTAGAGTTTGCATGTTCTCTCTGATACAGAGTGGGTTTTCTCTGGATGCTCCGGTTTCCTATCATAAGTCCAAAAACATGCAGTCAGGACAACTGGAGCTACTAAAAGCCTTGTTGCTGTGCAAATAAAACATACAGCTCGACCCCTTTAAACATACAAAAGTTTCCAGCAGCAAGTCAGCATTATTTGGGTTGTTTGACTGTAGGCTAAACGCGGCCTTCATTCACACCCAACACTCAGTCTGTTCTGGTGCGTTAATGTTTTCCAAAGGCCTACGGAGAAAAAAACGAGCACACATAAAGCAAAACACATAAGCCTAAGCGCAGCAATAAAAGCTTCTTTTATAGTTTAAACGGCTGTTTTTAGGGTTAATAACTAATGTAATTTTATATTAATAAAATACAGTATTTTATTAAATATAATGTAATTTTATTAAATAATTATGCTCTGCATACATTGCATGATACTTATGATACTTTTATTATTAGGATTTTATTATTATTATGATTTTTAATTTCATACACATGGTGTAAGAAGAGATATTCCTTTCATGGTAAACAGAACCATCCATAGCAAATTCGGTATTTGATGAAGGGCTACGGACCTTTGTCACTTCACCATTTCGAGTCTTCCTTAAAAGTCAACATTACACGGTTATATTTTAAAAACATGCAAATATAAATATACTACGATTTGCTTGGGCCAGGTTATTTACAAAAATATGAACTTTATGGCAACAGTTTTTTTTTCAATTATTGGCAAACTTTAACTTTGCAAGCTCATTTTAAAAGATGATGCAAACTAAAGTAAATATTGGTAAATATGGACAATAGTTAAGGATAAATATTTAAACTTAGGTCCCAGTGTATAATTCCGTGATCAAAACCCATTACTGAGTTTACTGTTGAAAAGGTGGAGGTGTTATGGTTTGTTGTAATTTCTAAAGGAATGTCAAAATCTGGCCAGAATTAGTGGTAAGTGAAATAACATGTTATACGCACACCAGACGAGCTACATTTAGGATTTGTGAATGCTATACATGTTGAAGTAGAATGAAAACCAACAGTAGAACCAGTAGCTTATTATAAATTATACTACATGTTTTATTACACAAAAAAGGTCTGCATTGTCTCAGAACAAACATGTAAACTTGCAATTGGTCAGATATGCAAATACGAAATTTACTACAATACTATATACTATATTTATTACAAATATTAATCCACATAACGAAAATCAAGTTTACCATAAAATTTAACATTTAACATAATAAACTATTGGCCATATAGGTATTTCGAGCTAAATCATATTTATTTGACCAACCCTACCTCATCAGTCCAGAACTAGGACTCCAGATTGGCCTTAAAGAAGCCACAGGATTTTTCAATATGATGATTGGTCAGTAATTTAAAACAGTGTGTTGGACATATGTGTGTTTTGCTAACGTTTGCATAAAAAAAAAAACACTAGTGTTAAAAAAACCATAAAACAACTGTCCCAATTTTAGCAAAATTTGGATTTAGGATGTTCTTATGCTTTCATTTCTTGATTTTTGCTGTTAAATATTGTGATGCATTGGCGTTCAGTCTTAACGACAGATATAAAGACTTTACCTGGTTTTCTACGTGGCTGCAACACTGAGCACATCAACTAAGCAAATACATACTTTTATGTGGCCAGAACAGTTCAGTTTTTTTATAAAAAGAAAAACAACTTGTTTCCTTCACTCTACAAAAGTAAGTTATATTGAAACTGCCTGTTTTGGTGCTTCTTTCCTGCTGAAAAAGGCCAAGAAGTTGGGTTTAGCTGCTAAATAGCTTCAGCTTGTTAAGGTTGTTCAGGCTTGTTTACTTTAATGGTTTTAACGCTGTCTGGGGGATCACCAACTATACACTAGCCCAACAGTGCTCTGACTGTTGTTTGTTACCTGTATGAAAGTCTAACTTCAGATTTAACTTGGGCGGCACGCAGCTAAGTGGGTATCACTGTCGTCTCAAAACAAGAAGGTCTTGGGTACGATCCCCAGGTGGGGCGGTCCGGGTCCTTTCTCTGTGGAGTTTGCATGTTCTCCTCGTGTCCGCGTGGGTTTCCTCCGGGACATGAGTCTTCATGAACCTTATACTGTGTGATAAAAGCTAATCGGGAGGCAGACAGTCCATCTGACTGTAAGCTTTTGCTGCAAGAGCGTTTCAATATTTTGGTTAAGACAACACTGCCACCTTTTGGAAATTTGGAAATTTCACAGTTATTTTATGCTCTAAAACAAAGGTCCCTTTTACAAGAAGCACTGGTTTAATTTTCCAGTTCTTTAGTCTTTTATTATATAAAGATGACCAATAAATGTAATATAAGTCAATTTACTAATTTAATGAATTAGTTTACTAACTAGCTTGCTGTTTCAGTTTGCTTTTCAGTGGGATGCTTATGAACTGGTAAGACATTCACAAAGATAATTCCATGATGAGCAAACCACTACTATTTAAAACTAAAATATAGATTTTATATATAATCATAAGAATCTTTGGTGACACATGCTGCAGCACCTTGAATCAAATCATTGGACTCCCTCCTTATAAAATACATTCTAACTGAGTATCCTCATCAAGAGTTAGATTATTGTACCCATCTAAAATTGTGTAACTAATTTCTCAGAACCTCTAAGTAGAAGGGGCTCTGAAAAGGTAAAATGTTTATATGATAAGGACCAGTGCCACGTTACAAGTATCACCAAAAGTGGTGTACAATAGGCCAATGTAGCACTTACGAGCATATCCACACTTCACATTTTGTGCTGCTGGCAGTGGCATGGGTTCAATGCCACACCACTAAGCAAATTATCCCTTGCACAATGTGGGTTGTCTTGATGGTCCTATACTATACATTCAGGAATGGAAGCACTAAAACATACCTTTTTTTGTTGCTTGATAATAATGTGCTGTATTTTCCTATGTAACACCCTTGATTAAGGTACAAAATATGTATCACATCAAAGTCCATTTTAGTACTTCTGTCCATGTGGCCCTTTGAATGGCTATAGATAAACATTTTGAATTATTTAATTCTTTAAAATATATAGGGTTCTTTGTTGCACAAAAATTTCATATTATTACAAATAAATTAGTATTAACCTTTCATGCTCAGAATCAGAATCAGATTTATTGGCCAAGTATGTGGATACACACAAGGAATTTGGTTCCAGCTGATCTCACTAGTATAAAAACAGTATACAAGCAATGTATACATTAAACATTAAACACAAAAAAATATACAAACTATAAGTGTATATACATTTAATATATAGAAAATGTATGGACGTGTGCATGTATGTATGAACAGTATTCAGTGACCATAAGCAGAGGTACACAGTATCTGGTAACATACAGTGGGGTCAAAAAGTATTTAGTCAGCCACTGATTGTGCAAGTTCTCCTACTTAGAAAGATGAGAGAGGTCTGTAATTTTCATCATAGGTACACTTCAACTATGAGAGACAAAATGAGAAAAAATCCAGGAAATCACATTGTAGGATTTTTAAAGAATTTATTTGTAAATTGTGGTGGAAAATAAGTATTTGGTCAATAACAAACAAGCAAGATTTCTGCTCTCACAGACCTGTAACTTCTTCATTAAGAAGCTCTTCTGTCCTCCACTCGTTACCTGTATTAATGGCACCTGTTTGACCTTGTTATCTGTATATAAGACACCTGTCCACAGCCTCAAACAGTCAACCATGGCCAAGACCAAAGAGCTGTCGAAGGACACCAGGAAGAAAACTGTAGACCTGCACCAGGCTGGGAAGAGTGAATCTACAATAGGCAAGCAGGTTGGTGTGAATAAATCAACTGTGGGAACAATTGTAAGAAAATGGAAGACATACAAGACCATTGATAATCTCCCTTGGGGTCAAGATCTCATCCCGTGGGGTCAAAATGATCATGAGAACGGTGAGCAAAAATCCCAGAACTACACGGAGGGTCCTGATGAATGACCTGCAGAGAGCTGGGACCAAAGTAACAAAGGCTACCATCAGTAACACACTACGCCGAGAGGGACTCAAATCCTGCAGTGCCAGGCATGTCCCCCTGCTTAAGCCAGTACATGTCCAGGCCCGTCTGAAGTTTGCCAGAGAGCTTATGGATGATCCAGAAGAGGATTGGGAGAATATCATGTGGTCAGATGAAACCAAAATGGAACTTTTTGGTAAAAACTCAACTCGTCGTGTTTGGAGGAAGAAGAATGCTGAGTAAACACCATACCTACTGTGAAGCATGGGGGTGGAAACATCATGCTTTGGGGCTGTTTTTCTGCAAAGGGGACAGGACGACTGATCCGTGTTAAGGGAAGAATGAACGGGGCCATGTATCGTGAGATTTTAAGCCAAAACCTCCTTCCATCAGTGAGAGCATTGAAGATGGAACGTGGCTGGGTCTTCCAGCATGACAATGATCCAAAACACACCGCTCGGGCAACGAAGGAGTGGCTCCGTAAAAAGCATTTCAAGGTCCTGGAGTGGCCTAGCCAGTCTCCAGACCTCAACCCCATAGAAAATTTGTGGAGTCCGTGTTGCCCAGCGACAGCCCCAAAACATCACTGCTCTAGAGGAGATCTGCGTGGAGGAATGGGCCAAAATACCAGCTACAGTGTGTGCAAACCTGGTGAAGACTTACAGGAAACGTTTGACCTCTGTCATTGCCAACAAAGGTTATGTTACAAAGTATTGAGTTGAACTTTTGTTATTGACCAAATACTTATACCACCATAATTTACAAATAAATTCTTTAAAAATCCTACAATGTGATTTCCTGGATTTTTTTCCCCTCATTTTGTCTCTCATAGTTGAAGTGTACCTATGATGAAAATTACAGACCTCTCTCATCTTTCTAAGTAGGAGAACTTGCACAATCAGTGGCTGACTAAATACTTTTTGGCCCCACTGTACCAATAGTAATGTACAGTAATATACAGATATGTAAGTTAGCAGCATGTGGAATATTTACATAAACAGTAAAGTGCACAGCATGTAGGATGAGTGCTACAAAAATTAGTCAATTGGCAGCAGGTGAATATTGTCACGCTCTAGTCTGTATTGTCAGTCATTTATTTATTTAGGAGGGAGATGGTCTGTGGGAAGAAACTGCTCTTGCTATAAAAGTATGATATACTATAGTTATGTTTATACACTAATCACTAATCTCCTTTATACGATTTTATGCTGCTGCATACCTGTTCCAGGTAAAACCAACCAAATTCTAAGCACATATAATATTGAATTGTTTACCTGCAAAAGAAATTGCACAAGGATGCACTGTAGGATAATCCAATGTACAGAAGTTGAAGGATCTGCTGTTAATGTCCTTGTACCAGATACCACAGGACTCAGATGTCTTGTGAAATCCATGTCTCAGTGTTGAGAGCATATACAGCAGTTGGTCCTGATGTTTCGGCTCACTGGAGTATCATGAAACTACTAAAAGATGTTCTTACATTTGCCAAAAAAAACTATAATGACCCCCTTTTTGCTTTTTTTACAGCCAAGCAATTTTTCTTGTTGAACTTCTTGGAGGACATGAAGGTCACCATAGGGTCCACATAGCATTCCACAATACCAGGAATTAAACACGATAATGCCTGTGTAAAGGTGGTGTATGTGGACCTTATTATTAGGTTTACATATTTCAGACACATTCATTGCTTACAGGTGTATAAAATGATATGCTTTTAACTTCGTGGCAGGAGTTAAGGGAAGCTTGAAGCAAAGGAAGGTCCATAGAAACGTGATCTGATGGGGTTAGTGTGGAGGAACTTTAGCGGCCTGCTCAGAGCCTCTGACATCAATCACCTTAAGCACCTTTGGAATGAAAAAAACTGTCAATTGCAAGCCAGGCATTATCATGGGTGGAAGCTGTTATAGCAGCAAACTCCATATTAATAACAATGGTTTTTATATGAGATATCAACAATTATTTTTGCTTGTGTCAATGCTTGTATGTATGTGCAATTACATATATTTTTAATGTTGTAATGGTAATGTATATCTAACTGAAATGCAAGTACAGTAAAGGTTACAGTAAACAAATATGTAACCCAGGTGGTAGGAAAACATACAAGTCACCTTGCAACACTGATGTAAAATTATACTTGGGGATGCAGCGGAATGGTCAGTAATATACCGAACAAATTTTATTGCACACAAAAGAAGAACACTTAAAACATCAACTCCATCACAGTCCCTTGAGTCTTGGAGCTACCAGTGGTAGAGGTAGGAGAGGGTGGGCTTGTCCAAAACTCATACTTCATGAAACGACAGACTCAGTTCAATATATTCCATAAAACTGCCACTACAAAGAAGAGAGGGAGAGGGAAGCACAGTTACATCCTTAATGGCAACACTTCCCACAATAAACAGAGAGGAAAACTACCACCCTTACACTACAACTTAAGTCTACATGAAAACCTATACCAATTTAAAATCCACTGCACCCGTGTTGTAGCACACAAATACACTCAAATCATATACAAAAATAATTAATAAATAATACACTCTACATTCTACCAAAAGAGTAAATAATAAATTACACTACCACAAAAAGAGGAGGTGTAAATTGGTGTCCAGTGGCAATTAATTAACTAAAAGTCCCATTTTTTATGCATATTATTAATATTTTGCTAGCAGTTTAGGAGTAATTTTGCAGTACGCGTGTGTGTGTGTGTGTGTGTGTGTGTGTGTGTGTGTATACAGTAGCGAGATAGAGATGGATACAGAGGGAGATCGCCACGTGACGCTTCTCGCCAATGTCCTTCTACATCCCCACTCAGCATCATGGCTGCGGATGCTGCGGATGCTTTCCTCCTGCTCCGCATCCCAGCACCATGGCAGCTGACCCTGCTGCTTCTCCTCGTGTCACATCTTCCTGTCAGGACTCACGGCTTGTTAGGCTTTCGTCCGGAGGACACAAGCCCAACTCTGTCGGTGCAGGGTGGATTGCTGAGGGCGACCGAGGGAACTCGCTTCGTGCTGCGGGTTTACTATGCAGCATCACCGCAGAGGCTAAACCGAAGCTCGAGCGTCAGATCCGACCACACCACTGCACCATGGATCGCGTTCGTGGAGGAGCCAGAACCTGGCCGGGAGGGACAGGCGCATCCGAAGAAGAACTTATGCGTGGAAGAGAGCGCACGAAGTTCCGACATAGAGCTGCTGGGCTCGTTCAGATCGGCCTCGAGTCAGAACTCCATCCTGGTGGAACTGCTAGCCAAAGATCTGCGGAGAGGGGAGAAAGTGAAGTACTATTCCATGTGTGCCTTTGACGGGTCCAAGTGGGAGCACTTTAGGACGAGGGACTTCTGGCTTGCAGTGGTTGAGCGACCACCGCATGCAGACAGCTGGCTTCAGGCGTCTGTGTCAGTTCTGCTCTTGGCACTGTCTGCACTATTCAGCGGGCTGGTTATAAGCATGCTTGCCCTCGATCCCGTGGAGCTCAAAGTGCTCCAAAATAGTGGTACAGAGAAGGAGCAGAAGTACGCATGGAAGATCGAGTCCGTGCGCAAACACGGCAACTATGTGCTCTGTACTTTAGTGTTGTGCAACGTGCTGACCAATACGTTCTTAGTGGTGTGGATGTGCCAAATTCTTGGAGTCACACCCCTCTCGACCGCCGTCTGCACTTTTCTCATCTTTTTCGTTGGAGAGATCCTCCCGCACTCGGTTGCGTCTAGACACGGTCTGGCCATTGCGTCTAAAACAATCTGGATAACTAAACTGCTCATGCTGGTCACTTTTCCAATCACCTACCCTATCAGCAAGCTATTGGACAACATGTTGCACCAAGAAATCAGTAACTTCTACACACGTGAAAAGTTACTGGCCATGCTACGGGTCACAGATCCGTATCACGATCTGGTCAAAGAGGAGCTCAACATCATACAGGGCGCCCTGGAGCTCAGGACCAAAACAGTCGATGATGTCCTGACCCCTCTGAACGATTGTTTTATGCTGTCTTCTGATGCTATTCTGGATTTCTACACCATGTCTGACGTTATGCAGAGTGGCTACACTCGGATCCCTGTGTTTGAAAACGAGAGGTCAAACATTGTTGATATTCTGTTTGTTAAAGATCTGGCGTTTGTCGATCCAGATGACTCTACCCCTTTGAAAACCATCACCCAGTTCTACAAGCATCCTTTGCAATGTGTTTTCAATGATACCAAGCTCGATGCAATGCTAGAGCAGTTCAAGAAAGGTAAGTGTCAAGAACTTAAATTAAGATCTTAGTCTGTTTTAATTGAAATGGCTTTTGGACTTATGTATTCTGTCAACCTAATAAGCAAAACGTTTTCTGACTGGATGTTACAAAGCCAGAGGGTGTAATAATTTATTATCAGTAGTCTTTTTGTACATCAAACATTACAAGGACATGAGGGAAGGATTTTGTTAAAAAGCTTTAAAGATACTGTTTGTTTGTTTGTTTATTAGGATTTTAACTTTAGGATTTTTTAGTTATATTCATGACAGGAAACGGTAGCCACTCATTACACAAGATTCATCAGTTCACAAGGTTATATCGAACACAGTCATGGAGTAAACCCACGCAGGCACGGGGAAAACATGCAAACTCCACACAGAAAGGACCCAGACCGCCCCACCTGGGGATCGAACACAGGACCTTCTTGCTGAGAGGCAACAGTGCTACCCACTTAGCCACCGAGCCGCCCTAAAGATACTGTAACATGCCATACTGTAATACCACAAGCTATTTTTATGTCCATTTTACTTACTATTGAATCAAAGTAAACAACAAAGTTGCTATAATATGCATCATTTGGGCAGCACAGTGGTATCTGGTAGGGTCAGTGCCACAGAGCAACATGGTTCCTGAGGACCTGGGCTTTAACCTCACTTTTGGTCACTGTCTGTGAGGAGTTTTGCAACTTCCTCCCACCCTCCAAAACATTCAGACAGATTGACTGCTGTCTGTGTACCTCTGCCCTAAATCCAGACTCCGAACAGGGTGGTTAGTGAAAATTAATAAATAAATATACAGTATTATTGTGGAACTGGTGCCAATTGATACTCTATCAGTCTACTTTTGAGAAGATAAGGTTGTGGTCAGGGCTCTTTTCAGGCCATTTTTACACAGCAAACCTTTTTGCCCAAAGGTATTTTACAAACTGTTACCACAAATTTATATACAAATATATAAAATATATAAAAATACAAACATTTCCAAAACAATACTATATGTTGTAAGTTTTTTCTTATTGGAGCAAAGAAGCATAGCCCAAACACACAAAAACAGCCACAGCTCATTATTCCTGCCCCACAACGTTTACATCTGGCACTAGGCTATAAAATTGTTCAGGGGCAAGTGAAGGTGGAAGCATTAACCTGTCAGGGGGCCCAAAATTCCTTCTGGTGTCTAGCATATACATTAATTTGCTGATTACAGTTGTACTTCATGGATGTGTATGATTTGTTCAATTTACCTTATGTGATTTATGTACCCATTACAGACACACAATTGTAAATGATCAGAAAGAAACAGTAAGTGGGCACAAATGAGTCATTAGTAATAACTGGTATCATTCTATTCAGGTTCTGCATTGTGGAAAGATCTGCAACATTTGGGGGGCCAGTGATAGCTCAGTGGTTAAGGTACTGGACTAGTAAACGAAAGGTTGCTTTAAGAAAAAGGAGGCTGTAGATCAGCTAAATTATGTTATAATACAACAACACAGCCTGAGATGAAAAAAGCTAACTTAATTACACATAATTATACTTTTCTCTGTGAAGTATTTAAGAATCTGCTTGGCACAGGACACAGCTAATTACCTCTTAAGCAGTGACCTTTCTCCTAATTACTGCCTCAGCATCAGCCATAAAGACCAAAAGGTCAATAGTTCAAGTAAAGAAGATTTTGCTGCTGTCAGACTGAGCACCCCAAGTCTTCTTCTTTGAAGCTACCACCTCTTGCTATGTCCAGCAGGTGGCTTTTAGAGGAAATCATAAAATATGCAAGATCAACCTTTTCTTTCAGCTGTCAGACTAAGGAAGGAGACACACAGCAGGTTGCAGTGAAAGCTGGCATTATAATTGGCACCGCTTGTAACTCCAGGAAAAGAATATAGGTTCCTCTGACTGCAGTGAATGCTGCAAATTGTACACAAAGGAATTATTGAGGTTTTGAAAATGAGCACAATTAAAAACATCATGATTTAAATATTTCATGTCTGCACATGCTGTAATCTTTCTTTGGTGTTAGTAAGTCAAAAATCAAACATTTTGCATCAATTATTTTCACTTTATTGAACATTAATAATCAGACTTTGACACATTCTAGATAATCTGAACACAAACTGATCAAAGACTAGCAAATACACCGATCAGCCATAACATTAAAACCACCTCCTTGTTTCTACACTCACTGTCCATTTTATCAGCTCCACTTACCATATAGAAGCACTTTGTAGTTTTACAATTACTGACTGTAGTCCATCTGTTTCTCTACATACTTTTTTAGACTGCTTTCACCCTGTTCTTCAATGGTCAGGACCCCCACAGAGTAGGTATTATTTGGGTGGTGGATCATTCTCAGCACTGCAGTGACAATGACATGGTTGTGGTGTGTTAGTGTGTGTTGTGCTGGTATGAGTGGATCAGACACAGCAATGCTGATGGAGTTTTTAAATACTGTGTCGACTCACTGTCCACTCTATTAGACACTCCTACCTAGTTGGTCCACCTTGTAGATGTAAAGTCAGAGACGATCACTCATCTATTGCTGCTGTTTGAGTTGGTCATCTTTTAGACCTTCATCAGTGGTCACAGGACGCTGTCCACGGGGCGCTTGGCTGGATATATTTTTGGTTGGTGGACTATTCTCAGTCCAGCAGTGACAGTGAGGTGCATTGCTGTGTCTTATCCACTCGTAGCAGCACAACACACACTAACCACCACTATGTCAGTGTCATTGCAGTGCTGAGAATGATCCACCACCCAAATAATACCTGCTCTGTAGTGGCCCTGGGAGAGTCCTGACCACTGAAGAACAGCATGAAAGGGGGCTAACAAAGCATGTAGAGAAACAGATGGACTACAGTCAGTAATTGTAGAACTACAAAGTGCTTCTATATGGTAAGTGGAGCTGATAAAAATGACAGTGAGTGTAGAAACAAGGAGGTGGTTTTAATGTTACGGCTGATCAGTGTAGTTTACCATAACAAAATCAAAGTAAAGAAATTTTTCACTGTACTAAAACATCTTGTTAATTACAGTTTTAGCAACGTACACACCAATCCTTTCACTACATTTAAATATAATAAGCTTAAGTACTGATTTTTAAAACCATTCCATTGAACTACATTAGATGTATGTTTTTTTTGTATTAGGGGTCTGTGCAGGCCTCTAAAATTTCACCACTTTCATTCACCATGTAACCATGTTTTTAACATACCTTGCTTTGTGCACAGAAGAACAGTATGTTGAAACAGATAAGGGCCCTCCCCAAACTGTTGCCACAGAGCTGGAAGCATGTCATTTTTATACACGTTTCAGCAATGGGTATGGCTGAAACACCTACGCATATTTATTAGAAGCATTGTTAAGATCATTTTGTTTATATAGAGTTATCTCACAAATCAGCAAGCCTCTTAAATAAACCAACATTAAGTGAATATATGCCATGTCTTTATGATTAAAAAAGAAACAGGTTTTTATCATACATATGCTTTTACAAACAGCTTAACAACTAAAGACAAGTGTTATATTTCCTTAAAAAATATGTATAAAATTGTATAAAAATTATAATTAAATCATTATTATCTTTTTCATTTAATGTAGTTGAATGGGGTTAAAGTCATGGTTCTGGGCAGGTCAATCAAGTTCTTTCACCCCTAAAAACAGCAAACCATCTCTTTAAAGACCTTGCATTGTACACAGGGTCACTGTCATTCGGAAATAGGAAAGGGCTGTTTCCAGCTGATGACAGAAGCAAGCAGTTCTCTATTCACAATACATTATATGGCCAAATGTATTTGGACAAGACCATGAGCTTGTTGAACATTCCATTAAAAACATAGAGTGACCTCTATTTGATCTTTTGTATATCTGTGGAAACTTGTGCTCATTTAGTCTGAAGAGTGTTTGTATGGATGGGCACTGATTTTGGTCAAGAAAGCCTCAATAAATGTTCTAGTTCATTCCAAAGCTGTACAGTGGGGCTGAGGTCAGGGCTCAGTTCAGGTACTAGAGTTTCTTTAATGTCTTTATAGACCTTGCTTTGTGCACAGGGGCACAGTCTCCTTTATATAAATGATTTATCACACTTGTTAGCAATTGTTGAGGCTAAAACACATTATTTGAAAATTAGAAGGGATGTCCCAATACTTTTGTCCCTCACAGTGTATTTTATCTCATGGAAACTAAAGAGAACAGACAAAAGCAATAAAAACAATGATAAAATGTATAGAATAATGTATTTTGTTGAATATCTATAGGATATTGAAGCTGATGTGTATTCTGTGCTAATGTGTGCTGCCTTTTGGCTTAATATATAAGAACCTCATATACATTTGGGCAATCACATGTAAGTTGTACTTTAAATTGAAAACCTTGATCATTAGGTCATCCAGCATTTTTCCTAAATAATAAGTCATTTTGTAAAGGATACATGGCAAGGCCTGGTATATCAGCTCTTTACTTTGGTCCTATTGGTTCTGTTTTAAAGTTGGTGGCAAACCTCCTTTAATACACTAAGCTTTACTTTTAATATATTTATTTCAATATTGCAACTTAAATAGATAGATTTGTTTTAGGCTGAATCGTAATATGTTATCAAATGGCATTAATATTTATACTAGACTGTATTTGTTTTACTATGATGCCTAATTTAGCATCACAGGCACACGCTCACAGTGTCAGCCGTATGGAGCTGATCTGCTGGCACAGCAGCAGAGGAAATCATGGGGCCTCCATGTGTGATTCGTCTTCCCTTGGGGTGCATTTGTGTGTGTGTGTGAGAGAGAGAAAGAGAAAAACAGAGAGAAAGACAGAGAAAGATTTATTTGCATTATATAATACTGCAGTGATGTAATGCACCTTCCTTCACTTGCTAAAGGGCTGAGCGGTGCATTGTGGGATCCTTGATCTGTTCTCAGAAAAACTCACCACATTGTTTAACCTTGTAGAGCTACATATATTGGAACTGTTCAATTTAAACCTAATCAGGAGGTCAGACTGTGGTGCTATCTTAGGCGATAAGGTGAAAGGAAGTGGATGGCATAATACAATCCTCTGTGTGAATTGATACTCTATATCAGGCCATCTGATGCTCTACAGACCCCCACTGGAGTTAGGGCAGTCAATGGATGTATCCTGAAATGACCACTAACCCTGAATAAATGCACAGTTTTTACATTTGCCATTATTGTGCAACACAAGTTACACAATAAAGTGGAAGCAATTTTACTATGGAATCTAAACATTTAAAGTTCTTGACACTATTTTACACCAAAACCAATTGCGTTAGGGGTGATGAGCCATTAAATTAAATAATGATTAAAATACTTCTATAAAATTTTACTTGAGAATGTATATTTCAGTAAGTACATGTGCTCTTATGCTTTTCTCATTAGAAACTTGCTTTACTATTAGTCTTTCACTCTGCAGAATTTAAAGTAATTAAAATAGCTTATTCACGCTGCAATTTCAGTGTTGTTGTAAAATAAGATCTTCAGCTTGACTTTCATTCCATTATGAATAATTTTGTGTACTGACTTGCATAATCCTAATCCTGAGGCTTAATAAGCCAGCTCATTTGATAAGCAGTATACTGTATACCTACCAAATATCTCACATGCTAATGCTTCATGGTGGTTTGGTAGACAGATCAAGTGGGTACAATAGAAACAGAACACAGTAATTCGTTTGGACAGCTGGAACAGTTTTTTTTCAGGGCTGTATGTGCATGGTTGGTAACAGTGGCATGATCAGCTTTGTCAGCAGAGCCTGACATCCCAAACACTGTTGCATAATCGACCATCACGACTTGTGCAAGGACAAATCTGAAACTTGAAATGTCTGTTCTTTGGCAGTTTAATCTCTGTTATCCACCCACTGCTGCTAAGATCCCTCATGTTCAGAGCATTTACTACAGCAGTACAAAAGAAAGTCTGCAGTTTGCACTGCTTCTTGGCTTGTATATACACAGTGAATATTTTGTGCTAAGAGCAGCTGTGTTTTAAGAGTGAGCAACACCAGGGACTTACAGTTTATCCGCCGTTACAGTTTATCCGCCGTTATTTAAAATATATAACAAATATAATGTGTTGTTTTTTTTTGCATTTTTCCCCAATTTTCCTCCCCAATCTAGTTGTATCCAATTACTCGATTGCATTATGCTTCCTCTCTACTGATGCTGATCCCCACTTCTGATTGAGGTGGGCGAGAATGTCACACGCCCCCCTCCGACACGTGTGCAGTAGCCGACTGCATCTTTTCACTTGCATGAGACGAGTTTATATGTGGATCAGCTTTGTGTACGGAGAGACACACCCTGTCCACATTATTCCTTGACTCCAGCAGCCAGCAGAGGTCGTAATTGCAACAGTTATGAATAGTCCCTCTCCGGCTTCCCGCCCTGTATGAACAACAAGCCCAGCCCAGTTTGAAATGTCAGCTCTGGTGTGCTAGTGTGTTTTACCGCTGCACCACATGAGTGACATGTGGTCTTTCTTATTCATCAAACAATTCTTATCCACTGTCTACACTTCTACACTCACTGTCCACTCTATTAGACAGTCCTACCTAGTTGGTCCACCTTGTAGATGTAAAGTCTGTTTGAGTTGGTCATCTTCTAGACCTTTATCAGTGGTCATAGGACGCTGCCCATGGGGTGCTGTTGGCTGGATATATTTGTGGTTGGTGGACTATTCTCAGTCCAGCAGTGACAGTGAGGTGTTTAAAAACGCCATCGGCATTGCTGTGTCTTATCCACTCATACCAGCACAACACACACTAACACACCACCACCATGTCAGTGTCACTGCAGTGCTGAGAATGATCCACCACCCAAATAATACCTACTCTGTAGTGGTCCTGGGAGAGTCCTGACCATTGAAGAACAGCATGAAAAGGGGCTAACAAAGCATGCAGAAAAACAGATGGACTACAGTCAGTCATTGTAGAACTACAAAGTGCTCCTATATGGTAAGTGGAGCTGATAACATGGACAGGGAGTGTAGAAACAAGGAGGTGGTTTTAATGTTATGGCTGATCAGTGTAGGTGGTGTTTACTGGGAAATGTATGCTACACCTGAATAATATATTTTTTGTTTGTTTTAAGGCAAAAGTCATTTGGCTATAGTGCAGCGAGTCAACAACGAAGGTGAAGGTGACCCTTTCTATGAGGTTATGGGCATCGTTACTCTGGAGGATGTTATTGAAGAGATCATCAAGTCAGAAATTGTGGATGAAACTGATTTATACAGTAAGCACAATGATTTTAAAAATCTGTGATATTTTCATCTTAATTTTACTATAAAGAGTGAAAAAATATCTGTTAAAAATACCAGCTATGACTAAACAGTGTTTGCTCTGGACTATTGTATTTTGTGGGTGCCACACAGTACTGGAAACCTGGGTTTGATCCTTGATTCTGGTCACTTTTTAACAGGTATGGCATGTGATCTCTGTCTGTTTGGATTTCTGTCCAGCTCCAAGAACATGTCTTTAGCTAGACAGGCTGTTTTAAATTCCCCCATAGGTGTGAATACAGACATCCCAAGTTGCAAAAACTCATTTCAGGGAGGTACCCCCGGACCTCGACCCCGACCCCGACCCCCCAAGCCCCCCCCCCCCCCCCCCCCAAAAGCTAAAAAACCTCTCACACACATCAAAGGATATGGGTGATAACAGAACTTTTAGGAGCTGCTAACTAAGCTACTAAGCTAACTGTTCGCGTCACAAACACATTAATGTGTACTACATAGTGCACTAGATAGTGTGAAAGATAATAGATTTATGTTCCCTACATAGTGCACTAGAATGTATTAGAAAATAATTTATGTTCCTTACTTAGTGCACTAGATAGTGTACTAGATAATAGACTATATTAGTTAACAGATTTAGGTTCCCTACATAGTGCACTAGATAGTGTATTAGATAACGCATTCATGTTCACTACATAGTGCACTAGAAAGTATAACTAGATGATGATTTGTGTTCCTTACATAGTGCACTAGATAGTGTATTACATAATTAATTATGTTCCCTACATAGTGCACTAAATTGTATATCAGATAATGGATTTATGTTCCCTACATAGTGCACTAGACAGTATATTAGACAATTGATTTATGTTCCCTACACAGTGCGCTAGATTGTATATCATATAACGGATTTAATACTCCGCTCGTTCTAGATTCCGGGAGATTTTATCTGACTTGCGGGCATCAGGGAGCCGCTATGTATATGCGGGAGACTCCCGGAACTTCCGGGAGACTTGGGATGTCTGTGAATAAATGGCTAAGTAACATCTTGTACCAGATGTTTTCATTGTTTCTGTTTTTCATACCCCAGTACCCATGTAGTTGTGTGGCACCCAGTTTAATCTCTGCTACAACCAGAGATATAGCTAATAATATATGCAAATTCCCTAAAGTAAATTACATATAAAACCTCATCTGAACAAGAGAAGTTATTTTCTCTGCAGAGAATGCAGTCATTAATAATACCATGCTACAATCTTAATTACATGTGTGTGTTATTCATTGCATAAATCACATCTGTTCCACTGAGAGTCAGACATAATTTCATTAGTTTCAATCTCATAAGCTAAAGCTACTAGAGCAGCTTGTTTATCTTCTACACGAATGCGATTTGCACCATATGTACTGCTCAAAGTGTGATGTTGGATATTTAATCACCTTGCCATGAATTTACTTGCACAGAATTTATTTGAACTAAAATAATGTTAGAACACAGAAATCACTTAGGTGGTCCCATTTCAATAAAATGAAATACGGATTGTTTTATGGCTCTTGTACAAAGAATTAAAAAGAGTTTTCCTCACTGGTGTTCCGTGTACTTGTAGCTGATAATCGTACTAAGAGACGGGTGTCCCATCATGAGAGGAAACAGCAAGACTTTTCCATCTTTAAACTCCCTGAAAGTGAGATAAAAGTGAACGTCTCTCCTCAGCTGCTGCTGGCCACTCACCGCTTTCTCGCTACAGGTACCTCCCTCAACTCACAACATTTCAGAACAGTTCTAAATATCACACAAAGTCTGTTCTTTGATTTAGGTTTGTTTATGTACTCGTTTATGATTTTATCACAATGGTTTGGTTGTGATTGTTCATAATAACCAGCATTGATATGTATAGATAAGTATATGGACACTTCTTCCATCTTATGGTTTGGTTTTCCCCCCTTAGTTCTAGTGAAAGAACATCCTAATTCTACAGCCTACATTGACTGTCTAGTCAAGTAAAATACAATTTATTTGTATAGTGCTCTTTACAGACATTGGCTGCGTTCAAAATCGCATACTTAAACAATACATGCTAAATTGTGCGCACTGCTCGGCCGGTAAAGCAGTAAGCTCTTTCACTATGCAAGTGTGCAGTATGCACACAACCTCAAATGTACTACGTCCGCCATCTTACCAAACATCACGTGATGCATGACGTCATATCGCCACAGTTATAACAGTCTTAAAATCAGACTAAATTAATTCTGTCATTCTCCACAAAGCTACTCATAACGTTATTTGGGGTTGTACTTAATCATAACATTTTTAATTTTTGTCCTACTCCACTTTCCGTCATCTTTCTTCTTCCGCTACGAACGCCTTCGCAGCTCCAGTTGAATCATGGGATAGATTATCGGACCACAAGTGTTCTGTGTTTGCATACTTGCATAAATGGCTGCCCGTGCAGTAGGTCATCCAGTTACTTTTTGCATACTGTTTAATGAATACTACGTATTCTGACACACTACCCGCTCTTGCGAACTGCTTTTGCATACTGTTTGGTATGGAAGTATGCGATTTCGGACGCAGCGATAGTCTCAAAGCAACTTTACAGAATCCAGGACCGACAGACCATAAACCGCTGTTGAGCAAGCCAAGGGTGACAGTGGCAAGGAAAAACTCCTTACTAAACTAAACTAAAGAGACTGAACATGAACCCATCCTCCTTGAGTGTCTAGAGAATTAAGAGCCACTAGCTTTGTACAATCAGCCTAATAAAGACCCTTTGCTGTTTTGATATGACAATGTCCCAAAGTAAAAAGTCAGATCTGTATGTTTATTAAGTTTGTTGTTGAAAAACCTGACAGGCCTGCAGAGCCCTGACCTCCACCACACTATTGGGACTAATTTGACTCAGTTATGAGGCAGGCCTCACTGTCCAACAACTTTGCCCAACCTTATTAATGCAGCTTTTTTGCTCAATGAAGATGAATCCCTGTAATCATGTTCAAAACCTAGCAGAAAGCCTCTTCAAAAAGAATGGAGGCCATTAAAGCAGAAAGCTTGAAACCAACTCCATTTAAGTGCACATAACAAGCACATATGGCGGAAATGTTTGAGTGCCTACAGTATATGTCTTTGCCTGTGTAGTGTATACCCACAGTATAATGTTTGATGTTTGTTTCCTTTCTGTGTTTTCTCAGAAGTGGAGCCTTTTAAACCTGCATACATATCAGAGAAGATCCTGCTGCGCCTTATTAAGCACCCGAGCGTTGTTCAGGAGCTCAAGTTTGATGAGAAGAAAAAGAAATCGCCAAAGCACTACCTCTACCAGCGCAACAAGCCTGTTGATTATTTTGTGCTGATTCTGCAGGTAAAATACTAAAACATATGGTGCAAAGACCACACCACAGTGTAACAGAAAACCTAAATTTGTGTAATAATGTAGAGATTAGACAATGGACTACAAAATATGAGCTTTAATCCAGAACGATATACAGAGGTGCTTCCATAGTAAACATTACCTAGTTACTTACTCAAGTTTAAGTAGACAACAGTCCAAGAATACAAATCTGCTGAAACCCTGTTAGAACAGAGGCCTTTTTTTAAAATAAATAAGAATGTTAGTAAGTACATGTTAGTTATTAGCCTAAGTGCTTAGTAAAGAGGTGGGGTCGGCTTTTGAAGACAGTGAGAGACTCAAGTCAAAATTCAAATTTATTTGTATAGCACTTTTTACAATGAACACTGTCTCAAAGCAACTTTACAGAATCCAGGACCAACAGACCAAAAACCCCTGCTGAGCAAGCCAAGGGCCTGCAGGATAATTTGAATAAATAGGAGGAAAATTTTAATAAACTCAGATGTTCGGACAGACAAAGGAAGTTCGTTCCACCACTTGGGTGCAAGTACAAACAAGAGCCTTGATGCATGTCATTCTCGAGTTCTGGGTGGAGGATCAAGGCAAGCAAGACTAGTGGCTTGGAGGTTGCGTAGTACAGTCCTTTAAGATAGCTTAAGGCTCTTCCATTTTTGGCTTTGTAGGAGTCAAAGTTTGACCCAGACGTCAAAAGTGTTATATGTCTTTTATGCATGTTCTGAGTTCAACTTTAGCGGTACCACTGGCCAGGCAGTAGGCCATGTTACAGGGAGGGAAGGCCAGATGAAGAATCACCTCCTTGCCATGGCAACAGTGACTCCTACTGTGTGGTCATGCTGTAGACATAAGCAGCGGAGGAACACAAAGAGAATACACCAAGCCTCTGTACCGCCAGTGTAAAGAAGCAGTCAGATGTCAGAGGAGGTATGTGCTAGCCTGTGGCCCTCCTCTGCCATTCAGGGTGTCGTGCAAGAAACCAAATTAGGACCATGCAAAAACATTTAAAAAGATTATAGTATTTATAATATTTTTTTATATAATCGTTTATCAGGGCCACCATGGGTTTTGTGAATTGTTGTCTCTTGCTATGCAGGGTCGAGTGGAGGTAGAGATTGGCAAAGAAGGACTAAAGTTTGAAAATGGGCCTTTTACATACTACGGCATGCCCGCCATCATGGCCGTCCTACCCACAGGTATGATACTAACAACTGTTTATTAGGCTGTGATAATACAGTATGATAATATTATGTCCAACACTGGTGAAGCCCCAACTCAAATATAATGAATAACCACAGACACTTTGTCAAAGTAAAAAATTAGAAGCAAATAAAATGACTGGAAGGTAAATAAGTTTGGAAACTCTACTGGAGGTGACCTGCTTCACAACTGAGGTATTTATGGCAGGCGAAGACAAGCAGAGTGGCTATATAAATCTTATGGGCTTTGTAATTCTTATGGGAGTAGAGTAAGGTAATTAAAGGCAGACTCAGACCCTGAGAAAAAAAAATAGCACAGTTATGTATTATTAAAATTCTCACAAGGGAGATTATCACATAGTAATATTAACTCCAAAAGCCCTAATGCTCTACTGGTGCTGGCTCCAGACTCACTCAGCTCCGCCGTAACAAGGAACTCTACAGGAGATCGTTTGTACCTGCAGCGATCACGCTGTATAACACTTCACTGGTTCGGGACATCATCATCGAACACTGAGCTTCTATCAGGACAGACTCATGGAGCATAATCTAGCACTCTGTTTATGGAGCCTACATTACACATCTGCTAATATTTACTGCAAAGAACACTTCCCAACAGTTTAGTATATTACATATTACATATCTCATCTGTTTACTGCAATGACACTTTTTAAAGTTTTTTATATTAAATTTTTTATTCTGTTTATTTAATTACATAGTCTGTACAACATTACTTGTGTACTTCAATACTTCTGTGCTTTAATACATTAACTATCCATCCATACATCCATCCATCTATCTATCTATCCATCTATCTATCTATATATATCAGTATGAGCCCCACAAAACAAAGAAACATTTACAAATAACATACATTTTATTTTGTGTGTTTTAAAGTATTTACTTAAATACTGGGCATGGTGGCACATGAATCCAGGTTCAATTCTTGTTTGTATAGTCTTGTAGGGCAAGACCTGATTTCTAATAATGTTATTCTGCATAAATTTGTTGAAGAATTTGGCGTAAATGGGGGCTGGAATGCAGCATACTAAGGTGCGACCAGATTTATAACAAGTTACTCAAATATCAGATAAATATAAAGTATGTGATTCCAAGCTGCACCATATAATGGTAAGCCAAAGTGAAGCACTGATTTTAAAGGATGAAGGTTAAGTTTACTTATTCTTCATTTCTTTTTGTTCACTTCTGTATAAATAGATTAGCTACTCTAAATTGGCCCTAGGTGTGTGTGAATGAGTAAATTTGTGTTGGTTACGTAGTACAACTGCTTTGCCCATTGTTTCTAGCATAAGTTCCTGGACAAACAGACAGACAGACCATGCACATGGCGCATGATTAGGATTGTAGTAAGTGCGAAGCCACTAAGAAATCACAGGGCCGTACACACTCATCCATTCACTCATCCAGCCATATTCATGCGCATTTAAGAGCAGCCAGTTAATTGGAGGGAAAACCTAAATACAGAGAGGACCTGTTTTCCATTTTCCTTCAAGACACCCTCTCTTATGCAATGTGCTTGCTCATCCATAGGCAATCTCTCACAGCTTTTATATCCTTTTTTCGTGTATAGTTTCTGGATTTAGGCTATATAAACTTCACAAAAAGCTAGAACATCTTGCTGGTTACATAATGTTAAGTATATACTATAAAGGTGTAATTTAAATAAATGATTCATTCATTTATCTTTAGCAACTGCTTTATCCTAAACAGGGATCAAGATATCTACAGATTATCAAGGTCTTTCATTCATTCATTCATTCATCATTCATTCAGCAACTGCTTTATCTTGAACAGGGTTGTTTCGGGTCTGGAGAGTACTTGGAAACACTGAGCACAGGGCGCGCTACCTGGAGAGGGCACCAATCCATCACAAGATATCAGTTACATATAAGGGCAAAAAGCAGCAGCCAATTCAATCACTGGTACATTTTTGGAAGGTGAACACAGGGAGAACTTGGCAAACTCCACAGAGACTGGAGGCCACAGGTTTCCAGAACCCTGCTGCTATGCAGGGCCAGCCAAAGTTGCTGCACCTCTGTTTTACCCATGTACATTTATGGGAATTTTTGCCTCAGATACAATTATGCAATTATTGCTATTTTATTTCAAGAATAAAGCTCTTTTTTTACAGTGCTGTGAAAAAGCATTTGTTCCCTTTCACCTTCTTCTATGTGCAACACTTACAAATAAACAATTAAATAAAAATACTAGTTTTACTACTTTTACTACTTTTAATATTAGACAAAGGTAACACAAGTAAATTATTTAATTCATTGAAGGTGAAATGCTCTTCAGCCCTACCTGGCCATATGAAAAAGTAATTGCCCCCTTATCTACTAAATCAATCAATTAATCAAATTCAGTAGCCACAACCAGATATGATTACTGCCAGATCTGTTCAAATTAAACTTCACTTAAATAGAACCTGTCTAGCAATGTGAAGCAGGCTAGAAGGTCTCAAAAAGCACAAACAAGCGGCGAACACTTTGTCACAGAACATATTTCAAGTAATACATCCAATTGGAAGCCAGTAGTTGTCAAAGAATCATTCATGTAGAGCCATACATTTTCTATGCTTAATTTAAAATAATAAGACTAAGATGCTACCTAACACAAACATACAAACTAATTCTATTACAGTTTACCGCAAAAGACCACTTGCCACTCTTGCTTTTTGTTTTCCTTCAGTAGTAGAGTATTTTAAGCCTATAAAATCTCAGAAATCTGCCAGCACCTTATTAAGCTTGTGTGTTTTATAATAGAGCCTAAGGGACTTCATTAACTGCCAAGCCTATTATTGCCATCTGTAAATCACGTCCGACCATCTGCATCTGATTTCAGAAACTATGAAATGTAGAGCAATAAATGGTCCAGTCCTTCCACGCTGTTCAGCCTCTCGCATTTCTTAAAACAATAATAATTAGGCTCAAACCTATTTAAATTCCGTTGCAAAAAAGCATGTTCATGAATGTGCTTCTTTTTAAAGTGACATATATATTAAAACATGACATAGTGAAAGGATTACATGAAGTGACTGGTCGTGTCTCATTCAGTTCACAGGTCACCATCACGGAGCAGCGGACTAAACCATTCTGACACCACCATTCACGGGGGAAGTCAGAGCCAACTGAGCATAGGTGGAGGAGCTTACCTACCAGATTATTCTGTTCGACAGCTCACTGACCTACAGATTATCAAGGTTGTCATCCAGAAACACTAATTGATGAGTGATGGGCAATGTAGCTGACATTTATTTTGTATGCTACATCATACCATATTGGTATTTATCATAATATAGTACTTATGTAGCAACAGGTAGAAAGAGTAGATGGTTTGTTGGAGTAGCTGTAGTCAGATTCACATAATTCACATAATGGTGTCTTACACAAGACATACAATAGTTATTACAATTAGCAATTGGTTTACTGTTTAAAGTAAAAACAATAAATATGTATCTGGCCAATACAAGATTGAGTTTATAGGGATAGTGATAGCCTAGTGGGTAGGCCCTATCAGTTGAACGACTGAGTGTTAAAATTTTGGGTTTGCTATGCAGCCACTGTTGAACCCTTGAGCAAGGCCCTTAACCCTCTTGGCTACAGGGATGCTGTACAATGGCTGATCCTGTACTCTGACCCCAGCTTCTATATGAGCTGGGATACGCAAAAAGAGAATTTCGTTGTACTGTACATGTGTATATACAGTATGACGATAAAGGCATTCTATTCTAATCAGTGGATGTCTTTTACAGATCACATGACCTCACATTTGTATTGCTTCTATATCAATGTTCATTCTGTAAAGTTTGTCTTTAAAGTAAATTTTATTTTGCATTTAGGTCACCCGTAATCACTACCAGAACGCTCTGACAGCCACCCGCATGGACAGCTCACCTCAGACTCCTGATGCAGACAACCAGGCCGGAGGAGAGAGAACCACACTACCAGAGACTCGCTCCAACAGTATCGCTTTACCCCTACCTCGCTCACACTACAACGCACACCACTTCAGACAGCCCCACAGCACCTCCACACTCAACGAGAGGAACCGTATTGTTCGTGAGTGCACTTGCCCTAATCTAGCATTTTTGAAAAATTTATGATTTAGTTGAGAGCACTGGAGAGCAGGAAAGGTTCATGAATATTTAGAATAAGCACAAATAAATTAAATATTAAACAAACTTAAATGCAGATATGGACCATGTGGGATATTTTCAAAACATGCAAACTTTCCACAGAAAAGGCTGCACCCAGCTGGGGAATCAAACCCTTATTATTATTATTATTATTAATCAAACCCTTATTATTATTAATCAGACCCTTATTATTATTAGTAGTAGTAGTATTACTATTATAAATTATGCATAAAACATGTACAGTATATAAGTAGTCTTAATTGTCATATGCACTGTGGACACATTTACATTTGTGGCATTTAGGAGATGCTTTTATTTTAATTGACCTGTGACCAGTTACAATCCAAGCAATTGAGGGTTAAGGGCCTTGTTTAAGCCCAAAAGTGGTAGCCTGGATATAGTGGGGCTTGAACCAGTGACCTTCTGAGTATTAATCCACTACTTTAACCATTAAGCTACCACTGCCCTACCACACATGCTTTACACCTGAGACCACTACAACATTTTTTCCCAAATCTAAAACCTTGAAGCTTTGCAACAGCTACTTGAAGACAAAAGAAGATCAAGGAGTGCCAACTGTCATCACCTGATCTAAACCCCACTGAGCATTTATGAATACACTTGACAGAGAATGCCAAGCATTCAGTGACATTATGATGATCTTCGCAATATCATTAGATTTTACACTTGTGGAGTTTTATTATTATTCAATTTTTGTTCAAATTGTTATGATAATTATTTGAATTATATGGGGAGAAGTGGTACCTCAATGGTTAAGGTACTGGATTGGTAATCAGAAGGTTGCCAGTTTAAGTTGCCACTGTTGGACCCTCAATTGCACTGTCATAATTGTTAGTCACTATGGATAAAGGCGTCTGCTAAAGGCCGCAAGCGTAAATATGAAAATTGTGATGAAAACATTAAATTTAGGAAAAAAAACTAAATATAATTATTCTTACAAGTGGTCTCAGTCATTTGGTGCCTTTTTTATTTTTATTTTTTTTTATTATTTTTTTTTTTTAACATATTTTGCACTTAGGGAGGGTGCTTGAGTGGTCTAGTGATCTTTTATGCTAGCCTACCTATGGTCTGTGGGTCGGCCAGGCACCTGCACAGACATGATTGACTGTGTCGGGGGAATTGGCCTAAGCCCTGGGGATTTGTGCCCTCTCTAGGATATTCCTGCCTTGTGTCCAGTGTTTCCCAGTGGAACCTGGCCTGCTCTGACCCTGACTAGGATAAATGTGTTGATTAAAATGATAGAAAGATGAATGCACTTAGGGAGCTTGTTGTTGAGTAAAATGTAAATGTTGTCCAGAACATTTTGATCAGATTTTGTGGTGTGTTTTTGTGTATTAAGTTGCTTTTGGCTCTTCTTGTAGGGAGTAAATCAGACGGGCAGAAGAGCCCCAGTGACTCTGTATTTCTGCGCATGGATGAGACTCCGTACATGCGGACAGAATGTCTCGAGGAAAAAGGAGAAACTGGTGAGTGAACTTACCATCTGCTTATTCTACAGACACAAACTGTTAGTGTCACCTGTCTGGGCTACCTCTGACGGCCCTCCACAGCAGGATTTTAGGATTATTGCATTCATCAGCCGTTTAGCCATTACACTGGTGATGGTTGTAAACAGATGTTCTTTACAAACATGTCTTGTGTGGGGGCTGACATGAGCAAAGTACCAGCTATCTGCCATGGCAATGAGTAAATGCACTAAAACTTTCAAACAGTGGAGAGGTTGTTTGACACGGTGCTGCAAGAGGAAATGCATGACTTCCAGGCTCTGTTTATATGACCAGTGCCGGAATGCTGACACCAGACACCACCACTCATCTCAGCGGTGTTTGTTATGGCTGGAGGTTAGCCGAGCCACTAAATCTGAGATTTTGAAATCAATGTAAGTAATGGGAGAGCCAGAGGATACAGAACGTACAGTTCAGAATAAAGAAGCAAGGAAGATGTGGTACAGTTATAGTGGTACAACGAAAAAGGTTCAAGTAGATTTACTTCAAGACCAACCTTTACCTCTAAAACAGCTATAACTCTTTTTGGAAACTTAATGGTTTGGGATGAGATGTTGGGCTAGGCTTTAAATTTGAGTTGTATGATGATGTATGAAGATGGTGTACACCTAGTTCATAGTTTACACACCAAAACTTTAAGCATATTCAATGATGTTTGAATCTGTTGATTGAGAAGATCATGGAAGCAATAACTACACCAATCAGGCATAACATTATGACCACCTTTCTAATATTGTGTTGGTTACCCTTTTGCTGCGCCATATGAGACACCATTCTATCAGAACCAGCATTAACTTCTTCAGCAATTTGAGCTACAGTAGCTTGTCTGTTGAATCGGATCACACGGGCCAGCCTTCGCTCCCCACGTGTGTCAATGAGCCTTGGCCGCCAATGACCCTGTCGCCGGTTTACCACTGTTCCTTCCTTGGACCACTTTTAATAGATACTGACCACTGCAGACCGGGAACACCCCACAAGAGCTGCAGTGTTGGAGATGCTCTGACCCAGTCGTCTAGCCATCACAATTTGGCCCTTGTCAAACTTGCTCAAATCCTTACGCTTGCCCATTTGCCCTGCTTCTAACACATCAACTTTGAGGATAAAATGTTCACTTGCTGCCTAATATATCCCACCCACTTACAGGTGCTGTGATGAACAGATAATCAGTGTTATTCACTTCACCTGTCAGAGGTCATAGTGTTATGCTTGGTCGGTGTATATTGCTTTACTTCCACCATAAGGGTGACAATTAATAATATAGTGAAAGTTGGCTTATCAGACCATATTACTTTCCATTACTTAGAGGTACAAGTACACCAGTGCACTTCACCACCCCTCCTATTTGTATGGTGTTTGTAGAATGAAATAATATGTTTATCTTTCTATTAAACTAACCATCTGTCCTTTATATTTTCAGAAAGTATTACTGTACCTACAGAAACTGGTGTGTCCATGTCTCAGCTAATCAGTTCACACTCTCTGAATGGATCAGATGAGACATTGGGCAAGAAGTTACTGCGCAAACTGAGTAAGTACCGCAACACACACACATTCACACACACACACACACACACACACTGGAGTACTGCTGGCGCTGACTGTATCTTAGCAACCAGGCAGGCATTATTATTATGCTGCTGCCCACACATATTTTTAACAAGTATGATATACACTCCAATTTGACACACGCATTGCACATGTATTTTTGGACCGCTGATTGTGATCTGTTAAGTGATCTGCCATTAATCATCATGCTTAGTCAGAGGTTTAATTACAGGACTAGCTCAGGACACTGACTTGTCAGTTTATTAAGTACGCCTACATCGTACATTGACTCATTTGATATTTTATCAACAAATATGCACATTGTAGGTGTTTAATTACTGATCTGATCTGAAACCGATCTGTTGCTTTGTGCAAATTGTCAGTACATTTTAATTATGTACTTCAGTATGACAGGACCACCACAGGACCACTTCTGTGGTGCTTGTACAAGTGTATCAGATGCAGCAGCATTGACCATTTTTTGCATCGCTGGTATTGGGATATACAATGCTGTAAAAAATGTCCTTATTTTTTTTCTACTTTTGCATATTTGTCACACAAGTACACATAAAATGCTTTGTTTTAATGATGATTTTATTATTTTTTTAAAAATGGTGCTCTACCCTTCCCGACCCTGGACAAAATATTATAACATGTAACAATAGGTTCATTTCAAGCAGCTAATAAGATCAGACAAACCTTAACCTCCTATAATCTAACACCTATAACCTTTTTTGGAGTGCTAAATGGTTTGGGATAAGATGTTGGACCATGCTTTAACTTTGAGTATGAAGTACGAAGTTTGATGTATGAAGATGGTGGAGACCTAGTTCATACACTGATCAGCCATAACATTAAAACCACCTCCTTGTTTCTACACTCACTGTCCATTTTATCAGCTCCACTTACCATATAGAAGCACTTTGTAGTTCTACAATTACTGACTGTAGTCCATCTATTTCTCTACATACCTTTTTAGCCTGCTTTCACCCTGTTCTTCAATGGTCAAGACCCCCACAGGACCACTACAGAGTAGGTATTATTTAGGTGGTGGATCATTCTCAGCACTGCAGTGACACTGACATGGTGGTGGTGTGTTAGTGTGTGTTGTTTTAGTATGAGTGGATCAGACACAGTTTTTAAATACCGTGCCCACTCACTGTCCACTCTGTTAGACACTCCTACCTAGTTGGTCCTTGTAGATGTAAAGTCAGAGTTGATCGATCATCTATTGCTGCTGTTTGAGTTGGTCATCTTCTAGACCTTCATCAGTGGTCACAGGATGCTGCCCACAAAGAGCTATTGGCTGGATGTTTTTGGTTGGTGGACTATTCTCAGTCCAGCAGTGACAGTGAGGTGTTTAAAAACTCCATCAGCATTGCTGTGTCTTTTCCACTCATACCAGTACAACACACACTAACACACCACCACCATGTCAGTGTCACTGCAGTGCTGAGAATGATCCACCACCCAAGTAATATCTACTCTGTGGTGGTCCTGGGAGAAACCTGATCATTGAACATTGAACAGCAAGAAAGGGGACTAACAAAGCATGCAGAAAAACAGATGGACTACAGTCAGTAATTGTAGAACTACAAGTGCTTCTATATGGTAAGTGGAGCTGATAAAATGGACAGTGAGTGTAGAAACAAGGAGGTGGTTTTAATGTTATGGCTGATCGGTGTAGTTTACACATCAAAACTTCAAGTGCATTAGATGATGTTTAAATCTGGTAACTAAGAAATCCATGGAAGCAATAAGTATATTTAATTACTTTCACCATAAGGGTGACAACTAATAATATAGTGAAAGCTGGCTTATCAGACCATATTACTTTCCATGTGGTCCAAGTACACCAGGGCACTTCACCACCCCTCCTATTTGTATAGACTAAAACAAACATTTTCTACACTTATTACCTTGCAAATAACAAGTCAGTGCTAATGTTGTACTGAGAATGTTCCAACACCCAAGTATTATCTGGTCAGTGTAGGTAATAAAAAATGAAATTAAAGAAAGTAAATTGCAACTATATGGTCGGTACATAGTGAACTGTTCAGTCTGTGTATATATTAGATATGCACATCTGTAAACTAGTTTTTTTTCTCCTATTGTTGAAGCACACAGACTAACAGTGGTTTGCTTTCAGGCAACAAAAAGCAGAAAAGGTCACGTGATGGAGAGAAGCCAATGGAGGACAACTGTGAACAGTCCCAGGTGAAAACCTAGCACTCCAGTAAAGGGCTTCAGGCTTCACATCTCACAAACCTGTATCGCCCACCAATGTGAAATGTACTGCAGTCCCCTGTCTGACTTAAAAAGGATAAAAGCTTAATATGCAGAGATCAATATGAAGACTGAAGTCAATATTTCCAAATTTCTCCTGTTGGTTGAAACTCCTGAATTGAGTAAGATAAGACTTTAAAATGTGTTATGCATTCAGGTATGAGGCTATAGGTACAAGCCAAGCTATACAGCCCAGTTTTGGATGTGGGCACTACTATGATTCTAGACAAAACATCTTGTTTAGTGTTTTAAGACACTACATAGCTTTTTTAAGTGCCATGTATTATTTAAAGAGATCCCCTAGATACTGCACAGATCTAACACAGACCTTTGGTGCAGGCAAACCTGCAAAGCTCAAGTTCTTTATTTTACCCAAAGCAGGATCTAGCTTTTAAAGTGGGTCTGAAAAAACATGGTACTACATCAGTACTGCTTTTGAATTAATGATTAGTTTTTTATTAATTATTCTGTTAATTAAAAGAGGTATTTTTAAGAACGTGCCTGGATATATATTAAGATATTTTAGTGATAATAGAGCACTTTGAGATAAATATAATTATTTAATTTAATACTTTGTTGAATAGTTTACTGGATGTATTGACATGGGGTAAATCACTGAAACTGCCTATATTAGGTACATGCTATTAGCTTTTTAAAAGCTTTTAGCTAATTAATAATTTTATAGTGCTGTATAAAAATGTATTCTATTCTTTTTTCCCAGTCATGTTAGCTATAATACAACTTTTCAGTTGAATGAATATTCTGTCATGGCCACAAGGTGACAATGGTGGCTGGTCTTCATTCCTTGAGAAGTACATTGGCTGATGTTATAATAACACATCCAGCTAGTTATGAGCAAGCACATTCAGTCAATAAGTTTTACAGTAGAATGAAAAATATTAAAAAGCATGCATTTTACGTACTCAAATACGTACTACTATTAATAAAACTCTTATATTTATTCAAAATAGGCTGTTAAAAAGCCATATCTTGAACAAACCTCAGACTTTGAAATTTATACGTCTTTTATAAATGAAATGACAATTTCATAGTAATGTAAGCTAGCATTTTTAAAACTAAGTGCAAAAGATAATACCTACAATTAGTGATAAGCTTAGTACCCTGTAGTGTACTATCCAGGTTAACTTTACATCCATACCAAGATACAAAGTAACGTTTCACCTCATGTCACCTGTGGACATTCCAGACATGTTTACTGCAGTTCATCTGCCTGGCTTCATGACCACTGCCCAGCAAGTATTGCCAGATTGCAGTCGCACCACACAGGATGTGACAGGCGGTGTCTTGAATTATTCACATACCTCCTTAATGACGAATAACAGCCTCACTTAATAGTAAAAGATGTGTTATGTATTTATTTATCAAGTCAATTTAAACGTTCAATCTTTACAAACTTGGCAATAACCTGTGCCGACATGCACATGGGCTTTGGCTCAAAGCTCATACTACTGCACTACTAAATACACTGATCAGCCATAACATTAAAACCACCTCCTTGTTTCTACACTCACTGTCCATTTTATCAGCTCCACTTACCATATAGAAGCACTTTGAAGTTCTACAATTACTGACTGTAGTCCATCTGTTTCTCTACATACTTTTTTAGCCTGCTTTCACCCTGTTCTTCAATGATCAGGACCCCCACAGGACCCTCACAGAGTAGGTATTATTTGGGTGGTGGATGATTCTCAGCACTGCAGTGACAATGACATGGTGGTGGTGTGTTAGTGTGTGTTGTGCTGATATGAGTGGATCAGACACAGCAGCGCTGCTGGAGATTTTAAATACTGTGTTCACTCACTGTCCACTCTATTAGACACTCCTACCTAGTTGGTCCACCTTGTAGATGTAAAGTCAGAGACGATTGCTCATCTATTGCTGCTGTTTGAGTTGCTCAACTTCTAGACCTTCATCAGTGGTCACAGGACGCTGCCCACAGGGCACTGTGGCTGGATATATTTTTGGTTGGTGGACTATTCTCAGTCCAGCAGTGACAGTGAGGTGTTTAAAAACTCCATCAGCATTGCTGTGTCTGATCCACTCATACCATCACTATGTCAGTGTCACTGCAGTGCTGAGAATGATCCACCACCTAAATAATACCTGCTCTGTGAGGGTCCTGTGGGGGTCCTGACCATTGAAGAACAGGGTGAAAGCAGGCTAAAAAGGTATGTAGAGAAACAGATGAACTACAGTCCATAATTGTAGAACTACAAAGTGCTTCTATATGGTAAGTGGAGCTGATAAAATGGACAGTGTGTGTAGAAACCAGGAGGTGGTTTTAATGTTATGGCTGATCTGTGTATATTAATGACACCATTTATGGCATAATAATTTCACAGAATCTGTTTGTAAAAAGTAACAGCTGTACAAAAGAATTTTAAGTATTTTTTTATCATACATAGGAGCAAATATTTGGTGAAACCAACAGTACTAAGCTTAAGGATCATTTTTACTAAGACATGGCTTTGCTCCCAATTCCACATCTCGCAACACAACCTTTTTGAGATGCTGTCTTACCTCACTTCGATTGCTAACATTCAGTCATTTTGTCTCACCACCATAAATTACTCACTTGAACTGAATTGCAATAGTTTTTTTGTTTTGTTGTGCCATGTCACTGCCCGTGTGAGGACAGAATTAGTCCACACATTGGAAATGGTGTCCTTTTTTTTTTCTAGGAATACTGCAGATCATCCAAACTATGGCAAAACAGTCAATCTATCAAAGGTGCCATTCCTGTATCACTGCCATCCCTTCACCAGCATGCCATAATCATGCTAAACAAAGGACATTTTGAGCTCATCCCTGCCAAATGGTTACAAACAGATATGCTGTATGGGTGGGTGGCATGGCACATAGATGTTTTGCATGAAAAGGCACTATTTAGCTGCATATATTCCCCCACTACCTCTCTTGTTCTGCATGCTTGAAGTAGGCATCAGTATCCTGCACTGAGAACAAAGAGGTCAGTCTGCATGAGGTGTACACACCCAAGAGACCTGCAGTATTTCTGAGCTGCTCGGAATCAGTGATTGAGTTTAATCCACCCGTGTATAGCGCGAAACAAAAATGACTCAGGCAGGCAACCCCATGTCCATGATATTTCTCGAATAATGTTTAATGATAATGATAAGCAATAAGAAATCTGTTGATGAATAACCCCTTTGTTACTGATGCACTGAATCCGTGTTTTTAAATTGTAACCAGTGTCTGTCGGCAGTACTGATGCTGCTCTCAGGTCACATGGCACCACATTGTTGTGCAATACTGTGAGCTGACTCTGCTTTACTGAGAGCACATGGCACACAGCAGCTGGAGAACGCACTCTGCCTTGCACTGCTGCATTGCAGGCATAGGAACATGTGATGTGTGACGTTTAGACCCTGCCCTCCTCCACACACACACACACACACACACACACACACACACACACACACACACACACAATTATTTAAAGGGTAATTTAGATTCTCATTTTTAGCTTATTAAGGATTAAAGATCAGCATCTAAAGGCCAGCAAGGTGACTGAGCTGATAAAGTGGGTCCTGAGGACCAGGGATTGATCCTCATCTTTGGTCACTATACACTGATCAGCCATAACATTAAAACCACCTCCTTGTTTCTACACTCACTGTCCATTTTATCAGCTCCACTTACCATATAGAAGCACTTTGTAGTTCTACAATTACTGACTGTAGTCCATCTATTTCTCTACATACCTTTTTAGCCTGCTTTCACCCTGTTCTTCTATGGTCAGGACCCCCACAGGACCACTAGAGAGCAGGTATTATTTGGGTGGTGGATCATTCTCAGCACTGCAGTGACAATGACCTGGTGGTGGTGTGTTAGTGTGTGTTGTGCTGGTATGAGTGGATCAGTTTTTAAATACCGTGTTCACTCACTGTCCACTCTATTAGACACTCCTACCTAGTAGGTCCACCTTGTAGATGTAAAGTCAGAGATGATCGCTCATCTATTGCTGCTGTTAGAGTTGGTCATTTTCTAGACCTTCACTAGTGGTCACAGGATGCTGCCCACGGGGCGCTATTGGCTGAATATTTTTGGTTGGTGGACTATTCTCAGTCCAGCAGTGACAGTGAGGTGTTTAAAAACTCCATCAGCATTGCTGTGTCTTATCCACTCATACCAGTACAACACACACTAACACACCACCACCATGTCAGTGTCACTGCAGTGCTGAGAATGATCCACCACCCAAATAATACCTACTCTGTGGTGGTCCTGGGAGAGTCCTGACCATTGAAGAACAGCATGAAAAGGGGGCTAACAACGCATGCAGAGAAACAGATGAACAAAGTGCTTTTGTATGGTAAGTGAATCTGCTACAATGAACAGTGAGTGTAGAAACAAGGAGGTGGTCATAATGTTATGCCTCATCGGTGAATGTATCCTACTTCTCAAAACATGAAAAAGGTGATTTGGCAGCTTCACATTGTCCCGAGGCGTGTGAAATTGTGTTGCCCAGTCACCCTGACCAGGATAAAGTGGAATGAATGATAACATGCGTGAATGAATAATATTAAACATAAAGATGTGCTGTTTATTCAATTGACTCTAATATATACATTAAAATAGTTTAGACAATTGCTTTTCTTTAAAAAAAGAAGCACTAAGAGATTTAGTAAATGCTGTCAAATTGAGAAATCTGTTTACTGACTGACTTGTAAACTCTAATCTTGACCTAAACACATTGCTGACGTTCATGTTACCTCAGTATTCAGATCAATTACACCTAATTCCTCTGTACATGTAAACACACTGACTGCATTGCACACACACACACACACACACAGACCCCAACCCTAGAATCTGATGACGCATACATTAGAAGCCTTAACTAATCAGTCTTGCTAAAGACAGTGAGGGGTGGAAATGGCATGTGAGTCAGCGCTCCTATGTCCTCTCAGTAAATATGTTGAGCAATGCCTGATAATCTAATGTTGGTTTAAGAATTTATGTTTATTAAGATATTTGCAGAAAGAAATCTATTGAAATATGTAGTAGGAAATAAAGATATAAAGATTTAAAATGTATAGTATATGAATTAAATATGACATGATATTTTACAGTAAAAGTTTATAATAAATGGAATTGAACTGCATTTGTCTGTGGTGTTTTGCATTATAATCATTAGTATTAGTAGTAGTGGTAGTTGTAGAAGTAGTAGTATTAGTTTGGTGAAAAAAGGCTTATTCTGTTCCAACAGGGTTGTGCCACCGTTCATTAAAACACATTCCGACATGTTTGCTGTAAATAAACTTTAATGGTCTGCACCTAAGTAACCTGCTAGAAAAAGAAGAAAGTTTTTGTCCCCACGTACAGTTAGTAGAATGGTCAGAGAAGCACACCTTTCTCCAAGAATCATGATTAGAGATTTGGATAAGCATTTTGCAGTCCTCAACATTCTCAAGAATCTACTAAATGACAACCCCAAGCCAAAGCCATTTCAGAAGAATGTCTATTATTCATCTAACCCTAAATGCGACAACAAACACACAAAGTGACAAAGTGTGAACACACTTTTAAATATGATGGAGGTTTTGTTATATATTTTGCTGACTGTTATTCAAAGACCTTGGGCACCATGTTTGGATACATGGCATCATTAATTCAAAGAACTACCTAAGACATTTTTAAAAAAAGAACAGTGCTAGAACAGGACAGTGATCCAAAATAAATGTCCAAATGCACACAAAGCAAGAAAAGACCCTGATACCTAAATGATAAGGCAAGATGTCACATAGAGAATTACTTTTAGCTATATTAAGGAAGACTCAGTGATATCACTTTGGCAAAAAGGATGCACAAAGTAAGCACAATCACAACACAATTATTACCACCACTGCTTTGGTAAAGAGTAATTTACAAAGAATAAATTTGCTAAAAAAGATTGAGCTAAATAACCTAAAACATTTTCTTAATAAAAAAAAAATAAAGCTCAAGTTTTAGTGTGGGTCTCCTACCACTTTTTAAAAACATGCAAGTAGTGTGAGTGATGAGAGTAAGATTAATGCCCTGTCCTGTGTCTCGGGTGAGATCCACACTCATGTAACTCTTAAGTTATGATAAGGATAAGTTACTGACAATGAACAAATGAATGAATAAACGAATGAATTGTAAAGGCAAACCTAAAATCAAAACTTTCGCCTATATTTATCTCTTGTCCATGTGATTCTGGGAACAATTTATCATTATCAACCACTTATTTTTTTTTCTTTCACCAATGTTTGTTTTTACCAAGAAATGATAGGTGAAGAAAAAAAAACTAACCCATTATACTGGGTCATGCTTCATGTTCTCTCCCTCTCCAGAAATTATAAACAAAAATTCTAAGCACTTTCACTCAAAAAACTTGTAATGTTACAAAAGAAAAAAAAACATTCAATTTTAGAAAGAAAACAGTAATCCTCATTTTATCATTGCAATAAAGTTATTCTATTAGCTAAAAAGTAGAACTGGCTCAGTTTCAAGGCCTGTTAGTTGTCAAGGTCACATGACCCTTTGTCTAGTTTGTTATGTTAATAATGATAACCTTTGGTTGCTGGTTGATCTGAACAAGAAAACATGTTCCTGGGTTTTCTTCACTCACTTCAAACAAGAACAGTCATTACAAAAGGACAGACTCGTGTACGTTTACAATATGTTTATTTCTAGGGGCAGTAGACATCCTGTGCAACACATTTTATTACAGATTTTACATAGTACGTAAATAGATTATTTACCAGGCGTTTTAGTTAAACATGGTTAAAGAGCAATCCCTACATGTGCTATTGGATGTATATGTTTGACTTGGTAGTGTGATCCTTAACAGATATTCAAAGCATTGATGGGGGTAAAACAACAATCACAAAAGACAATGAACACATAGTGCAAACACTGCTAAACTCTGTATTTCCTGCATTGTCAACACCACAGATTCTCTTATTTGCCTGAAATTGTAAAGTTTGGATGAATCAGCCACCAAGTATAGTCAGGATGATGAAGCAGACTACTAGAAATATAATAATAGAAACTTGCATATTAGGCACAGTTTATTGTCATGATAGTTTTAACTTTATTATTAGTTTAGGAGTAGGACATAGATAATAAATGTAATGTAACTACACTATACATTACAATGTTCTGGTAATTCAAGTCATAAAAGGAGTTTGCTTATTCCATTCATTTTTGGTTATGACAATATAGATTCAGTATTTGAGTTATGATATAATGCCTGTATTCGTTTGATCGCATATCATCAACTTTTGACTTGATCTAACCACAATATAGTAAATAAATTGTAGTGTAAATTTATGCTAGTAATAAACTCAATGCAAGTATGTAAACACAAACGACCAACCTAGTGCAAGCTTAATATGCATTCTTGCATCACTGTGGAGGTTATGAACATTCTCATGGGATCAACAATCCTCATGGGAGAATTATCACAATTTGAGTCACAAATTAGTCCCAGGCTTTCCAGTTTCTCTTGACAGCATTCTTGGAAAAGTAAATTTAGAGCTTAAAATGCTATAAATATATTTGTACTGTCATACCAGCTTAAGGAAATCAGTGACATTTATTACACTGCTTTGCCATAACAGACTGGACATAAACACACTCAGGTGGCGCAGCGGTAAAAACACATGCTGGAACCAGAGCTGGGATCTTGAATACATAGTATCGAATCTCAGCTCTGCCTGCCGGCTAGGCTGAGCGGCCACATGAACAAAGATTGGCCTGCTGTTCAGATATGGGTGGGATTAAGCCGGATAGGGTGTCTCTCTCATAACTAATGCAATTACGACCTCTGCTGGCTGATTAATGACGCCTGCACAGAGATAAGAAAAGGGTGAAGAGTGCTCTCAGGGTGTGTCTCTCTGTACATAGTGCTGAGCTGCACTGCACTCGTCAAAGTGGAGGTAATAAGTTCTCCTCAATCAGAGTAGGGATCGGCATTGGTGGAGAGGAAGCATGACAAAATCAGGCAGTTGGACTCGCTAAAAGGGAGAAAAAGGGGAGAAAATGCATAAATAAAATTCACAAAAAAAAAAACACTCAAACTGAGTGCACTAGCTGCAAAGCATTCCGAATTTCGTACTGACACGATGCAGAACTCAACAACATGTGAAACTGATCTTGCCTACCTGGTTGTGTTTACGTTTACAGTATGTTTTACATTAAGTATGTTTCTAGCATGGATGTACTCTATACTGTTGTCTTATTTATTCCAAACTAGTCAAACTAAAGTTATCAATATTAAATCACTCACAGCTTTTCTACTGAGCAAGTCCTCACTTAATAACACCGTTCTATAGGCTTCCTTATGCCATCATAAACCTTAACCTTTAGAGTGAAGCACTACAAGCGAGACTGAAGTACAGACTTTTACTGCAGGATGGCTACAGCTGGAAGGATTTCATTAAAACTGTATTTATTTTTGCTGGAACAAATATTTGACCTTAAGTGATAATTAAATGTGCTGTATACATGTGATTATTAAGCCAGCAAAATTAGCTGGAGTGCTGAGCACCGATGAATAAGAATAGAATATGGTGTACATGTGGACATCACACCAATAATGCCTCTCATTGCACACAAATGGGAAGTTGATATGGGAAACAATTATTGGACCTTAGTGACAGCTTCATGGATGGACTCTGCAACATAGTCAATGTTCTTGGTGGTCAGACCACACATGTTGATGCGGCCACTGGCCATCAGGTAGACATGCTTCTCCTTCACCGTGTACTCCACTTGTTTGGCTGTAAAAGGTAAACAATATATAACTGATTTGAGCATGCATAGGTTTACAGTAGGCTTGTGTTAACATCAGGTTTATTATTTATTTTTCTTATATTCCATACCTAGAGGTTACACATCATTTATTCGAAATAAGATTTGTGTTGGCTTCTAATTGATCAGACAGGCTTGTGACCTAATGTCGGAAAAAGTGTTTAGTATGGTCACAAAATCATGTCCTTCATTCATTCCAGTATCTGGGAACACTGAGCATAAAGCAGAAATGCACCTTGGAAAAACCACCAGTACATTAAAATACCCCTCACCCTTACACCTACATGTAATTTAATTTGTGTAAGGTAATTAGTGTGGATACTGGAAGGTTTTGAATCCAAATGCTTAGAACTCTGGAGCTGTGCAGCACCCTGCTACTCGTTAAATAGAAAATTTATGTGTAGAGACTGGCTAGGCAATAAAAGTTGTTACTGCAGTGTTCGTACAGAGTTCTTTTTAAACAGGGTCAGTTAGAGTTTCTTTTTCAGTAAAGAGAACAGAGAGAAAAACAAAGATGAGTGAGGAGATCACATAATTACAAAATAAACCAAGACTAATTTTAAACATTACTAAAGTAAACCAGGACTAATGCAATCATGCTATGGGCATGTGTAGTGTACTGTCTACTTTGCTTTCTTTGATTTAGCTAATAACTGGCAAAGAAAATCACATATATTAAAGCGGACATAGGAACATATTTTACTTGTAGTGCGTAAAACATCTTATTGAGTTAAAACTACAAACTTTAACATAGTTACATTTATCAATTTTTTACATTTATGGCTGTAGCCATGGTGTACACTTTTTATTGGTCTACTAGCATGTTTTATTCATCTGAAAGAAGGAAGTTCTTACACGCACTTTTGTGTGGTTTCTAAATATGGTCGTCAGGAAGTCAGAATCTATTTGACAGTGCTTAATAACAATGAAATAATAATGCTATTATTAGCTATTAGGCACAAAGCTTTTACTTACTAAGTCCTATAACATTAATGCACCAACAAGTAAAAAAAAAAAAAATCACTAAATATGACATATTAAAAGAATGTTTTAATGTAGGCATAACATTATGACCACCATCCTAATATTGTGTTGGTCCCCTTTTGCTGCCAAAACAGCCCTGCAACTGTGATGCACTGTGTATTCTGACACCTTTCTATCAGAACCAGCATTAACTTCTTTAGTAATTTGAACTAATATTTGGATCTGACCACACAGGCCAGCCTTCGCTCCCCACATGCATCAATGAGCCTTGGCCGCCCATGACCCTGTCGCCGGTTTACCACTGTTCCTTCCTTGGACCACTCTTGATAGATACTGAACACTGCAGACTGGGAACACCTTACAAGAGCTGCAGTTTTGGAGATGCTCTGACCGAGTCGTCTAGCCATCACAATTTGGCTTTTGTCAAAATTTTTCCTACTTCTAACACATCAACTTTGAGGATAAATGTTCACTTGCTGCCTAATATATCACACCCACTAACAGGTGCCGTGATGAAAAAATAATCAGTGTTATTCACTTCACCTGTCAGTGGTCATAATGTTATGCCTGGTCGGTGTATATTCCATTGTGTTTCGTAATGAGTTAACAGCAAGATTATACAACTTTTATCAATATGGCCATTTATTTCTAAAAATATAGAAGTGAGGATCTCAGGGGTGCATGTTGCAAACCTGCACAAGATATGTAAAAATAACACTAAATAAATAAAATGTTGGATGCTCGGGTGTCAAAAGTGGTAAATGCGCTAGCCACTATTGGTAAGATCCAAGGTTCAAATGCCCAGAACTGCCAGCAGTCAGTCAGATGTCTATATACAGATGTTACTGGCTATGCCTGAGGGTGGGGCGTGGTCAAAGCCCTGTGATGGATTGGCATCTTGTCTGGGGTGTGTTACTGAATTGAAGCCAGTGATTGAAGAGAAACCCACCATGACCCTGACCAGGATATGTCAGTGGTAAAACAAAAACCCTACAGAAACTAATGAACTGACAGTACATAAGAAAAATCCAGAGAATGTTCTGGGTGATTGGATCTATATTGCATTCCTAGATGTAGTGTTTTCAAAAGAGACTATGCTTAGTATGAGAGACTGTGTGCAGAGTAATACATACGGTTGAGGCCTGTGAAGCTGAACATGCCAATCTGTTCAGTGATGTGCTCCCAGGTGCCTGGGGTGCCCAGAGCCTTTAGTTTGGCTTTCAGCTCAGCTCGCATCAGCAGCACCCTGTCAGCCATTGTCTTAACATTACCCTTCCTGTACAAAGTAATGGAAAATCATTAATGTGTTATGGTGTGTGTATGAGTTTTTTTTGAACATGTGACATTTAGTTTTATGTACCATTCAGCAAAGAGATCTGGGCTGTTGAGTGTTATGGCAACCAGACGAGCTCCTTGGGATGGAGGGTTAGACCAGGTGATACGGACAATCTTCTCCATCTGAGAGAGAACTCGGTTCAGGTTGTCAGCATCTTTAGCAACAACTGTCAGGTTGCCAACCCTCTCATCTGTGGAAAGTAGTTTAGCATTTTATACAGTTCAGATCACATTCTACCAGTATGAAAATTTGGTGACATGGGAATAATCTTATGTTCATGTTTCTACCAAAAAAGTGCAGATTGTGCATCTAAAAGCAACAATGAATAACTTACTGTACAGGCCAAAGTTCTTTGAGAAAGACTGTGCGCAAAATATCTCAAAACCCTGAGACACAAAGTAGCGAATTGCCCAAGCGTCCTTCTCCAAGTTTCCTGAAGCGAATCCTTGATAGGCTGAATCGAAGAAGGCAAAGAGATTCCTCCTCTGTAAAGATTAAAACAGAATTGTAAACATAAGGTGTCTAAATTACGAATATTTTACAACTAATACAGTCTCAATTTATTTTATATACAAACCTAAAAAAGATCTGGAACAGCGGGTAAATTCAAATAAAAACAGAAACCAGTGTTGCGGTGGGCCTGGTTTCCCCGGAACCACTGGGCAAAATGCAGTAACACACCCTGCACAGGATGCCAGTCCATCGAGGGGTCATAGCCAGCCTACCCCTCAAACATAAACAATAATGTCTGTATAAAAACGCCAGACTGGGTAATTGCACCACTAGGGATAGAAACACTGGATACCAGTGGTAAAGGCTAGCGTTATATGCTACTGCACCACCTGAGTGGCCAGTACATTATTTTTTTTAGTTACATGCTAAGTCTGACTGTTTGATGTTAAAACTTGTGATCTGATGAATCTTGTGTAATGAGTAACTACCATTTCTGTCATGAATGTAACCAAAGTGTGTTAAACATGACGTTAAAATCCTAATAAACAAACAAACAAACATGCTAATTTCTAATTTGAAGCATGCAACATATTGCATGCATCAAAAAATTTGGGACAGATGCAAATGTTGGCTGTAGATGCCAACATTAGCCCCTGTTCAGTGCACATGCCTTTGATAGTGCCTATAATATAAAAAAAGAATCATTTGCATAAAGGGACAACTATCATATATCTAGGTTTAGATGCAAAATAAAGCAGTTCTGGCTTAAATTAAATTTGCTAGTAAATATTTAAACTATATTAAGTGAATTTAAGGGAACAAAATCACATCAGATTTAAATAAACAAAAGATATAAGTTAAAAATCTACACTGATCTAAACTATTAAACTAAACTATGAAACTATGAGAACAAAATGTCACTGAAAAATAAAAACATCACCCCACAAGCCCTGGATTCAAAATCTTCCCAAAAATCAAAGCAAAAAATTTTAATCAGTGGTGTGTATGGGCAGGTGTAGCCTAGCGGTTAAGGTACTTGACTAGTAATCAGAAGTCGCTGGTTCAAACCTTACCACTGCCAGGTTGCTGCTGCGCCCTTAAGCAAGGCTTAATGCTCTTAACCCTCAATTGCTCAGACTGTATACTGTCACAGTACTGTTAGTCGCTTTGGATAAAGGCATCTGCTAAATACTGAAAATTTAAGTGTATGACCCCTCTGTGTCTGTATGCACTCCCAACTGGGACTGCTCCTGATGAGACAGACCTGGATCAGGGCATCAGTGAGCTCATGAACCGCTGTGGCACTGATACATAATGTCCCAAAGCTTCTCAATTGGATTTGGCTTTGGGGAATGTGAGGACCAGTCAATGGCATCAATACCTGACTGACTACATACTCACTTTGTCATACTCACATAGGTCACTTTGCAAGGCTTAGGCTGTGCTTTTCCTGTTCCTTCTCGCACAAAGAAGCAGATAGCGGTCCTGCTGCTGTGTTTTACAGCCCTGTCTAGCTCTCCTTAAGAGACTGGGACAGGCTGGCATATTAAACCTAAATATATCTTAAGTATATAATGCTTAGCCATGACTAAATGTTTCTCATGTAAATGAGATTAGGCTACTTTTAGGGTGGTTTGTTTGTTTATTAGGATTTTAACGTCACGTTTTACACTCTTTGGTTACATTCATGACAGAAACGGTAGTTACTCATTACACAAGATGCATCTGTTCACAAGGTTATATCGAACACAGTCATTGACAATTTAGTGTCTCCAATTCACCTCACTTGCATGTCTTTTGACTGTGGGAGGAAACCAGAGCACCCAGAGGAAACCCACACAGACACAGGGAGAACATGTTAGGGTGGCTAGCTGGGGTTTGAGAGTGACTTTATAGTTTAATTTAAAATTCTTACCTTCATAACTTCTGCGATTTTCTTCCACTCATCCTGGGTGGGATCTGTGCCTGTTGGGTTGTGTGCGCAGGCATGTAGCACAATGATAGAATACTCCGGTGCACTCTAAAAATATATATATAACATATGAAATACTTTTAGAGGATCGTTAGCAGAGTTGGACAAGGTGCTCTAAAAATGTGGTTAGCTAGGTAGAGGTTACTCTTTAAAAATGTACTTTAACACTATCAAAGGAAGAATATTGCTGCTGTACTACACCAAAACTTCAAATAATAATAAAATAAACCTGTCATGCAATTTATTCTTATTGTTATATTGAATATTATTATTCTTATTTAATGTTTATCTCTGGTACACTGAATTAATCAATAATATAACCTCTGATGAAAAAAGGCATTAATTTCAGCAAATACAATTAAAACTGACAAATGTAAATAATGTCACTACATACGACACCTTTGACTTGTCTTAATGTCTGTTATTTCAGCAAAACATTTTGAAATGCTTTTGTCAACCACAAATTTAAAACTTGCCATTCAAATTAAATGCAGAGCATAGGGCCGCTCAGGTGATGCAGCGGTAAAATACGCTAGCACACCAGATTTCGAATACATCGTATCGAATCTCAACTCTGCCATCCGGCTGGGCTGGGAGGCTATATGAACAACGTCTGGCTGTTGTTCATTCAGGGAGGGAGCCGGATAGGGACCTCATAACTAATGCAATTAGGACCTCTGCTGGCTGATTGATGGCGTCTGCACAGAGTAGAGGAATAATGCGATCAGGGTGTGGCTCTCCGTGCACAAGGCTGATCCGCATATGAACTCGCCTCGTGCAGGTGAAAAAATAGTCGGCTACTACACACGTGCCATTGGGGGAGTGTGTCAGTTTGCTCTCCTCAATCGGGGTGGGGGTCAGCACCAGTAGAGAGGAAGCATAGCGCAATTGGGTGTAAATTGGACGTGCTAAAAAAATAAAAAATAAAAAAACAAGGAAATCCAGCACTACCTTCACTAGCTTTAATGTAAGTGTCAATTTATAGAGCTTGCAAAATCAACTGTGACTTGCACAATCAGCACAAAACAGTTTTAGTACATCGACTGTGTTACACTTTTTTCTTTTCCTAAACGGACTGATTCAGAATAGTCCTCTGGCCTTTTCATTTGCTATACATGCAGATTGATTTCACCTGATTTAACACGCCTGGAATTCTACCAATGGGGGACCACAGAGAATGTGGTGTATCGCAGAGGACCAGCTACACTGATGGCGCTTCGGAAAGAAATGGACCTTTATACAAGTTTTCCTTTTGTTGAAAATGTGTGTACATTTTGGCTGGCCCCTATGTATATTAAAAATGACAACTGTGTATGTAGTCAAATGTATTGTCAGTTACATTTCATGTAGTATTAGTAACTTTTTTACTGGAAGTATCTATTTAAAAAGTATTTTAGAAACAGCAACACTACCAACCTGTTTCTAAAAATAATCAGAAACTAATACATTTGCTCTATTTAATGAGTCTCCTGTAAAACACTGATCATTTCATGAGCTTTTTAATCAGAGACGTAGAAGATAAATAACTCTGTCAAGTTGGATTAAAGCCCAAGTTGTTCAGGAGCTGACTGATCAAAAATGCATGCACAGGTTTAAACTTCACCTCTAGGTCACCCAGGAAACCAGACAGGTCCAGTCCACATTTAGCTGCATCCCAATATTTGTATGAACGGATATCTTCAAACCCAGCATTAGCAAAAACAGCATTGTGATTCTCTAGAGATGAAAAACATGGGTGTGAGTATTTAATCAAGTAGTGATAAAACCTTATCTAATAAAGCCAAGGACCATCTGCTCAGACTATCACTCAGGACTTTGATTCATATTACAGCTCCGCTAGAATAGAATAAAGTGTACTTTGCTCCCATGCGGCAATCAGCTTTAACTGTTACAAAATATGCACAATTATCTTCCTTATAAACCAACATTTTCTTCTACCCCATGTCGGTGTGGAGACATAAACAGGTGTTTTTGTGTTGTTGTCTCCATTGTGAAATCTGCGAAGAAACTCTGCGCCAATCTTCAGGGCACCAGTTCCTCCCAGGCACTGCACAGCTCCTACCTGCAAGACATGAACAAAACTAGTCAAAACATCAAGGAGTATGTAGCAGGTCGGCTAAAATTGGAAAGAGGAGATTGTTTAGTGGTTATACCTGTAGTAAGTCCGCAAATCAAAATCAATAGCGCATCCTCTGGAGAACTAAATTTTCTAATGAGTTTTGCAAGAGTAACATTTAAATTTGCCAAAACTAGAAATAAACCAACTAGCATGATTTAACTCACATGCATGGTAATAGTGTTAATACAGACTGAAATTAATTAAGAATGTAATGAAGTATTTGACAGAGACACTAATGATCAAAAAATTTTAATACTTTTTTTCAGTTAAGCTTCAAATGTACACACATTTAGTAACAAAACAATTTCAGATCTATCTGTAAATTAAGGAACTTTGCTTTAAATACATTTTCAATAACAAGGTTGGACCTAAACAAGACAAAGTTAGTTTCTGTTTTTGATATTACATTTAGAGAATTTAACATCAAAAGTTTTTGTTGACTTTCCTTTCCAATGATTGACAGGGGCCAACCATTGAAGTGCAGAAGTAAGCAACAGTAATATCTCCAGCCATTGTTAACCTTTTGTGGCTCAAGTGTAACGGAGTTAAAAAGTAATAATATTAGTCCCCTTATTTTGGTGAATTCTATCAAAATTATTTGTTACAAGAACGCATGTTGTGTCATGTTGTGTCATTAAAAATAATGATTTGTATTATTCACATATGTTATATACGTTTAATGTGTTCTAATGGACTACAATTCCCTGCTTTACACACGCGCAGCTGCAAAGCTTCTAAAATTGTCCCTTAGCGCTTTCCTTACTCCAGTGGCGCACTGTACATTGCTGGAGAGCTTGTGCAGTTGCAGAACACAGAAAAAAAGGATTGTATATGTGTGTATGCAGGCAAGCACAATAAAGACAGAGAGAGAAGGAATCAAGAGTCACCCCTTTTCATTGTGTTCACCCCCTGATCGCATTAGAGCAGTGCAGACCATTACATTGGTGAGTCGGTCCATCAAAACAAGCAGAGACCCGTTACACAAACCTCTAAATACAAGATAGTTTTACTTTGATTTTCATTGTACCCACCTAAAAATTTAAGGAAATGTATCTAAATGTAAGTATTATGTGACACTAGTGAAGGGGTTAAATTAAGGATGCAAATTTTGTACAAATTCAGTGCCGATCAGTTATATAACCTTATTATACTGTTAAGATGACCAAAGCAGTATTTAAAACAAAAGCTATAGCTTACCCTCTTCTCCAAAACAGCAGGGCTGTCCTCACCCAAAGCAATTTTAGATGCACTGGAACGAAATTCAGGCAGGCCCAAAATGGGCAAGTACTCATGGTTAAGACTGTTGTCTTCAGCTATCATCTTTTCCACTTTCCTCACAACAGGCAGAACCCATGGCTGACACTCATCAGTCCTGTAGGCTACAAAAAAATTATAGCAATAAAAACAGTGATTTAGTTCTGCTTAAGTTATCTATGCATTCTGACCATTGGTTTTAAATTCCAATATAATAGGAATGAGACTGTTAAATTGGCAAGGCAATAACATTCAAGTTTTACTCATTTTAACACTGTTTTAGAGCACTTGGGTGGCACAGTGGTCATAAGTTTGAATCTCAACTGTGATATTAGCCGGTTGCCAGCATCTGCACAAACATGACTGGCTAGCGATTGGGAATTGGACTTGTCAGTGTGCTCTCAGTGCCTGTCCAAAGTCCAGTGTCAGCAAGGGCATCTGGGGACCAGTTGCCACATTTTCACGATTGTGGTCAGCATTTCCACTTGCATTGAAGAAATTGGTCTACTGAGCACTCACATACAGCTACATACTGTTGTAAGATACAGCTAGAAACAAAATGTAGTAGATTAATATTAATAGCTAGTTTTACTCATTGTAATGACACACAATCAATATTTTGACCAGTGGTATTAGGATGGATCTCATAGGAACAAACAGCTGGGCATTTGGAAAGTTTTGCCTTGAACTCAATAGAGATGTTGTGGTGAGACCTAAAATAAGTTCATCCTATTTATTTAATTTAAGGCAGTTTTGAAAGGGCGAAATTTGATCAAAAAGCACAGTGAAAAGTGTTTAGCTGCAGTAATTGCTGCTAAAGGTTGTTACAACCAGTAATTAAAAAAAAAAAAAAAAAAAAAAAAAAATATATATATATATATATATATATATATATATATATATATATATATATATATATATATATATTAGGGTTCGGCGGTATGACGATATTACCGTATACCGCGGTATTCAAAAATGGTGACGGTATTCAAAAATGGTGACGGTATTTTTGAAATGTGAAGCGCCGAATTTCTGCTTCAGGTTTACCTTGAAAACTGAGACTTTAGGACATGCGCGCATCCACAGTGAGGGAGGGGTGGGAGGGGTAGGTGGTTGGAGCTCGCTGATTGGCTGTGTCTCACTGTGTGATAACACAGAGAGACGAGTGAAGAGCCACACTGGCTAGCGTTAGCTGTGAGCTAACAAGCAGAAACTGAATAACGGCTCGTCTTTTAATTTTTCAAAATCAACATTTTTTATCAGTTCAACCGGAAATGAACACAAGCGCGTGCATGCGCGGACATGTACTTATTTACTAAATATATCTTCAGTGTAAATCGAGCACAAGTGTTGAGAAAAAGGAGCAAACAGTAATAATAACGTTACGCCCAATCCGCTGTTCTGACTCTTGTCTGCCATAGATTTTCCTGCCTATGTAAGAACTATTTTTTTCCTAAATAAAAGCGCTATATTAAGAAAAAAGAACGTCTCACCTGTCGTGTAATGTGAATTATAAAATATATTGTCTGGCCCTTTAAGAAAGTTAAGCGCACTATAGGGCGTAGGGAGCGAGTGTGTAGGGAAGAGATCGGATTTGTACCGTTTCCGTGCTCCTGTTTTGCACTGAGCTTGTGTGACATGTAAAGTAGCGTTCTCGTTAACCACTCAAATGTTTGGACTTTGAATTATTTTAACATTATTTTACATCACCGTCATCGCAACATGAACATTTACATTCATATTTTTTGTATATAAAAACAAAAACAAAAAAACAATATGCATTCACCTGTAGTCACCGGCTTTCACATTTGCATTCAACTGCAGCTGTAACCTAGTGGTTAAGGTACTGGTTCAGTAATCAGAAGGTTGCCGGTTCAAGCTTCACCACTGCCAGGTTGTCGCTGTTGGACCCTTGAGCAAGGCCCGTAACCTTCAATTGCTTAGACAGTGTACCATCACAACTGTAAGTCGCTTTTGATAAAAGCGTCTGCTAAATGCTGAAAATGTAAATGTAAACTGCTTGGCCTATTGACTATTTTGCTAGACATTTAGTTATACAAACATATAATTACCTGGGCTGAAGATGCAGCTAAAAAAAGATTTAACCCAATTTTATGTTTAATATTTAATCCAAGTTGTCATTGTGTGTTTACTCTACAATAAGAGCTCATGGTAAAACTTGGAATGTTTTTCAACTTGGAAATTCACTGTTAGGTGGCAACTTTGCTTTTCTGAGCCTGATGGAGGAGGTGGAGAAAATAGCCAAGCAGACAGGGGCTGTAAACTGAAACCATTTCTCAACTTTATCATTGACTGTGCTGGCTGCAGTCCTGCAGGACGGCAAGGACAAATCACTGCAGTCACACCTACTGAAAGCTCAAAGATCCAGTTCAAATCAAGATCTGCAATCAGGACTTAGGTCTAAACCTTACTAAGCAATAAATAAAACCGATTCTGTAATATTGACTTTACTGAGGTAACAGGCTGTATCACTAGACAACCAATTCATCTCACAGAGGTCAGAAAGAGGATTACTGAGCACTGCTGATCTATGATCTCTGATCCTGAGTGGACAGAAGGAGAGCAGCAGGGTGTTAATAGAAAGATCAGCACAAAACAGGTGGATTTAGATAGATTCCAGTATATAATGTGCATGATGTTAGGACAGATCATTCACATACGGCCTTCAATAAGTTAGCTTAGCTAGCTAACCGTCTTAGTGCAGTGGGTCTGTTGTTATTATACCCCAAAACAGTAGAAGATCAAAAGAATCTGAGGTGATCCACTATGAGATCTAAGATCACTAACAACATCATACAGCTTCTTACCTCCAACTCCGAGGTTCACCTTGTTAGGACTCGGGTCTTCACGGAAATCCGCTGTCAGTTTGAACACAGCTACGGGAACTGCAAGTGGAACCTCGCTGAACAACGACGACATTGCAGCTACTGGTAACAAACAGGAGAGAGAATAGACAGTTACTGCACCGGTGTCAAACTGAAGAGCCGCCTGAGAAGAATTTCACCTTCAAACCGCTTTGAGCAATGGAGGATGGGCGTGACAGAACCGACCAATGGGAAGCCCTCTCAGCTAACAGACCCCATAATAGAGCCAATCATGTCACAGTGTTTGAAAGGTCACGAGGTAAACGAGTGACGTCATATACAAAGCATAATGTGACCCATGATAAATCGAATGATGTGATAAGGGGCCTTCCTACCCTGTCCAGTGTTCCCTGGCGAACCTGACCAGCCGTGACCCTGACCAGAATAAACTGGTTGATGAAGAAACTTATTGTTGCACAGTTTCAATCAGAAATTTGTAACCCTCTCAGTTTACAAGGTAGTATAGTGATGTGCAGAAGTGGAAAGTAACGAATCACATTTACTCGCGTTACTGTAATTGAGTAGTTTTTTGTGTACTTGTACTTTTTAAAGTAGATTTTACAACCAGTAATTTTACTTTTACTTAAGTATGTTTTGTATTAGTAATTGTAATTCGCTACATTTTAAATAACATCCGTTACTTAGTAAAATAACTGCTGCAGTAAATTCTGTGATGGGGAGTCGGATCTTTTGGCTCGGTTCCTTTTAAAGAGCCGTTCAAAAAAATGGTTCTTCATTCTTTTTTTCAGGCAGCGAGAGGCGCTACTGTAACTATAATACAGCCCCGATATTAATATCAATGATGAACAATCATCTAATTCAAACAACGCTTAAATGAGAAAAAAAGATTGTTGTTAAAAGTATACAAATTGACAACAAGTATATTTTAATAACAAAAATTGTTTAAAATAATTGCAATAAATCATCTGTTGTATAACTTGTAGCCAAACTGGGCTAACATTTTATTTCATTACATTCCGCTCGGTAATACGTGATAGAGAAAAAACTACAGGGAAGAGACATACTGTGGTTGCATTGTATTCAGTTTCAGAAAAATCCTCTCTTGTGCACAGACGTGCCTGTGTTTATATATAACGACTCCCAGAGGCGCGACTCGGTTCCTTTCGTTCATTTTAAAGAGCCGTTCAATAGAATCGGATCGTTAGCGAACGACCCATCACTAGTGGTTATACAGTTTGAATAAGTTTTATGGGATGGTCTGTACTAAAATGACACATTACACATTCCCAAATGTTTTAAATGTTGTATCAACATGTTTTTTCTATTATATTTTAGTTAAAAACAACTATTGTGAGACGGTTTTGTGGTATACCATGGTATATGGTATATGGTACTTTTTTTTGTATGACTATATGACTTTTTATTACTGTGGATGATTTTACTGTCATAAGTACATATAATGTAAAAAATTTATATAAAAATGTATGCAATGTATACAGGTTGGCCAAAAAGTATTTAGTCAGCCACTGATTGTGCAAGTTCTCCTACTTAGAAAGATGAGAGAGGTCTGTAATTTTCATCATAGGTACACTTCAACTATAAGAGACAAAATGAGAAAAAAAAATCCAGGAAATCACATTGTAGGATTTTTAAAGAATTTATTTGTAAATTATGGTGGAAAATAAGTATTTGGTCACCCACAAACAAGCAAGATTTCTGGCTCTCACAGACCTGTAACTTCTTCTTTAAGAAGCTCTTCTGTCCTCCACTCATTACCTGTATTAATGGCACCTGTTTGACCTCGTTATCTGTATAAAAGACACCTGTCCACAGCCTCAAACAGTCAGACTCCAAACTCAACCATGGCCAAGACCAAAGAGCTGTTGAAGGACACCAGGAAGAAAATTGTAGACCTGCACCAGGCTGGGAAGAGTGAATCTACAATAGGCAAGCAGGTTGGTGTGAATAAATCAACTGTGGGAGCAATTGTAAGAAAATGGAAGACATACAAGACCATTGATAATCTCCCTCGATCTGGGGCCCCACGCAAGATCTCATCCCGTGGGGTCAAAATGATCATGAGAACGGTGAGCAAAAATCCCAGAACTACACGGAGGGACCTGATGAATGACCTGCAGAGAGCTGGGACCAAAGTAACAAAGGCTACCATCAGTAACACACTACGCCGAGAGGGACTCAATTCCTGCAGTGCCAGGCGTGTCCCCCTGCTTAAGCCAGTACATGTCCAGGCCCGTCTGAAGTTTGCCAGAGAGCATATGGATGATCCAGAAGAGGATTGGGAGAATATCATGTGGTCAGATGAAACCAAAATGGAACTTTTTGGTAAAAACTCAACTCGTCGTGTTTGGAGGAAGAAGAATGCTGAGTTGCATCCCAAGAACACCATACCTACTGTGATGCATGGGGGTGGAAACATCATGCTTTGGGGCTGTTTTTCTGCAAAGGGGACAGGACGACTGATCCGTGTTAAGGGAAGAATGAACGAAGCCATGTATCGTGAGATTTTAAGCCAAAACCTCCTTCCATCAGTGAGAGCATTGAAGATGGAATATGGCTGGGTCTTCCAGCATGACAATGATCCCAAACACACCGCTCGGGCAACGAAGGAGTGGCTCCGTAAAAAGCATTTCAAGGTCCTGGAGTGGCCTAGCCAGTCTCCAGACCTCAACCCCATAGAAAATTTGTGGAGGGAGTTGAAAGTCCGTGTTGCCCAGCAACAGCCCCAAAACATCACTGCTCTAGAGGAGATCTGCATGGAGGAATGGGCCAAAATACCAGCTACAGTGTGTGCAAACCTGGTGAAGACTTACAGGAAACGTTTGACCTCTGTCATTGCCAACAAGGGTTATGTAACAAAGTATTGAGTTGAACTTTTGTTATTGACCAAATACTTATTTTCCACCATAATTTACAAAAAAATTCTTTAAAAATCCTACAATGTGATTTCCTGGATTTTTTTTTCTCATTTTGTCTCTCATAGTTGAAGTGTACCTATGATGAAAATTACAGACCTCTCTCATCTTTCTAAGTAGGAGAACCTGCACAATCAGTGGCTGACTAAATACTTTTTGGCCCCACTGTATAATGAAGGTTTTGAGGTCCTTGCATGTGTGGATTGCAGAGATGGGGACTCGAGTCGCACGTATGTCACACACACAGCGACTTCGGTTTGGAGGTTTTTAATTATGAGCACATTTACAAAATAATGGATTATATTCCTAATGGGACAACACACGGTTATAAATTTAATAGCATCTGGAACAACATAAGCTAAGGTAAGCAGTATTATGGATTTTTTTCAGTGTTTGGGATTTTGGACACTGTGTCATAATTTGCAATGAAAACAAAACGTCAGTTTAAGCTTTTAACTGGTACCTGGGAAAGTAAAGGCACGAAGTAAAACGGCAAAATAATGACTTGGACTCTAGGCTAAAGACTTGTGACTCGACTCGTATTTTGTGACTATGTGAACATCCCTGGTGGATTGTTACTGCGTTCATAATGTCGTTTTTGCCGTGGCTCGACAAACCGTGCAGTATATAGTGTTTTAGTCTGTTCTAAACTGCCGACACGCCTCATTTATTTGGCAGGTTCTTCCTGTGCATATTTGGTCTTCCTCTCTTCATCTTCCATCTGTTTTTGTTTTTTTTATTTTTATTTTTTTTTACCAGTTTGAGGAAACCACTCTCATTTGTTAATACTGTCATGCTAACGCTAACTCGTGAGCTGTATCTAATCTGCACAGAGCTCCATAGCGCTTTTAGCACCAAACAATATATGATTAGCTGCCTACTGAAGCTTACAGCTGTTGTATTAACTGTGCTACAATATGGCGGTATTTAAAAAAATCCATACGGTATGAGGAATCAAAGACCAAATGGTATACCAAATGTACCATCATACTGCCCCAAACTACGTACAAGCAATTTTGGGAACAAAAATTTATATAACTTTGAGTTAAAAAAAAACATCTAATTCTATTAACAAGTGTCCATATGCTCTATAATTCACCATTATTCAACTTTCAAAAGAGTTCTGCCATGTCCTTGGTTGTTAGGTGATCTTCTTATGACTGTCACTGACGTTTCCCAACCTTCATCAGGTCGTTGTGTAAGTCTTTTGCAGTAACACAGAGGCTTTTCTTTGTTTTCCTAATGAGATTGCTAAGACCCGTGGATGAAATGTTGGGCTTTCTTCCATGGCCAGGCAGGTTTGCTGCTCTGCCATTTCTCTAGAACTTCCAGACAATACTTCCAGAATCAGATTCAGAATCTTTATTATTCACCAAGTACCAGATGTACAAGGAATTTCTCTTGGTGCAGGTGTCAACATATATACAGTACATCTAATTAAATAATAGAAAAATATAAACTATATATAAACATAGAATAAACAATACAACAGCAACATAAACATTACAGCATCAGAAAGTCAGGCGAACTCTGATGCCATGCGCAAGTTTAACAAGTAAAACTAACACTACTAACACAACACAATGACACAAAAACACTGTGGCTGCCTCTCTGGGTGCCATCTTGAAGTGGTGTCTCTGAGAATGTTTAAGGTTTTGGAAATCTTTTATAAACATTGCCCTGAAATTATTTCCACATCAGAGCTAAAGCAAACTGAGGGTTGTTATTAAGTTCCCAGTGGTTTCATCATGTTGGTGACATGGCTTAAAAGGTTTTTCCTTTCCACATTGTGTCTAAAATGGGATCACCGTCTGTCAAACCGTTTTTATTTCATATGGATGTTTTGTGACACTGCACATTGTTCTTCATTAGTATTAATTTCTGAACACAAGATGCAGTTGGCTTTTTTTTTGCCAGACAACTGTATGCCAAATAATAATAATAATGTGTTTACTTGTTAAATACAAGATTAATAAATAAATGTTAAAGCAATAAATATGATCTTATTTTAGAGTGTTATGTTACAAATATTAACCTTTATGTTGAGTACCTAAAAGCAATTTTGCTCTACCCACACATACTAAAATTTGTAATTGTGATTTTCACCAGCAGAGGGAGATCTACACTTTATAAAGTCCTACACTTTATATTTAGCTTGAGGACCAGGACTAAGATAATGATTAAAGTGTTGTCATTAAAAAACTAGTTTTTTTGGCTCACAACCCAGGGTTTAAAAAACTCTGGTCTAGGCTATATCACAGAAATTTCACTTGTTGCTACATGTGCCATCTTCTGAGGGAATCATAATTGATTTAGCTATTTATAGAGGAGCTATTTGATCACTTGAAAATTTTTAGAAAATGTAATAATATGCAAGTATGGCTGTGGTAACATTTAATCACACAAATATATGCATATAAATGCAGACAGGTAAATTAGATTGTTTATTTAAATATATAGGCGTTTTTTATTATAGGGCCAAGTAAAAAATTCATACAAATTTGTAGGGTTTTTGTAGGGTTTTTATTAGGCTATTTAAATGTTACATTAATTTAAATTTTACATTTAAAACTTAAATGTAATTACCATTTGGCATTACTTATGGGTTACTATAAATACTTGGTCTTGCATGGCGACTCTGAATTCATTATTTTACCACAAGATGGCGGTAAATAACTTCACTAAAACAGCTCCTAGTCATCCAAATGATTTTGTTTTGCTCATCAGAATCTGAACGTTTATTACCTTTATAATAAAGAAGTGTATAACTTGGTATAGCATCAATTATTTTTAATATTGCAGCTGACTTGGAATTGATTTTAGACCATTCCTAAGATTCATTGCATGGAAATCTTCATTTACTTAATTTCCACACTATTACTAGATTAGGATTTGGAATCTTTTTTGCATAATAACAAAACCAACCAAATTAACCACTGTTGATTCATTTGTTTGTGTTTTGTTACTGTTTTGTAACATTATACCACATAGATCACTATCTTAATTTTTTTTTTACATTAAATACATGTTGGAAGTATGGAAGATGTTTTGCTGCCCTTTTTGCAATAAGTTTAACATTTCTTTTAGGTTTATTTTTTTCTTATATCTTATATTTAGATATATCAGATCTTATAATGTTCTATAAGGACATATTTTACAAAGCACACACTTATTGTAAGAAAATGTGAGCCTTTTTACTGAGCAGGACACAGGGCAACCCACACAAGCTCATCCAGTTAATTATAAGACTAGAGCTTTATGTACTTTTCCCAGCCATTTCTGTAAACGATACATCAATGTGTTTAATAAAGACTTGACAAGTACAATCATTTGTATGTTTAGTCGAATTTAGTGTTTGCTTATTGTTCTGACTGCCAACTGAGGTAAAATTAATCCAAAAATCCAGGTAATTTAAAATGATTTACAGACTTTTGCAGCTGTAAGCAATATATGTGTTTTTTCCTGCATAAATCTATCATTGAAAAAAAAGCACCAAAACCTCTGTTATATATAATGTTAGTTACTTTTAGCTTTAAATTGTTAAAAGTCTTTGTAAACTAAAATAAATATTGTTTTATAGTGTCAAATATTCTCTGAAATATAATTGTAATAATTTCGACTTTTCGGGTAATTTAATCACACAATGACTGGGTCACATGTTTTTTTTTTCTTATTTAAAACATAGATCAAGTACTGGGAGCATATACTGCTTTGGCTCCACAATTGTAAATAAGCAACATTTGATAATCAGATGATTAAAGTAGAAACAGTACATTCCAGTTTTAAAATCTTTTTTGTTTTTATTTATTATTTGTTTTTATTTATTACTAATGTAAGCTGACTATTGATGTGAACACCAGTTACATAGGCCTTTTGGCTGACTTCTATTTGATACAGTGAGGGAAAAACAAGTATTTCACAAATGCTACTTAAAACTTCACTGTGTAAAAAAAAGCTGTAATGTTTACCTTGTCCAGAAGTGGCATCGAGTTCTCTGGGCTCTGAGGCATCTGGGATGAACCATCATATAGTGGAAATATTTACTGTGGTCTGACGAATCAGTATCATGGCATTTTCTAATTTGAGGTTGTATTAGATGTGCATTCATTTCCTGTCTGACACAGGACAACATCTATGGTCTGGTTTGAACTTTTGGAGGAGCAGTGGTAGATCAGCAGGTAATATAACCTTGTAACCATAAGGTTGCTGGTTCAAGCATCACTGCTGACAAGCTGCCACTGTTAGATCCCTGACCAAAGACCTTCACATCTAATTGCTTGCATTGTATTTAGTCACAATTGTAAGTTGCTTTGGATGAGAGTGTCTGCTAAATGGTGTAAATGTAAATTTTGTCAAACATTATAAATATAAATGTATTTTGACAGTTTTGTGTGTATTTTCAAATTACATATTTAATATATTTAAATTAATACAAATGATAATTATAATTAATAATTGATTATGTTTATTTATAAAAGATTTTAAATAGCCCTGATCATTTTAACTGAACATGTGTATTTTGCAATTACTGATAAAATGAAAATTAAAGTTTTTGCACAACTAATGTAGTTAAATATTATAAATAACAGTATATGTATTGTTTGCAAATTTACTAATTAATGGTCTTTTTAAATAATAACTAAGGATATTATTAGTATTACTAGTACTTTTGTGCAGACTATATATGGGTTAGAAATATTCAAGCACTCATTTTCAGTTGCTACAATACTTACTATTATTATCATGACATCACAGTATCTTTATTTTATAGATTAAAGTCACAAAGACACAACTGGTACTTTTTTCTCTGACCACTAGTTTTATCCTCTTGTTTTGTCTTCTGTAAAGACCCACAAACAATATGACAAACCTTTTATCATTTTGTTACTTTTATTACTTATTGCCTTGCAGACTAAGCAAATTCCAAGCTGATAGTGAAGTATGATGGTCAGTTTTTTATAGCTCATATTATTACATGACAATAGCATTCACTTTAAAAGAACTGAAGTTAGTCTTTCTGTATAATTAAACTTTTGTATACTGCAGTAACAAAGGGGTTCCAGCTGCACCTGTAACATCAATGTCTCCTCTTCCAGCTCTCAGCCTCCTACATATGATATTTGCATTTTTTTCAGTCAGGTAGTCTGTCTTACCTCTCTGTGTTACCTGCCAACTTGGTAATTATGGGATTTGGAAAGAGGAGGTGCAGAGATTGAGAGAGAGAGATACCAGAGAAAGGGAAGTAACTGATCACAAAGAAAAAACCTTGACATATCTGCCTCCTGGTGAAATGCTTTCTGCTTCAGTCACACTAGCACTTAGCAAGTTAACATGAGTTTAGGAGATAGTCCACAAACAGCACACGTCAGAGTTAAAGCTATGAAGCACTATAATTTAATCTATTGTTTCCTAATGAATCCTATCTTTCTTATCATTATTTCTTACCATTATTATGATTTTAATACAAAATTATGCCACCTAAATGCATAAAAGTTTATACTCGTTTGGGTCAGCTTAAAAAAAAAAGCAGAAACCTGGTAGAATTTCAGAAACCTACTTTGCCCTAATGTAGCCACAGACCATGAAGGAAGTGAGCCACTTTTACCAAACATATACACACAACTACATTCCATCCTGGGACCTTCTTTTGTTGTCCACGTGTTACATTAGCCTTTTCTCCAAGGGTCAGTGGATCTGACTGCCTTCAAGTCCATGTTGGTTGTTTGACTTTCTACTGAAAGTGTCATCAGTTCTGCGTTAGAGACTAGACCAAGCAAAGCCCACAGAAAGAAAAGAACCACAAGGTTTCCTCTGCACTATTCTGACCTATATGGCGTGTGTCTTCTGGCTGTCAAAGCCAAGTTTACATAGCTAAGTGAGGGCACAGTCAGTGTACCAGGTTCAAAGCTTATTTTGCATCATTTATTCTGTTAGTGAACAACAGTTCACTAGGTCAAATATTTTAATATGAGATAAACTAAAGCATATAAGGTTAGAATGAAGAATACACTTTAACAATTGGTGTCCATGCAGAAAGTACTGAAAATACACAAAAAAGAACAAATTGTTTTCCTTTTTTTGCCATTTTTCAGTTAAAAAATGAATATATTTTTATGAAAGCATTGACACGATCACTGTGGCTTTATGTGAATGTTCCTAAAAGAGCCATGGAGAAGCATACATTCTCCCCTATTCTATACAAGCTTGATTGATTTTGTGTTTGGTTGAACCGTGACATTAGAGACCTGCACTAGATTTAGATAGGACCATTTTAAACAATAGTAGGAAGTGTAGCTTCATGTCTACCAGTCTACTTCTACCAATTGGTTTACATCTTAGTAAAGAAGAAAAATAAACAAGACAAGTAAAAACACCCACTTAAGCATTCCATTATTCAGAAAACATGTACAATATAAACAAAACCCAAGCTGATATAAATCATTATGGTTTTCACCCTTACTATACCAGAATGACTAATTCTGCAGCCAAGTCTTTGTCTCTTCTGAATTCTGTTTATCCTGTAGTTTCATTTTGCATTAAAAATGTGTAAAATCTACATCGATCAGCCATAACATTAAAACCACCCCCTTGTTTCTACATTAACTGTCCATTTTATCAGCTCCACTTACCAAATAGAAGCACTTTGTAGTTCTACAATTACTGACTGTAGTCCATCTGTTTCTCTGCAGGCTTTGTTAGCCCCCTTTCATGCTGTTCTTCAATGGTCAGGACTCTTCCAGGACCACTACAGAGCAGGTATTATTTGGGTGGTGGATAATTCTCAGCACTGCAGTGACACTGACATGGTGGTGGTGTGTTAGTGTGTGTTGTACTGGTATGAGTGGATAAGACACAGCAGTGCTGATGGAGTTTTTAAACACCTCACTGTCACTGCTGGACTGAGAATAGTCCGCCAACCAAAAATATATCCAGCCAACAGGACCTCGTGGGCAGCGTCCTGTGACCACTGATGAAGGTCTAGAAGACGACCAACTCAAACAGCAGCAATAGATGAGCAACTGTCTCTGACTTTACATCTACAGTGTGGACCAACTAGGTAGGAGTTTCTAATAGAGTGGACAGTGAGTGGACACAGTATTTAAAAACTCCAGCAGTGCTGCTGTGTCTGTTCCACTCATACCAGCACAACACACACTAACACACCACCACCATGTCATTGTCACTGCAGTGCTGAGAATGATCCAACACCTAAATAATACCTGCTCTGTAGTGGTCCCGAGAGAGTCCTGACCATTGAAGAACAGCATGGAAGGGGGCTAACAAAGCATGCAGAGAAGCAGATGGACTAGAGTCAGTAATTGTAGAACTACAAAGTGCTTCTGTATGGTAAATGGAGCTGATAAAATAGACAGTGTGTGTAGAAACATGAAGGTGGTTTTAATGTCATGGCTGATTGGTGTATATGCATCAACTTTAACATAGGTCTGTTTTAGTTATAATGTTAATAATTTAATATCAAAGAATGTAAAGGTAACAGTGATAAAAACAGTGGTTGTAGTATGTTTATACCCTTGCCGGTAGAAATAACTTAAAATAAGTGTAATGATTATAATAATAATAATAAACAACTAGCCATGTATTGCATTAGTTTACAAAAGTAGTACAACGTCCTAAACAGAACTTTTGATCATTCTATAACGTGGAGCAGTTGAAAAAAATGGTTAAATCACTGTGTCTGACAAGTTCCTCAATAGGATATTTCAAGCCCAAACATGCATGCTATGAATACCTATGAGTGCATGTATTTTTGTACTGTCAGGATGTCAGATGTTATTTTTTCTATTTATCTTAATACACTCACCTAAGTTATTATTCAACAAGGAAGCTATTACAGTTTAATCTAAGGGCTCTGTCTTATTTCAGTCTAGTGAGTAGGAATCAAGTATGTGACCCATTTTTCTCAATCCTTAACTCCTTTTAGTGATGTGTGTAATTTTAGAGTCATGTTGGCTGACAGGAGAGGAACCCAATGTGGTCTTCTACAGTTGTAGCCTATCTGCCTTAAGGTTTGATATTTGTTTTCTACGAGCTTTTCTGCTTACAACAGTTGTAAAGAGTGGGTAATTAACTCTTCTAGTTAGCTTAAACCAGTCTGACCATTCTCCTATGACATCCCACATCCACAATGTGTTTCCGCCAGCAGAACTTGCTTACTTAAGGTTGATTTATTTATTTTTTTCAGATTTGCACCACTCTTTGAAGCCAACCTGAGAAAACACAAACTACTTTTTTTAAATTATCATTTCATTTATTATAAAGAGAGAAATATGCAGTATATAAATAAATAGAATAATTGTTTGTGCCACCTTTAGCCGCAAAAACTGCTGCATAATTTCCCATTTAACTGAAGATCAACTGAAGTGTGTTTTTGGAAAATGACTTAAATTCAGCCACATTAGGGCTTTTAATATTAAACTGGCACCCATTTAAGCTTTACCGCAGCACCTAAGAAAGTATTCAAGGCAGACTTTTAGTAGGCCACTGTAAGATCTTAATTTGTCTTAAGCTGTAGGGCAGCTGTAGCCTAGGGGTTAAGGTACTGGTCCAGTAATCAGAAGGTCCATAACCCTCAATTGCTTAGATTGTATACTGTCACAACTGTAAGTCACTTTGTATAAAAGCGTCTGCTAAATGCCAGATATGTAAATGTAATTTACTTGTGCTTTGAATCATTGTCTTGTTGCATAACCCAGCTCTGCTTTAGATTTAGATGATAGAATAATGACTGGACATTATTCTACAGAATTTTATGTTAGAGAAGAGAATAAATGGTTTTATTAATTAATTGTAGGTTTCCCAGGCCCCAAAACTGCAAGACATCCCCACACAATTACCCATATCCTGTTTGACTAATAATCTGTTTTTCATTGTCAAAATACGTGTAAAGGGTCATGTCTTCCACAGCTTTCACTTTTGACTTATTATATATTACAAAATATTATAAAAAGGGTTTTTGGCAACTGTGAGACATGGCTTTATGTTCCTTTTAGTTAGCAGTTGTTTTTTGTCTTGCCCTCTCTACAATGGGTACAATGTTTGCCTTTCTTGTCTATCACTAATAAATGTACAAGAAAGAGACAAAGCTGATATAAATTGTTATGGTTTTCACCCTTATTGTACTAGATTATATTATTCTGCATGTAGTCTACTCCTAATTCTGTTTAATTGTGGTTTAATTTTGCTTTCAAATGCTATATTTGCTATGTTATTTAAAATGCTAATTAAACAATCGGCTTTAATGTAAGATAAGATAAGTTTTCCATGCGGTAAGCAGTAGTTTTTGCCTTGTCTCTTTCTAGTTCATAATTACATGCTATTTAACAGTATGGTGATGAACACTGACCTTGTCTGAAGTGGGTGAGGCCTGCAATTTCCCATATATTATGTGGGGAAGGGTGTTTTTTTTTTTTTATATTTATCAATGTGCTTTTTAAATATTCTGGTACCACTGTTCAAGTTTTAACCACTTGTATGTAATAGCTTTTACTTTGATTTGCCTTAAAGGCTTTGTACTTTTTTCTAGACTTTTTTCTAGACTGTACTTTTTTCTATATTTCCATAACTTTCTTTATTTTCTTAGTTTTTATTACTTTTATTGTTGGTTCTTAATTTCTACCAGCAGTTCAGCCTTATTGTGTCTAGTGTAATTGCACTTAATTGTTTATTACATTTGATTAATTTGTATTTGTCCTACAGTAAATAAAGTAATTATTAATTTAATAGTTAATTATTTTTAATTTAATATTTATTTTTTAAGACAAAGCAAACTTGAATATATTGTTTTTACTCAGGTTTACGTTGAGATGTGGAACAATTAAGCAAAAATGGAAGAAATACAATTTCACAGCACTGCAAGACAGATACTGATCAACCGACCGACTGACCAACAGCGAGATAGACAGACAGACAGACAGACAGACAGACAGATAGACAGACAGACAGACATACATACAGACATAGACATTTCCCAAGCTTGCTCTTGCCTACTAAAATGCAAGCATTTTCTCTGCCAAAATCAAATTGCAAAGGAAATGTACGAACAGAAATATGGTCACTCTTATTTACAGATATGACAACGTATGAATGGGAACTCATGGCTTAATAAAAACAAATTGTCATTTTGATGGGAGACGCCACACTGGCTGCTTAGAGCAACACAGACTCACTGCCTGCAACATGTTTACCCTGTGGGAGGTTATGTGGTGTGTATATGCTTGAGTAAACAGCATATAAATCCAAATGAAATTAATTATATTATTGTTTCAAAGACAAACTTAGTAAACTGTGGACATTCCATGGTCAGATGAACTCTGTATAACCTTTCCTTTTGTTTTTGCACAAATTTGGAGCAGCTTATGGGATAAAAACAAGAAGATTTAGCTTTTAACTTCCTACTTAAGCATGATAGCTGCTCATTACACCATTATAGCTTAATCACTGCTGGTCAGTGGCAATAGACAGGATGAGAATATTTAGTTTAGAAACTTCCTTTTTCACTGCATTTCCTAAGACATAGGTCACACACATTATAGTTTTAGCAGCCGCTAATTTGCACTCATATATACAAACACACACCTGCAAGGCTAAGGCCGCTGGAGCAGAACTACAGCTGTCTAATTTATTAGTCCCTTGAGGACGAACAGGGACTGGTGATCTCTACTGGCCTGACTTCCGTCAGTGGTCTTTTAGAGCAGACCTCCCCAGCTTGGAGCTGAAGTGTGACAGAAAATATCTGGTGGTGTTGCAGTAAGGTCCACTCCCAGGCCTTTGGCTCACCTCCTCTTTTCCTTTCTGTCTGAGGCCAATGCAGGCAAGGCCATCAGTCACCTGACTCAGTCACAGGCACAATGGTGTGTTCGAGGTCTCTAAACACTGTTGCTACAAACAGCCTTCCAACTAGTAGCTGATAAGACTCACCTTCCGGGACCAGGGGGGTCTGCAGCTTCTCAGATATGCATACTGTAAATAATATGGGCTTTGTGTTTGGCTTAAAAACCTGGCGTGCCAAGTACAGTTAGCAGATGCATTTTTAAATAAGGTCTTTAACAAAATGCACAATAACATGATAGTCAAAAGCACTGTGTAGTCTATAGCATTATTCTTAAATATGGTGCCTTTTATATTAGAATTTATTTTGTAGGGAGGAAAAAAAAAAGAAAGAAAAACAAATCTTTACAAAGTTTATGAACAAATATATCTTAAATCCATTCAGACGTCATCTGTCATATTTTATCAATGAGCTGTTAGTTAATCATAATAGATCAAAAAAACAAAAGAGGTATTGTAACATACATATAAGATTTTTAACATTTACACTTTCTGCAAAGTTTCACCACTAAATCTTTTACTGAGTCAGTCCTTACTGCTTTTAATTCTTTAGAAAAATAATTTTAAAAAATGTGGAACTACTATTTATTGTTTATAATTTAAATTGTTTATAAATGCACTGCAAATTTTTAAACTGTCCATTAAATTTTGTCCATTGACATAATGGCTGACAGCTTTCAAAAAGCTCAAAGAAGCACAAATTTTTGCCTTTTCTATCCAGACACTGTAGGGGAATTACCTTTGCCAAAACCATTATGCAGGTAAGAACCATCAAGGAGAGATTTTGTGCCAGTAAAGGAGTCTCTAAACCCTTTAGTCAACAAATTAGAACTTAAGCAATGAAGTCTGCATCCAGTGTTTGGGGTGGAGGGGGGTTGTTTATAAAATCATTCTGATTGGCTGCATTCTGGGTAGGCAGTTAATCCCTTGTCATATCTCTGCAATTATTCTTTAACAAATGAGTGTATTATGTTTGAACCACACCACTCTTTCATTAATTTGACTTCAATGTGTGGGTGATACAGCCACCTGAAAATCAAAGTGGTTAGACATAATAATTTAGATTAATGTGGTATTTACAGTTACATTATCGCAACTTTAATTTATTATTCTTAGCCTATTTTTTACACACTTTTGAAATTAGATTTTTTATAATTTTAGATAATTATCAACGAGAGGTTATAATTCAGTGAACCTATAACATAGCACAGCACTTGAATTAATAAAAATCACCAAAGTAATGTCTGCTTGCTATTATTAAACATTAATAAACTTACATAATCATCTATCGTGTCAAATTTATTTTTGTTTAAAAAGTACATTATAAAGTATTAATACTTGTGTATAGTTTAGTACTTTAGTACTATAGTTCTATCTATCTATCTATCTATCTATCTATCTATCTATCTATCTATCTATCTATCTATCTATCTATCTATCTATCGAAAATTAAATTTCTTGTCAAAAAGAACAATAATAAGGAGAAGCAGAAGGTAGTGCCAACTTCAGTATTTCAGTATCGCGTCTATAAACTCTACTTCACACGTAGGCAGTTAAATCCTGACGAAGATGATCTATTGGCATCTCCCTCCCTTTGCTGACCAGCTCACTGTCATGGTGCTCATGCCTGGGTTTTGTTAGGTCCAGGAAACAGACTCTTCCTTCACGTAAACATGGATTTAAAGTCTGTTTGTGTCCAGACTGGTAACTGGCACGCAAACATTACTGTCGTTTCTCTCAGATTCATTGAGGAAGGAGATAGAGCCGAAGGTAAAGGTGATTGAGTAGGAATCGAGCATTGTTTGGTTTGTTTTATTACAGCGAATAGACATTTCCTACCAAGTCAAAATCCACGCGCACAGTCCCCCGTGATTAATACAATCCCCGAATTTACACGTGCTAAGGATTTAAAACTTTAATTATTTACTGCGTGGCTATAATAAAATATGACAATGAAGAATAGTCTGTGTAAAACAGCTGCGGTGCATCCATGCTAAGGACACAGCTGTCACGTAGAACTGCTTCAGGATATGCCACTGACCATATGAGAAAATAATGAAAGAGGCTAAATAATATTAGTATCATAATAATAGTGTTATTTTGTTAGTAATGTTATAATATTATGACTATTGCATAAAAAGTTACATTTTTAGTTACATTTTATATGTGGTTATAGACACCTTACATTTGTTGAGCATTTAGTTCACTTTGGGTCTCTATATAAAAATTTATAATTTACTATGTGATACCACGACAAAGTGTGTTAATACAAAAGTTAGTGCAGTGGCGTAACTAGGAGCTCATGGGCCCCAGTGCAATTAAAATTGGGGCCCCCTCAACAAATTTCATATTATATGAATATGATCATATTATGATCATATTATATGAATATTATACATATTATTATTATTATTATTGTATTATTGTTGTTTTTTTAGTATTATTATTATTGTTGTTGTTGTTATTATTATATATTATATTATATTATATTATATTATATTATATTATATTATTATTGTTGTTGTTGTTATTTTTATTATTATTATTATATTATTATTATTATTATTGTTGTTGTTGTTATTATATTATATTATATTAAATTATATTATATTATATTATATTATATTATATTATATTATATTATATTATATTATATTATATTAATTATATTATATTATATTATATTATATTATATTATTATTATTATTGTTGTTGTTGTTGTTATTTTTATTATTATTATTATATTATTATTATTATTGTTGTTGGTTTTATTATTATTATTATTATTATTATTATTATTATTAATAATAATAATAATAATAATAATAATAATAATAATAATAATAATAAGTCGGCAAGGTGGTGCAGAGGGTAGTGCTGACGCCTCACAGCAAGAAGGGCCTGGGTTTGATTCCCCAGCAGAACAGTCCGAGTCCTTTCTGTGTGGAATTTGCACGTTGTTCCTGTGACCGCATCGGTTTCCTTCGCGCTTCGGTTTCCAATGACATGCAGTCAGGCTATATGGAGCTACTGAAAAGTGCCCTAAGTGAGTGTGTGTGTTTGTGTATGTGTGTGTCTGCTTTTTGATGGACTGGCGACCTGTCTGGGGTGTTTCCTACTCTTCGCCTAATGAACCAGACCCACCGCGACCCTGAACAAAACAAAGCGGTGGTAAAACAGACAATAAATTAATAAATAACAAGAAGAATAAGAATATGTGTTTCATAGAGAAATAATAAAATATATAAAACATTTTCTGCAAAAGAATCCCACAACTAAGAGTGAGATAAATTATGAGGCTGTTAAAGTAGTTGCTCGCTGTTGGGCAATCATGACAGAGAGTTTTTGCTGTAATGAAAATATACGACGTTTATCTTTAACTCTTGAACAGGATTTAAACAAGCCGAGTGGTCAGGCGCTGCTCCATAAAATAGGGGATAACAGAATGGGTATAGGCCTGAATATGGGAGTTCAGACTCTATTGCAATACTGCTCTTCAAATTAACTAATATAGTAGGTCGATTTACGCCTAATATTTCGAGTTTTTACTGTCACAAAACCAAAAATAAATATTCATGAGAAAAAAAGTGTATTTGTAAAAAAAAAAGTAAAAAAAAAAAAGTAAAAAAAAGATTTGTTCATGCTAAAATTAACAAAAAACTAAAAAGTTTACTTGAAGTTTACGTAAATGCACGACAATGCTATTTTTAAACCTACTAATAATACTATCCAATTTTAAATTATGTGTTCTAGCGATTTACGAACAACTTTAAGAAAGACTTAACTTTAACACTTTTGCTAGTGTTTCCCAAAAGCCTTCTTAAGTCTCCGAAATTACCAACGAGGGGTGCGTTTCCCTATAACGATTGATCTTACCGATTTACGGACAACTTTAAAAACGATGCAACTTTAAGATCGCCAATTTTGCGAGTGTTTCCCAAAAGCCCTCTTAAGTCTCCGAAATTACGAACGAGGTTTAAGTCGTTCTTTGTTGACTCCGCCTTTGAAAAGGCACCGCCAGTCGAAAACTGAATCACCGATTATCATACAATTTCTCATCATTATATCACAAAAAGCAAATAATCATTAAAAAACTAATAACCAATAGGTCTTTATATTACTGGTGCAAAAATGTTACATTTGCCAATACTGCATATCAAGCCTATAAATAGGCGCACAATTAACCTTTCCATCGATCCAGAAGCATGGCAAGTCTACAGCGCAAACGGGGGCACAATTCAGGAAAGAGAGGGTTAAGACAGGTGGAGGTCAGTTATTTGCAACAGGTCTTACTGTGGAAGAGAAAGCAACACTGAGAACACTAAGGTCAACAGGGAGTATATGTATGTTTAAAGCTCCCATCTCTACCACACCTCAGCCTACATCCCCTGTGCAATTTTCACTTTGGAGCAGTCCTGGGTCATCTCCTGGGCCTTTCTCTGCACAGCCCAGTCAGAGTTTTAGCTAACCATTGCCATCAATTTGTGTGCCAGTTATACTGCCCTCTGAACAAGCATTTAATTTCTTTTATTTAAATGTGCACATCAACAGATGATCAATGTACATTGAAATTGAAAACTGCATATTTTATAGTCAAAATTGACTTTCCTTTGCGCTTCCAATGACATGCAGTCATGCCGTATGGAGCTACTGAAAATTGCCCTATAAGTAAGTGTGTGGGTGTTTGTGTGTGTGTGTGTTTGTGTATGTGTGTGTCTGCCTTATGATGGACTGGCGACCTGTCTGGGGTGTTTCCTATACCTTTCGCCTAATGAATCAGACCCACCAGTGGTAAAACAGACAATGAATTAATAAAGGAATAATAATAATAAGAAGAATATGTGTTTGATAGAGAAATAATAAAATATATAAAATATTTCTGCAATTTTTTTTTAATGATAATTAATATTTTTTTATAAAGGTGCTGTTGCCGTGCATATAACCAGTGCGTCTGTGAGATTTTTTTTTTTTTAAGGCAAATTAGCTGCATTTATCGTTTTTGTGCACCCAAACTTACATTTACATTTTCGGCAATGTAAATTTTATACAAAGCAACTCACAATTATGACTGAACACGATTTTGAGCAGTTGAGGGTGAAGGACCTTGCTCAGGGGCCCAACAGTGGTAACTTGGCAGTGGTGGGGCTTGAACCGGCAACCTTCTGATTACAAGTCCAGTACCTTAACCACTGAGCTATTACTGCCCACACTTACTGCCCAAACTTCAAGTTAAGAAGTACTTAGTGAGTTAAGAATGGGTCAGACTACTCTTAATTTACGAACGAGTTTAAGTACTACGTTAGTTACGAAGGGAAACACTCTTCTCTTCGAGTTTACGAAATACTTAGCTTTACGAACGTTTTGGGAAGCGCTCCCCTGTTGTGTAGAATTTCGTTTTTACTCAATATACTGTTTTGTTCATTTTAATTATGTTTTCTATGTGCACTTTCGTTTATAACCGGAGATAAATGATGACCAGTCGTACAGGACAAGTGTGTGTGTGTGTGTGTGTGTGTGTGTGTGTGTGTGTGTGTGTGTCTGTCTGTCTGTCTGTCTGTCTGTCTGTCTGTGTGTGTGTCTGTGTGTGTGTGTGTGTGTGAGAGAGAGAGAGAGAGAGAGAGAGAGAGAGAGCATATGCGCCCTTCACGCTCAGGTGAATCTCTTGGTTGAGTGAGACGCGCCGAACCTGATGCCGCTACTAGTGACCTCTTCCTCACACAATACAGCACCTTAACACCGTTCAGGAAGTCCAGCAGCAGCTTTCATTATATACACTACATCTATCTAAGTCCGATTTTACGAAACATTTACAGGAATTGCAAAAATCAGTTCCCATTTTGCTAGATTTCAAAGAATGAAAGTGTAAAAAAAATCGATTACTATAAGAAGGTGTTTCACAAATTTAATTACAGCTTATTGAGTTAAAATTTTAGGAGTTTGCTCTCCAATAGTCTTATTCATTAGGCTGCTATTATTATTATTATTATTATTATTATTATTATTATTATTATTATTATTACTTTTTTTTTTATTTTCTCATTGAGTTGCTCAGTAAAATCCACTATAAATCAGTACCGTCAGACATGGTGTCGGTGTTTGTCCTCTTTCCACATGTCAACACATTTAATTTATCATGATGGATGGTGGGCATTTTTTACTCTCAGAGATAAAACTTTTAGAGCTAAAGAGATAAAGCATTAGTCAACTAAGACTCCAATGCCAGCCACTTACTAGAGTAATTCTGACATAAAAATCTCCAATAAATTATACGATATTTTTGGAAGTGAAATCAGTATTAAACGCTTATTTAAATAAATTATTGTTTCATCTCTGGTTACTGGGGAATTTTGTTTGGTAAGACGTGTTTTAAAAGTAATGCTTACAACGTTTTCTGTCAATAGATAAGCCTGTAACATGCCCACTTCTGTGGCTTCTCTTACATGGGTCATTTTGAGACATTTATCTTCTGACGGGAAGACATCAGCCTAATCTAACAGTACTGTTGATTGCTAACGGATGAGATTATCTCCTCTTACTCTCGTCTTTCTTTCCTACTCTTTTTAGCAACAACCAGGCTTTGTCAGTGGCGCCGGTGCAAGGCCGCAAATCACAGAGGACAAGAGACAACTGAGAGACAAGGGAGAGAGCATCTCTTAAGTAGTTATATATCGCCGTTTACTTCAATTCGGACACAGTACATTATACAATAGCGTTTAGGTTATCGAGCTATACCTCAGTCTAAATTAATACCGTTTTTCGACCAATAAAGTACAGAATTGCTCCCTAAGCACTTATCAGCTTGTCAAGAGAAGAAATATGCGATATTAATTAAATGACATTTGAAAAACAATATTTCAAAAGCTCAAGTAAACTACTGGAAATAGTGATGATATGACATTTCGAGCAAATTTTGACGAGGTGCACAAATGGTAAAAAGACTAAAGTGTAATTAGGCGACACAAATGTGCAAAAATACAGAAATGACAGACAGACAGACAGACAGACAGACAGACAGACAGACAGACAGACAGACAGACAGACAGACAGACAGACAGATAGATAGATAGATAGATAGATAGATAGATAGATAGATAGATAGATAGATAGTAGATAGATAGATAGATAATCCTGAAGGAAATTAAGGCCTCAGTAGCAAGTTACATAAATCAAAAGGTCAAAAGTAATAGTACACACTACAGAGATTCACATTGTACAAACAAATATCTGTATAACCACAACAACACTCAGACAACACACAACACCAAACAGGACCTGAGGATGCAGATGACATTTAATCGTTTATGGCAACTACACGTATTTAGATTCATTTGTATTTCGTATCTGTTCCTAAGTATATGCGGCCATATGCATGTATACAACTTCAGACGTCAGGAAAGCAAATGTGGTGTTTCTATTGTTATGGAGGCAGAAATATGAACTTTTCGCAACCAAAGGACAAGGTTCGTTATCACTCCTACGCCTCCGTTTTTAAATACAGACAATATGAATTATGCAAAAAGAAGTCTTCTAGATAGCAATATGAGACGCGTCACATAATGAGAATGTATACAGGCTTGTTTTTAAATCTTATTTTCATGTACATTATTTAAATGTAAATCACCAAGTAACCGACTCCGTAAAACACTGATTATGTATTGAGTATGTACACGCACGTCCAGACACAAACACAGGTGGATTGATTGTTCAGAAATGAGTCTGATAACTACTCAGACCAACGTGTGTTCTGCTATATAAACGTTGGGGGAAGACAGCACTGCGGTGTGCTATCTCTAAAGGTCTCTTTAAGCTCTCTCCCAAGCTACATATTATCTTGCTAAATGTATATTTGGTGGTAAAACTTCCTTTTTTGGGATCGTTTTAGTCATGCATGTACGACTTTTACATAAGAAACTGTTTTGTTTTCTTATTTTTGAGAGTAGAAATACCTTATCCCACAAGACAGACAAGGTCATCATGCCATAAACAAAGGGACTATGGACATGATGTGTGACTTGTCCAGATATAAATAGGTCCAAAATTCTCCTACCGTCGTTCATCTCTCTTGGGAAAAGAGCCGTGCATTCAGAGTTAACCTAATCAGGGCCAACGCTGCACCTTGCATTCGTCTTTCGTTTAACCCCATGCGGACAAATAGGAGTCATCCTTACTCAGACGTTGAAATAAACAGGGATATAGTTGGTTTGGGGCTGGGGGAACGTAACCTAACCAGCCTTTATCCCGCCCCAGTGGCATGACATCACCAGCATGAAGCAATGCCCTCTCTGACTTCAAGAAACTGGAGCAAAACACACAGCAGCAGCTCGAGCTTCTATGCAGTCACTAAGTGACTGGCCCAGCTCGCCCCCTTGCTAGTTCCAAAAAGTTTACATGTCGGTTATGTTTCCATAAAGTTATTGCCTATTTGAACTTAAAATTTTTTTAATGAAGAAACAGCTGATAATCTCGATGCAGTTTAGCAGAGCCCGATGATGCTTTCAAGCCCTGTAACGTCAACCCCGTTTTCTGTCAAGGACATCCTAAAACTGGAGCAGCAGTCTCACCACCTGCACGGTCATTCTTTGCAAGTACCTTTGCAAGATTTACAGCAGCAGCAGCAGCGATTTCACACCCCTCCATCTTGCCTGCTTGAGGGTGAAGAGAGCCCTGGATTCTCAGACAGCGAGGACAGAATGGCTTTTCTTAACTCTCTATCCGTGCAGGACAGCCTGGTTGAAAGCAGCCTTTCTCCGCCCATGTTTACCCATTCCGCTCTGGGACACGTCGTGGACGCAAAGTTAGAGGAAGATATGGAAGAGCAGGAAACTAGTAAGTGATTTAGACACAAAAATTCCCTTTCTTATGACCACGTGTAAATGTATAGTGGAGCCGACTCTAAGAAAACAGGGGAGATTTAAAAAAAAATAGGCCGATTTCTTGGTGTTAAATTAAATAGCATCTAAAAGAATGTTAAGACGTAACCAGGAACAAAAACCAGTAAACATACAGTATAGTCTACTTCGATGTGGTAACGTGTGAATGTTATTGTTTTCCCTAACTAATTACATGTGTTTACTGTAAACAACACAAATAAATGGTGTTAAATATATAACAGCGTTCGACGAATGCTGCAGTGTATACTTTAATTTTTTGAAAATAAATAAAACGTGTGTATTGCCCTGAAAAACCCTAACATTATTTTTTTTTTGTAAAATCAGATGACTTTTAATAAATGTGCAGTAGCATAATGATTTATTTAATTTTAATTTTATATTCAAATGTCTTCACCATTTCTTAATAAATTATACTAATATATACTAATATATATATATATATATATATATATATATATATATATATATATATATAAATTATAACAGTCTTCAAGCTATTCCATCAACATTTTTGAAGTGTGTACACATTTGGGGTGTATTTACTTTCTGTTTGCAACCATCAGTTAATCTTCAACAAGTGATGTTATGAAAGTGTTCCTAAACAAGTTGCTTGACAAAGCATCTTTTTCCTCAAATAGGCCTAAGAATTAAACGCAGAAACGTTTATCCAAATTAATAACATAAAATAATTTGAAACTTGAAACTATTAGGTGTCAATTCAGTCCTGGATTGTTGCTCATTGAAAAAAAACCAGAATCACCATCAAATACGTCAAAACGTGACCTTGTTGGTTTTAAAGCTATCCTGCTTTGCATTTTAGCATTCACTGTGTTTCTCTGTGTTTTGTAGAAACTTGTGGCGCTGCAGTGAGATCTCCGGACTGTGAGGTCCCATCGGATCTTGACAGATCTCAGAGGCAGAGAGCTAGGAGGAAGCCGCGGGTGCTTTTCTCCCAGGCACAGGTCTTCGAACTGGAGCGACGCTTTAAGCAGCAGCGCTATCTTTCCGCTCCAGAACGAGAACACTTGGCCAGCACTCTGAAACTCACCTCAACTCAGGTCAAGATCTGGTTCCAGAACCGAAGATACAAATGCAAGCGCCAGCGCCAAGACAAAAGCCTGGAGATAGCTGGTCACCATCATCACCACCCACCGCCGCCGAGACGAGTGGCAGTACCGGTTTTAGTCCGTGACGGAAAACCTTGTCTCTCGGGATCCCAGAATTATAACGCTACCTACGCTGTTGGCTCTAACCCCTACTGTTATAATAGCTACTCGACTTATAATAATGCAGCATACACAAATGCATATAACTGCTCATATCCCAGTCTTCCAACACTCCCAGCAAACACAGGAGCCAACCCTCTAATGTCCATGAGTCTGAATAATCTCGGAGCGCACTCCCAGGCTCAGTCATCGCAAGGGACTTCGGTTTCACCATGCCAAGGGACTCTGCAGGGCATCCGGGCGTGGTAGTGCATGACAACCGTGTGTCATTTGTATATGCCAATTCCGTACACGCTTTAGCATTCTTTGCAGATAATATAAGTATTACACCACAGAAAAGCAGTACCTGGACACTTTACATTTATCAATACCGTGTGTAAAAATGCCGCAGCTGTTGAATGCATGTACATTCAGTTGTTTTATGCTGAAGATCATTATATTTTTGTTTAACGTGAAGTATTAGCAGTTATGACGCTGACATCTCATAATATTACAAAATTGTAAATTTATGAAATGTAGGCTTATACCCTGCGTTGGACCAAATACTGAATATAAGAAAAGAGTACACGGCACGTATATGGACATATTTACAGAAGAAAAACAACTTTATCAAGCATTGAATTACCAGAGATTACAGTTTTTTTTATTAAACATTTAAGGAATTGCCTTTTTCGTGTCATTCATTAAATCAGTTAGAAAATTATGGTATATTATCTATTAATTACAGTATTGGCTGCGTTAGGCTATATATTTATTTGATCATGTACTGTAGATTCACTACCATGGGACTTATTAGACGTGTGTTTATTAAGAATTAGAAGCATTAAAGTAAAATATTTTCGAATATATGTGTAATTTAATTTAAAGAAAATTATAACTTGCATATAATAAAAAAATGACCTCAGATTTTACTAGGTTCCGCAATCTGAACATATTAGAATTATTATCTGATGCGCACTGAACACTTAACGAGAGGAAATAAATGAAGAAATGCGAATAATCATATCGGTCAGTTAATAATGTTGGCAAATTATTGTGCGCGTTTTTTTATTGTGCAAAAAGAAATAACAAAAACAAAATTAAAGTGAAAGAGAAAACACAAAATAGGAAATCCAAGGAAAATTGTTGATGAATTCAAATTTTTTTTTGTTAAAGCCACTATTTTCATTTTAAATCTTAACAACTAACCTCATAAATGTAAAGAAAACAAAATAAAAAAATTAGCCCTCGCAACCAATTAATTAATATACTATATATTTGAGAAAATATTTATTAGGAAATATTTAGAATACTTTAAATACATTTAAATACACTTTAGGAATTTTTGTTTTGTTTTATTGTGCATGCTAATAAATAATGCACACTTGGTTTTAAGCTTCCCCAGAGGCACTGATTCATTTGCGTTTTCGTCGATTGAGCATGTAGACAGTTATTGTATGGGCTATTTATGTTGAGAGAGGCCAGGCGCACACTAGGCCTGTTGACGAAAAGCAGAAGGCCAAAGGGAACTTAAACAGACATAAAGAGTGGACATTAATATCAGCGTTTTGGTAATTCAGCTCGGTTGTAGATATGTGCTGTATCTAACCTAATGTGTTTCAGATAATTAAAGGCGTGCAGTATGAGAACTACGAGTACAGAGTATAAAGTATAAAATAATTGATATTACCATGCTTAGAATAGCTGCAATTAGATATTTCAAAATGTTTATAAAACCAAGACTAAAACTTTTAAACCATGTTTAAAATCTTATATGTATGATATGCCTTGTGAAATAATTTTATTCAGTTTAAATATTTAACTTTCTTTGTTTTATGACAGCTTGTTTTAACTTCAATTTCTACAACTCCCGCAGAAGACGTCGTTCTTCGTTTACCTTCTTGTTAAGCCATAATAGTCCCAGCACCCCAGCGTTTATCCTGCTGAATCTGCCGAGGTTAGCCACTGCCCAAGCTTTAAATGGAGATTAATAGAAATATAAACAAAGCGTCAAAATGGGTTTGTCAGCGCCAAAAGCGAGGATGACCACTTCTCCTGACTAGTGCACTACCGGTAGGACATACCTGGTGTCAGGATAAGTGGTCCAGGCCCTTGAGTGTAAATAGCGCTGGCGACAGAGAGGCGATGCCTGGGGACGCCGGGGCGCGTTTACACACAGCCTGTTGTCGTGAACGATGCAGTCACACTGATTTCTATCTATGCACTAGATAGGGGCCCTTCCATCAGGCTTAGGCTTCGTGGAGCTTCCCAAAACAACGTCTCCTTGGCAACATAATAGTTAGGACTAGATTACATTTGAAAACATGTCAGTT